>NW_017100218.1:793034-823025 GCF_001263275.1 Habropoda laboriosa
GTTCGGAAATTTTGAACAGTCGGGTTGAATCGGAGTTCTTTGGAGATGTGACAGTATTGGTAAGGTGATTCGTTTTATTCGAGAGGTACTTTGTGGAACTACTTTTTGTCGTTTTATCTTATATCTTTATCTTATATCTTATATCTGTTAGATTACATGGGAATTTTTTGCAGGTACGTAGATGTTTGTTTTCTCCGAAATGGTATTTATTGGATCGTGTTCCGTGAAATGTTGAGTTTTTCAGAGTGGGATGAAAATTGTTCTTTAACTTCGAACGAACATTCCCCTGCAGTAGTTTACCAAGAATTGTGCGAACTTGAAATTAACACGAGAAAACTGAGATTACTCGACCAATTTGCGACTGATTAGAAATCTGACATTTACTATATACCATTTTTTCGTTCCCACTATTTTGCCTGCAATTTGTGTTCCATTTTTCTCTTCTCGCCACGTGAAATTTTTCATCCGTGAAAAATCGAAGGACAGAATTACGCGTAATTTCCTATGAAAAGATACTTCCTACTGTAACTTCGTCTAATTTTTTCACACCTATCTCGCGTTCTCCTCGTTGAAGTAATCACTTCATCCGCAAGGATCCCGTGGTTTCCGCGAACCTTTTACCGAAGTACGGTAACAACACTCGGGATTGAAATTGCACGGAAGCAAACTGTTCTATTAGAGGGAATCTCAATAAGGAAAAAAAGTAAACGCCAGGGGGAAACGATAAGCATGGGTAACGCGGCGAGCCTCTGGAACAGCGTGGAAAAGCTCAACACGCGTAACGAACGTTTCAATGGCACGAAGTTTTTTAATTGCGTTCACTTTGACTCGCGAGGTTACCCTCGTGTAAGGTGCGTGCGAGTGTCGTTTCACTCGCGAGACCCTGAGACGCGAACTTTCTTCTTTTCTCAGCTACGTCCGTTTTCAGGTGTGTTACGTAGAAATAAAAGAGAGTCGTACTTTCTCTGGAATATCTTGAACTCTGACGAGAAAGAAAGAATGACACGAAAACGAACCTCTTTCCGATAGAAGAGTCTTCGGTTGAGGTAAACAACGTGTCTTAAAATTAGAAAGTACGCATCAAACGGTTCGATAACCGTTTTAATACCTCCATTAGACTGTCACGCTGGTATACTTTACTCGAACAGCTCTTTTTTACGATCGAAATTTTCCTGTTTTTTTTTTCACGATCAATAACCGATCCCAGGGAGAAAATACGTCGGTCGTAAAAGCTGAACGGGTGATAACAGCGTCTCGTAACGCTGTCGTGACGTAAGAGAACCTACGTATCATTATGCGGAGCCGGAGAATTATGCGAAATGTGGTTGTAACTGTGTCCTGCGTTCCCCTGATATACTGCTCTCGAACACGTGGCGCCATGGAGATCGTAAATATCAACTCCGTATCTCGCGTCGATTCTTCTATTTTCCTTCCTTCGAACACCATGGGCGGAACTGTTGAACGCTGATAAGAAGATAGAATATTGCACAACGATGAGCAAGTTACGCGCAACCAGCGGAACGATACAAAATCTCTCAACAAGCTACTTTCGAGCGGAACAAATGTAAATTGCTTCTGCGAGTCTCTGGTCTCGAATAAAAAAGTCTCACTGTGGAAAGTTAATTTGCTCGAACTTGGGTCTACTTTGTTCCACGTTATCGCGAAGTTTAAAGAAGAAATTAATAAGGAACCAGAGGTACACATTAAATATATTAGGTTGTCCGGAAAGTTCCTTTCGTAATTTAAGCCATCGGATCTCTGTTTCTAATTGACGTAGTAACAACATTTAAATGGTACTTTCCTCGACAGTTAAAGGTGAATCCAACGTACTGCTCAAATTCTTTGTAAGATGAACAGGGATTGATATAAGTCGAACTATGTTGAATTTTTCGTGGCAACGAAATACCGAAATATTCAGTTTGAGGTGGGTGAGGAACGTCGTTACCCTGTTTTCACCTCAATTTATTAAAGTGTAAGTGTATGGTCGGCGTACGATTGGTCCAGAAAATACAATCTGATATAAGTCGAACTATGTTCTCTGCATTGGAGCGAGGATGTTGAATTTTTCGTGGCAACGAAATACCGAAATATTCAGTTTGAGGTGGGTGAGGAACGTCGTTACCCTGTCTTCACCTCAATTTATTAAAGTGTAAGTGTATGGTCGGCGTACGATTGGTCCAGAAAATACAATCGTTTACTTTGTTAATTGTCCCTCCCTCGCGGGTACCCGGGTATCTCATGAGATGAGACAGCTGAGAGTAGATATCTATTATTCCTCGACTGTTTCGGCAGAGGTTTCAAAACGATATTATGTAGGGTACAGGTACACTTTGACATGTCGGCATCGTTGCATCGCTGTCGCGACCGATCCGCATTTGTTTGCCCGGGAACCACCAGCTGTAGTGGCCACCGAGATTTCGACTGTTTTATATACATATTCGAGTACTCGTGAGATACCCGGGTCGATCGTGTTTTTTCATCTACGCAGGTATCTCATGGGTATCTCAGATACCCGGATAAAAGCCCTAATAGCCAGGCCCTTCGTGGGCCTTTGGCGTCGCGGTTTTTCCCGTTGGGCCTGGCTATCGTCGCTCGTCGCCCGCTTTCTCTCTCGCCACATTTGCTTAAAACTATTCTTTCCCAAAATTACGATACTACAAATAATTTGAGGAATGCGTTGGATTCGTTTTCAAATAACGAGTAAAATACCTTTCGGTTTTTGTCGCTATCTCAATTAGAAATACAGCATGGGTATCTCAGATACCCGGATAAAAGCCCTAATAGCCAGGCCCTTCGTGGGCCTTTGGCGTCGCGGTTTTTCCCGTTGGGCCTGGCTATCGTCGCTCGTCGCCCGCTTTCTCTCTCGCCACATTTGCTTAAAACTATTCTTTCCCAAAATTACGATACTACAAATAATTTGAGGAGTGCGTTGGGTTCGTTTTCAAATAACGAGTAAAATACCTTTCGGTTTTTGTCGCTATCTCAATTAGAAATACAGGTACGTCAGTTTACGAAACGAACTTTCCGGACAACCTAATACAATCTTGTCTCTAATTCTCTGCGGTTAGTTTATCGTAGCTTCCGTTGTATTTCCGTATTTCGTTTGAAAATTGACCGAACGAAACTTTTCAAAAATTTATCTAAAACTTTCCGTTCGACCTGGCTAACACAGCTCGATGTGCAACAACGAAAGGTATGTTGCGGGTGTTTTCGCGCGAAAATTGCCAGGCTGACAATGCGATGGAAACGCGTGCTCGAGGGTCTCGGGTCATCCGCGTTGCAGCGCGTTTAACGAAACCATTAAAAGTTGGCTGAGCACAGGGCAGAAAGTTCGTACCGTGGCCACGCCACGATTTCCACGGCGATTATGGCGCGGAGCCGCCAAAATCGTGCAGTTAAAAGTTTACACGGCGCCGCGAACCGGGCGTCGTTAACCCTCTGGGAGTAAAGGAACTTTCAGCGTCGCGATTACCCTGTTATTACTTTCACTTGTTCCGCGAATGGGGAATTGTTGCTGCCGCTTAACGAAACAAATGATTAACAATCGTGTGCACGTGGAAATTGCCCGTTTAACCCTTTATCCGGACCGTCAGTCCCTTTAACGCAGAGAGACTGTAGTTCCTTTAACGTAGAAAGGATACAGTCTGTTTTTACGACGACTTATTAAAAATACTCGGAACATTTTGAAAATTTGTTTATCAAATTATCAAAGTCGCCTTTAATTTTTTAAATAGAACCCTATAATTTTTTCTCTTATCTCTTAGCGGGCAAAAAGACGAATACTGTTCGAAATACTTTTAAAAAATTAGGCATGTGAGCTCTTTGGACTCATCTTGACCGGATAAGGGCTGAAACTCGACGTTTTATTTCGAACTTTTCAGAGAAACTGCGAGTTCTTTGGAAAGAGTTAAACGAGAAATTGCGAGTGTTCTTTTTTCGTATCAATTTAATATGTAGGTCGAGAAAACACGTTTACAATGGATAAAAGCACAGTTCCACGAATTCTCGGTGTTTCTAGAAATTTCGCAAAGAGCCACTTTCTCTCCCCGGTAATTATTTGCTTCACCTGGACTGCGGGCAGGATTACGGTAACACCGACAGAGTAATCGCTGTAGGAGTTCAACACAGAATCAAAAGTGAGTCGAAAGGGAACGAGGGAAAACGCTGGTATATTAGGAAACGGAGCGGTCGCGATGTATCTTTTTAATTACTCTCTTCCTTTACGAAGTTTTGCGCAACCGTCGAGAAGTTGGACACGGCGAGATATAATAATCCAGAATGTATTTCACTTGCCCAATTAATTCGTGCAGAATGAAAATAGGGGAATGGTTCGTCGTTGAAAATTGCGACGAGGGAAACGCGGCACTTTTAGCCGACGATTTTCAACCGAAAGAATTTCACACATTTTCATCGCAATATGTAGACTATAAAAAAGAAAAGAAAGCAATAAAATTACACGTAGCGTAGTTAATTTTAAGTTACGTGACCGTCGCTTAACACGGTAAAGGGGGGATGAATTAACATAAACAAGGGCTAAAACCTAATCGCATTGCAAATTCGAGTAAATAATCGATGACTCTGCGGTCTCGCGTATGAACACTTGTTTCCATTCATTTTCCACGCGAAACTGGATCTTCGTAAGTGAACTGCTTTCGCGAAAATTCACGAAGAAATAATAACGCGAATAGAAAGAATACGTTTGAAGAAAAATTTAGGGCAAATCACGCGTAATTTATACCGTCTCTAAAAACTGTTTTCGCAATGGCCAATAGAAAGGAGTGGGTGAAAGAGAGAGTAAATTAAACGTTGGTGTGTATTTGTGTGTATTGTTGTTTCTATCACAGTGAAATTCGTTTCACCTGATTTCTGATAATTATAAATATACCTCTGGCAGGTAATACCTTCACGTCACGTTGCGGATACCGTGACGTTCTTATCGGTGTGTTATCGCTCTGTTTTCGCATACTCCAGACGAATCACATTTCAATTTTTTTATTCAAGTATAAATAGTCATTGCAGTTGGTAATTCGTTTCGTTTTCTCTTTTAGTATTTCTTAATGGTGTATCTGAATTTTCTTAGCAATTAGAAACTGGTATAAATTGTACAATTTACGTTTAAACTGATATCACGAGACACTCGTATCACTAACGATCTTGTTAATTAAGAATAGAAAAGAAATAAATGTTCCTTCGCTATCTTCGATATTATACACCTTCTCGGTCTAGTTCTACCACGAAATCACAAGTCAGATCAATAAACAATCTGCTTTGTCCTCATTGAGTTAAGTTTAAATCATTTCTAAATTGCCCCTGTCGCCGCTCATTCTACGTATATAAATACGCCGCAGCATTTAATCGACCTATAAATGTCACTTAATTGCGACCATTCTCTGGACACTCTCACCGCAGTGAAAATAAAGCGGAATTTCACCTTCCCGCTACACAATCGCGATAACACACTGTGCACTATCATCGCGAGCAACACAGAAACTTTCCAAGCCCGTAATCCATTTTTCGACACCACACTGTACGCTACTACCGCCGCGAAAAAACACAAGATTTCTCAAGTGCAGAAAATTGAAAAATTAAAATTAAACCTTCCAGTCCGCGAAAACTTTCCTGGGCCTTTCGAAATCTTTCAGTTACACGGAAAAATTTCTCCTCTTACACCGTCGTTACACAATCCCCCGCGATAAATCCGAATCGCGTAACCAATTAACATCGTCAACAAATAAAAAGTCCAGGTAAACGGTATCGTTAACGTCCACGGTCTGACGTCAATGTCGCGCGAAACTGGGCCAAACACGAAGGGCTAGTTCATCCCTCTGGCTCTCAGGTCACGCGACTCTCTTCGACTTTCGCCGATTACACACGGCTCGAGAGAAGAGAAGGAAAGAATCGCGAGCCACGCACATTTTACACCAGGGAACGACAAACGTTATCCCGGATGGAGGAGTCGTGTGCATGAAGAAACAGAGTCGAATCTAAAGGAGGGGTGGCGGAGCTCTAGTGAGTGAAATACACAAGGGGTGGTTGTGGTCGACCTTGGCCGCACGCGATGCTGACGACTTGTCGTCGGTCAGTCCACGTAGAACCAGCGTTACGTCGATTTTCGGTTATGCCAGCCACGACAACGCGTATTATCCGTCACGACGATCTGACATTATGTAGATGGGACCGGATGCCACGCGGCGCGAGCAACCCCGATCATTCGTCAAACACCGTGACGCCTCGCGTCGAAATTCTCACGTCGTTTGTTCTTTTCGCCGATCGCCGTTTGCCGGAGAATTCGTTGTCGAGAGGCTCCTTTCGGGTTAATTTAGTGGTATCGATTGCTCGGAATGTGTTTGATGAACTTGTGTTGGTAAATAATTGGGGTTCGAGTGTGATTGTGTGAAAGGTATTAGAATTTAGAGGGTTTCCTTTCATTCCTGTACAAACAGACTTTGTAGTTTTATGGTCAGTTGTGCAAATGGCAATCTCTTCTTCTTCGAAAATTCTATTATGAAAGAATTTTTGGAATATTATTGAGAAAAAGGAAATTGGACTTCCGAAGTTTTCTTTTCATTCCTGCACAAAGATGTTGATTTGCGTTCCTCACTATTTTTTAGTAGAATTGAGCATTCGAGTTGAGAAATAATCGAACAGCATTCAAGATAGAAATTTCTTCCTCCTTCACAATTCTTTTGCAGGAAGATTTTCGACAGTGAAGTGGAATTTCCATCCCTCTCTGTTCCCAGCAATGTAAGAGTACCTCCGGTGGAACTTTAAAGGGAAATGTGTCGAATGAAAGTAGTAGCGGGGTTCGGGAAATGGTGGCAGTAAAGCGGAAATAGCCCGGAGCTTATTAAAATGGCCGTCCTAGATAGCACGTGTATGTGTTATCGTAGCGATAATTCGCAATTAGGCGAATCGTGTGCAGTTACTCCGATAGCGAAGAACTTCACTTCGCTTCTGCGATTCGCCGCGGTACGCTTTACGTGTACAGTGAGTTATGATGCTTTCCTTTCGAAAGAATGTGTAAACCTTCTCTCTGGCAGAGAAACGTTAGCACGTGAAAGGAACGAAGAGTATTCGACAGGGAGTGGTGAGCGTGTTATATTTCGAGTCCCGGTATATATTATTTATGAAGATCTTTGTGCAGATTCTGGAATATCGATCCTCTTTCGTTGAATATGTGAAATGTCAAGCATAAAATATTGTTCACGTCTCGCTCTATCTCCGCTTTTTTTTTCCTCCCTCTCTACTCAAAGCCCTTCCAACTACCACGGGAATAATTACGCTCAAGTGATTAACTACAATATGCATGTTGCATTACTTTGCATTTTAAAAGAGATACAGTATGAAAAGCGTTTAATAACACGGCTGTCCGCGTGCATTTACGAGTTTTATTGAATAATCATAAACCGACTGTTGCTCCTTCCCATGATCAAACTTTTGTATCCCATCGATTACGCTGGATTGGCGAACAAAGTATCCCGTAAATATTTCCCCGAGATATATTTGCTCGCAATATTCTTAAGAAGTTAAGGATGTAAGTTACTTTCTAGTAATTGTTTAGAAAAATATAATTCGTTGAGAAAGAAAGAGAAGAAAATACACGAGTAAATCTCACGAGCAATAAGTGTACGTATTAAAATCCCTCTAACCTCCTCTAAGTCATTCCTTTTCCTCGAATTTATCGCAGAACTGAAACAAATCACCGTCAAATGTAATCTAGGGGCCATTGTACTATATTTCCTCGTAACACAGACACACACAATCTCCGCGGAGAAATCCTTCCAGAAAAGTGGAGCACCACAGGAAGGTGTCACGCATAACCCAGGCGGCCAAGAATTTTCCGCGAGAATGTCGCGTGCTCGGGCGTTTCGCGCAAGAGTGCACACTTTGTTACTAAGAGATCCAGGAGGTACATCAAAGAAGAACCACGCCAGATTCCCCAATGGAATCTCGACGATTTCGAAGAGCCTGGAGAGAAAACCTCCTCTCCGCCTCGAGCTTGCACGCGACTCGGACAAATCTATACGCGGGTCTGTGACGTCGAGAAATCGATGGAAATTGCACAGACACGGATGATTTTGCCACCGTAGTGACGAAAAAAAGGGAGAAAGAAAGAAGTGACGAGAGGAAAGGTTGTTGATGTGACAGCGGATGGGTGGAATTCGAACGAGCAACAAAACAAGAGGGAATCGATCGCTCGAACTAGCCTGCGTTTACGTTCAACAGGCCGGAAATGGCGTGCACGTGTAACAGTGTTTTTAGAGGAATCCCGTTCGCTGAGAGCGGACGATCGACTAATAATAGATGTGATAATATTTGCTCGACCCGTACAGGGCTGGTTCCCTGCTCTAACGGGACGATTGTGCACGTCGCGCGTTTGCCCAAGATTATTTTCAGAGTGTGCCGGCAATAGGTACTTGGACGTTAATTCGCTTCGGCTGATGAAGAGGAGGGAAGATGGACTCGAACCGTCTGGGAAGCGAGATGGGCTACTTTCTAACTGTAGAAATTGCAAAAGTGATCAGTTTTAATTGTGCACTTGAACGATTTGAAATTACAAAAGTAGAAATTACAGATTTGATTAGAGAGCGTATACACGGAGAGATGATTGCGAAAGGAGACAGTTAATTTCACAAATTAAGAATCAGAGAGAATTAAATGTTCAGTAGAAAACGATCTTCTCCCGTTGAAATCTTTCACACAGAATTCGCGAATGGAACAATTAATTTCACGTTTGATACTGTTTGTTTCACTCAGAATTAAGCGTATTTATTAAACTATCTTCGTCATCGAAACGAGGGACTTTTCACGAACGTTTCATTCTCGATTACGTTTTCCCCACAATTTTCCATTATACCGAGAAATGACTTCTTTTTTGCATTCGTAATGTCGCTGGCAATAAAAACTATTCTTTTTCCATTGTACATACCAAGAAAGCTATTGTGTACAATTTGCTTTATCTAGGATCAGAGAAGAAAAGGAACGAACGAACGCAACAGCGTGTGCACACGTTGGCTATAGCAAACGAATATTCGCCGCGGCGGATTTAATTCGAAAATTCCAATTCATCGTTTTGGTGAATTAGTCCGGGCGAATAAAGCTGCAGGTTGGACGAGATGCGATGAATTATTCAATAAACGTTCCACGTTCGCCGGAGCGTTTCGCGGGGAGAACCCATCGCAATTCACCCCTCTACGATCATGTTTGTAAAGACGTTTCAGTATTCGTTCGCGATTATACGCAGCATCGTCACGCTATTGCGGCTCTCTGAGTCACTTTTAACGTGGCCGGGTGTAATAAAAATCTCGCGGAACGATTGCAGTCGGCGCGTAAAAAAGAATTTAATCTCGTTATAATTACGCTAATAACACGACCGCCCTGTAAGCTGTATCGATACGCGTCGAAGTCACGAGAATGATGGATTAATTACAAGGTGGAAATGAACGACATTACGACACACGTGCGTCACATCGAAGGAATGTACAAAGAGGTGACCGTAGATCGATAGAATGAAAATGGTAAAACACACTTTTTATTGTTTTAAAATGTCGATGAATTCTTTTTAACGTTCCCCTTACGCAGAAACGGTAGGGTACGCTTTATCTGGTACATACATACCACTGCATACTGTAAAATCAATGTAAAATACTGCATTCTTCTTGCTGTTGTAAGTAACACAAGTTTGTCACGCTTTTGGACCCGCAACACGATGGAAATTTCGACTGTGTAAGTTGGATCGAATCGTCTGATAAGAAAGTAGTAAAATTTCACGAATTCTTCTGCGTGGAATGAAATTTCGATTAAACTCGTCGTGTGAAAGAAACTGCTTGTCGAACGAGAAGAGAGAGAAAAAAAAAGGAAGAATCATGGTTCAGAGGCGTGAATGATGGACACGGTCTAACCGGCTCGTGCTTTCGACGTTCGCCTTTTCTCTCCTCCTCCTCCTCCAACTATTTCTTTCCTTTTTTCAGCCAACGATTCGAGTTAATTAGCGACGCTCGTATAACGAGGCGATTCGAAATTCTGATTTATAATCCCCTTGAGCCAGGCCGTGGCGATGTAAATCTCCACGGGATCGATAAACCCAGCTCGGTTGCATCGACCACCAGCAAGGGTGGTGCTTTATAACTAGCCGGGGTGAAGGAACTCTGTGGATCTTACGCGATGGGCCAAGTTTTCTGCACGACCCTGTGCTGTCTACGATGCACCGTTGGGAAGTGGAAGTTGTAGAACAATTTAATTGCCGCCCGTTTTACGCCCGACTTCCGCTTTGATAGACCTTTTTCTCTTCCCCTATTTAGTAACATTCGTCGCGATTCTTTCCCAAATATTTACATTGTGAAAATTTCTTCTTTTCACGATTTTCAATAGCCGCAACGTTTAAATATGATTTATCAAAGAATTAGAGGGAATGAAGGAATCATTGTTCGATGCTTCTCGGTTTCGTAGCTCTGTAGATTGACGAACAAGCGACTGTCATCGCTGTCAGTTATTATTCTCTCGAGTTTGCGAAGCTTTAAGTTGGAACAGTTATTCAGAAGTTCCTGCTTCCATTGGACGAAACAGCGATTGACGGACGCTTTAGAATATTCGTACAGCTTTGTTCTAGCGAGCAGCGATTCTTTTATTCCTCGTAACTTTTTAATAAATCATTCTCGGACATCACTTCATCTAAACTTTTTCCCCCCGTTCAACCTGCTGAATACGCTCTATCAATTTCGCATTCACCTGTTAAACATTCTCTCTGATATATTCAAAGCCCAAAGTAAATTAACTATATAAAGGGGGGGAAAGCACGATCGTTCTTCCAGCGGTATACTTAAGCTAACCCACATTCCCCCAGAATTTATATAGAACAATTAATTCTCACTTAAGGTAAGCGCAGCTAGTCAGGGGTAGATTATAAGGGTAACTACGTGCTGGAAGACGCAACAATGAATAACTGCGCAGTAATGTAGCCGTTTCGAGATCCTCGAAGCGATACCCTGGCTTAATGAAGCGCCCCCACTTCATAAAGCTGATATTTGCGAATAAATCGTGGTACGTTCACCGTGTTAGCTACGGCGCCACCCCTTCGAAATTGATAACGGGAGATCTCGTGTGTAATTTTCGTTGGAAAAATTGATCTCGATGCGCGCCGCTCGCGAATTCACGAAAGTGCCCTATTTTAGGGATTCATAACTCTCCACGTCGGAAGGCAATTCTTTTCGTTGGGAATACCTCATCGCGAAAGTGATTCGTTTTAATTGAGAACGATGCCTCGGTTTCGTGTCGCGAGATTCTACCCTCCCGAACCCCCTCTTTCCCGCTCTTATAATTCGATTTTCCGATCCGCCGCGTTCACTTTGTCTCTAACACGCGCAACCTTCTGCATAGCCAACACGTGTCCTTTAATACGGATCCAACATCGGATCCGCGGCGATTTATTGTCACTTCCGACGGCATAAATAGCTACCGTGCGCTGTGAATCTTTCCAGATTAATATCTGGCCCTCTCCTCCTCTGTTATAAATATGACTCGAGATTGCGGAGTCACGTGGAACGTTTAAGCTCGAAAATTTCTCTCGCTTGTGTGCCTCTCGTGAAAAATGCCAGCTGATTTTAACTATTTAATTAGCTTGGCATTAATGTAAACGCTTGAACAATGATTAAACACTCCGAGTCGTATGTTACTCGGTTAAATACCAACTTCGTAAACTGCTGATCGTGGTGAAAAGTTCTTAATCGAAGTCACGGTAACGCGAAATTAACCGAAGGAGTAATAAGAGATATCTTCTGATAGGGTAAATACAGTGGAAAGAAAAAGTATTTGCAATAGAACACCCCTTATATTTCATTTCGTCCTCATTGGCATATAAATATTTTGAGTAGTATGCAATTTTCAAGAATTTTGCAACGTATGCAGCCATTAAAGAAATTGTGAAGTATGCTCCCTTGTCTGCTGTCAATTTTCGAAGGATAAATTTTTCGAAACTTTTCAAGGTACCTGAAGGACCTATTCGTGGACACACGGTGTAAAATGCAAAGTAATTCATACTCACGCTGGTTCTCCATTCTGTTCCAGATGCACCACGTTCCCGCTCAACGTCTCGATCTCCTGAGGTCGCTTCACAACGTGCATTCCAGTCTTCTCCCTCGGCGAGGACACTCCTCTAACAGTGTCCACGCTAACTCCGGTATCCGTGGACCTCACGCTCTCTATAGATTCTACAGACACCCCCGCGGACGATTTCACGGACGTACGACCACTTCCGTGATTCTCTTGTCGTGCTTTCACCCCGGCGTTGTTCGCGCTTTTCATATCGTTGCTCACTGCACCACCCACGTTGGAAACATTATTAACCTTAGAGGCTGTAGATTGATCGGAAACAGGGATACCTTTCACCGTTACCGAAATCGAGTTTCCAACAACCTTCGTTTCGGAATCGTTGACAGACTTCGAAACTACTTTCACGTCTTCTTGCCTGACCGAAGCACTCGCGATGGATGAACAAGTCCTTTGAGTCTCCGTATTCGAAGAATTTTTGCTAGAATCGTTCGTCTGTTGTTCACCGTCGTTCGTTTTAGCTGAATTAATTATCGATCCAGAATGCGACGAGGTGGTGTCCTCGATCTTGTGATCGTTAGACCTGGAATTCTTCATGTTCTGATCGTTCACCGTGTTCTGATTCCTGTTAGAACGCAGCGTCGCTGAACCAGTGTTGTTCGTAGCACTGTTCACTTTAATTACGCTTCTTACCGATTGACTGACGCTGTTACTCTTCGAATGACTTCCGGTTTTATCTGTAGGAACTGGAGATTCGTTCCTGCTGTCCATCCCACCTTTCGTTCGATTGTAGTTTGTCGACTTGTTAGACCTCGATGTCTGAGAATTCGTTTGACGATGCTCCTCGCTGGTAACTGCTTGAGAATTTTGTCTAGTAGAAGTGTCATCGTTGGACGAATTGGAAGATTTGTTGTTGGAAAGATCTTGCTGACTCTTCGTCTTCTCGTTCCTCCTGTCGGTGACGTCTCTATCCAGAAGAACCGCGTTGGCGTCGATGTGCAACGGCTGAACAGCCGTCGTTGCCGTTGTATTCACCACGCTGGATGTCCCCGTTGCCGTGGAAGTTTGCTTCAGAAGATCTATCAGATCCAGATCGCCGCTTCGATCGTTGCTTTTCTCGCTCACTTGAGATCCTTTCGATCCACCTTCGGACTTCTTGCTACCCTGACTGGACTCGTTTATCTTCTCGTTGCTTATACGAACCTCCTTGGACCCTTTATTATCGGCCGCTTTTTTGCTCTTCTCGTTAGGCTGATTGGAAATGGTGATGAACCTCGCCGGATTCAAGGAATTCGAGCTGACTCTGTTCGTTTTCAACGGGATCTTCGACGGAGACGTTAGCCGTTCTTTGCTCGTCGTTCTTTTCGGAGCTTTAACCTTCTCCTGGTTTTGTTTCTTCGCGTTCCAGGCATTCTTCGATGGAGACGCGGCAAATCTCTGCTGTTTCGACGGCGACGGCCTCGTGGAATCTTTCGAACGGTCCCTTTTCGTGAACATCGGCGTTCTTTCCGGTTTCGTCGGAGTTCCCTGAATCGGGGATAGTTTGCTAGGCGTTCTGGAGACTTGTCGACGCGTGGCGAGGTTCGTGACGCTGTTGCTGTTTCCGGAGGCGTTCAAACGATTCCTGGAATCCGTCGTGTTCAAACGAGTCCGCGAGTCCACGCGACGGCCAATTTTCGGCGAGGAGAGACGCTCGGTTGATTTGCTGAGGGACGTCGAACGCTGCCGTGTCGGCTGGGGGATCAGACTCCTCCTTGGGCTACTCTGTTGCGATACTGAAACTGACAATTGCGAAACAAACGATGACACGGACCTATTCGTATACAAAATAACACGGAGAGCAGACAAAATATCGATAATTACAAATTTGAAAAAATATTAATATTATTATTAAAATACAATACTTTTGTCACAATAATGAAATTAAACGCTTTATTCCAAAAGACACAACTTCGAGGTCAAAGATAGAAGATCTCTTCTTTGGACATTTCATTAAAAATCTTACCTCGTCGATCATTTCTGCCTCTCCTCCTAGGATCCGCAGCTTCCGGTGACTGTGGCCTGGACTTAGATCGCGGCGGCGGTCCCTTGAACCCTCGTCCTCGAAAGGGCGAGACTCTTCCGGTGGCCAGCGTCGGCGACGGGCTCCTCACCTCCGGGGAAACTGGCCTCGAGTCCGCGATGATCACGAAGCTGGACCGCCGGTGCGCCCTCGAGGACGACGTGGAGGAGGGCGCGATCTTGTACGGCTCGGGTGCACGCGGTGGCGGCGGCGGTATCGCGGTTGGTGACAGGTAATTCCCGTCGGGTACCGCGAGCACCCTGAACGGAGGCGGTCGTTGAGCATGGCCGTCGTCGAGCCGCCTCATCCTTTCGAGGCCCCGAAGCTGCAACGCGAAAATCACCACAGTTCGACTTTACAATCTTTTATGGAAGCAATTAGCAGTTATGGTAAATGCCACTCTCGTGGTACTTTTAACGGCGAAAAAAGGCATTTCCTTGGTAGTATTTTCAGTTTGATTTTTAACGCCGAGTACTCTAGATGTGTTGAAAGCAATGAATCTTTTGTTAGACACTTCGAGTGGGATATTAGAGTAAGAGAAATTGAAATTGAAATGGCTACTTTATTATTTCACGTATATTTGAAAACAGTTAAACGGCTAATCCTGATACCAAAATTTAGAATTTAATATATTAATATCACTTTATAGAAATGTTTCAAGAAGTTTCTGAAAATGTACACTTTAACTCACCCAATTGTACTATTCACAAAAAGTTAATTCAAGGGTAAATTGGTTTGGGGAACGAAGCTCACTCGACTGCACAATTATACCGAATGAATCGTCTGGTACATCTACATTGAACAAATTCATTATCTTCCCCCTAATCTCACGTCTTATTTGCATTTCGTCTACGCGGTACATTGGCCCAACTATGATTCAACGCTCGTCCAACGGGCCAACGTGCACCAAAAGTTCTTTTCATTTGCCATGATAACGTGGTATCTCGTTGTCCCGCTGACGCAGCCCAAACTTTCTACTCCCTTTTGCTTTGATAAAAGCACCTCTGCCCGATGAAAGTTCTACATGACACCGAACACGTTAATAACGACCACTACCCGACGTAATAATACTCTAAAGAGCTTGAAACAAGAACTAACAGGGTTAAATAATTAGAGATGACGAGGGCAATTTAACCCAGAATTAGGAGTCCTAATCTTCGTTCTGTTGTATTTACGGTTGTAGAAATAAGATAACAAATCAAGAAGGCTCTATTTATCTCACTTTCTCAACTTGAAATTCCCCTTATCCCGAGATCTATCGATGATGATTCAGATCGATGATTTCACGAAAAATTCACAAAAATAACGTAGGGTTAAGCGTTACACTGAACTACAAATAAACGACAGTACCTCGAGTCCTTCATGCAGACGACCAGGATGCGGAGGACGCCAAGATCCTTTGTCGCTCTCACCTGAAACACAGAAGAAACCTATCTGAGACCACCGCTAGACGAGACACAGTCTTTTAAAAACCTATCCGGTGAAACTTCGATCCATTAGAATTTCAGATTCACGCCAATTACACCATCGAAATGATCATCATCGCGAACACTCGGAGCAATCCTAATGTTTTCAACGTTTAATGCCACGTTTTCTCGATATCCATTGAACGTCGAACAGCTCGTAAATGCTCGTTTCTTCGTTCATTAACGATCACCAACGAGCGTGTTTAATCGAATTAGTTCATTCCCCTTTCGCGCGGTGTTCGCGTGAAATTTCCAACGCCTCCCTGTTCCGTGCGGCTACGCGAGAACAAAAAGCCAGGCTGTGGTCCCCGGAAGTTCGGCGCAAAAAAGCAATTCCCTGAAAAATATTCAACATCTAACGAATCGTGTAGCTGGAAGAGCTGAAGGGCCTCAAGCTCTTCCTCCTTTTTTCCTCTCCTTTCTTCTCCGGCCCGCTTTCCGCCGCGAGGATCAGATTCAAACGGCCGCCTGGCAATTAGCCGGGCCTCGTGCAACATCCGTGATTATTCGTTGACGGTTGCAATTACTCACTCTAGTTGTAGCGAGCCTCGTCGAGCGGACACCAGCCTCTACGCATTTTATTCACGCTCTCATAGGCGGGAATGCCTCGTCTCGATCGCGTCAGTCTCGCTAGCGATGCTTATTATCGCGATACCGTGACGCTGCTGAACTACATTTTTCCTACTCTACTTTTCTCTCTCTCTCTCTCTCTCTTTCGTTTCAACGTTCGTGGGGAAAAAGGAAATTGATAACATTGTGAAATTGCGAATTTTCTTCGGGAGAGATTCTCCTTTGTGGAAGTTGATTTTTCGAAGACTTCTTAGTTTTTTTTTTATCTTCGTCGTTTCTTCCTTCTTCGCGTTCGTCGAACGAGGGAAAACGAGATTGATAACATTGTGAAATAAGAATTTTTTTGGCGAGAGATACTTCCCGTGGAAGTTGATTTTTTCAGCGTATTTCTTGGAAACGATTTCCCTTGGCTCGTTAAAAATGTTCTTTGTTACTCGTGTAGCTTCTTCTCTTTTAATTTCAGAAGTTTACTTTGCGAACGTTTCTCGTTGTTTCATCTGTGCTTGCAGCTTTTCTACAAATTCCACTTTTCTTCCTTTTTTCTTTCTTTTCGCAGATATTCACGTTTCACTCATTTTTCTCTGCCTCGTGGAAGCTTTTTAATTTACATGTATCTTGCTCTCCTGTTTTAAAGAGATAATACTTTAAACTCTTTTTTTCTCGTTTCGAGAAACCTCGAGTCTGGGATATTCTTCCGCGTCCACCTAACGAAGTTACCTATTTTTTTCCCCTCTTTCGCGAGGATAACGGTCATGCAACAAAGGGAAAACTTGCGAGATTACACGGCCCGTAAAAAAATCATTTCAAGAGTTTATTTTTAATACAGATAATTGTGAGCGAAGTGGATGAGAAAATGGGTCAACGGGATCATAGGAAACTGTTACACGTGTTTATTATCGCGATAAATCTTTTTCTACGATTTCACTGCTTCCGCCTTTTCTTCTATTGCTTCTTTTACAATTAAACGCATTAAGGATACACTGGTGCGTTCGCTATCTTGGAAAATCCAACGATTATTTGTACTAACAAACATTCGTATGAAACAGTTTCACTTTATTGCCGTTGTTCCATCGTAGCACTGATTAATGTGAAATTTTCACTTTTATTTCCTCATCAATCACCAAACACATACTTTTTTCAACACCTATTATTACACATCTTCAATTACTCACAAGTTGCAAATACCGCTAGGCAAAGCTTTAAATTATCGCAATATATTTTTCCATAGTGTTTTCTTATTTTCCATCTCGAACTTAACGACACAATTCCGTAAGCGATTAATTAATTATACGTGACAGAGATGTCAAAGGTGTCGAAATCGAGGAGGACCAGAAAAATAACGCAAGCGTCTTGCGCCGGATAACTTTTTCTTACGCTCTCTCAAATTTTGCGACACAATTTCGTGAGCGATCGATTAACTATATGTCGCAGAGATAGCTGAGGTGTCGGAATCGAGGAGAAATCATAGAAATAATGCAAAATAATCACAGAGATAACGATGATCGACGTGCCAACCGGTGGTAACGATACCGATGCACCGCGTCGACGTTCTCCACGACGGTGGTCCCCGTAGAATCTGCATCGCGTCCAGTGACATTCCTTAAACCGCCACGGGACACGCTGAGCAGCATGAAGGATTGGGCTTGAACGTGGCCGGAGCAAGGCCTCGTGGCCGAAATGTGATTCAACGATGGCTCGCGTCGGCGACGCGTTGATTTACGACGACCAGCTTGTATCGAATTAATGGACGGGCCAATGAAGACGCGATTTGCGAGCACCGTACGAGTACGTTTACCGAGAGTTACTGCACGCTTTCTAGAAATCTGTCTCCCGTGAATCGCGCCAAGAGCTATCTCCAACTGAGTAAACTTCTTTTACTCGAACAAAGTTAATCGTGGTGGAGGAAAAATGCTCGAGATGAAAGCTTCTTTTCGTAGAAATTTTATTTTTACTTTTGCGAAATTTCCATTCTACAGTGTGTAGAATTGTGTTCGATTTAGGAATCAGATGTACGCGGAACAGAAGGAATCATTGGAGCGAAGTGATCGCGTTCTGAACCCTCACAATCCATCATAACGAAGAAAAAATATTAGCGATGAAAGCTCGTTCTTTCATAGAAATTTTATTTTTACTTTTGCAAAATTTCGATTCCATGCGATACTAAAGTGTGTAGAATTACGTTTGATTTGGAAATTAGATATACGCGGAACAGAAGGAATCATTGGAGCGAAGTGATCGCGTTCTAAACCCCCACAGTCCTTCCTAGTGAAGGAAAAATGCTGCAAATAAAAGCTCATTGATCTTCGATAAGATTTCCTCTCTTCATTTTCGAATATTGAAATTCCATGTGATACTAAGGGATGCAGAATTGTAATTAAAAGCTCGTTGATCTACGACAGAATTTTCTTTAATTTTTAATTAATACTAACAAAATGTAGAATTGTGTTGGATACAGAAGTTAGATGTACATAGAACAGAGGGAACCGTTTGAGCGAAGTGATCGCTTCGTAAAGCACGGCTCGACTGCTCTTGAGCAACATCGACGATGAGTAAATGAGATGGTTTCCGGTAATTAGGTTGCTTAAATCGTTAATAGGAAGCCGCTAGACTCGTCTGGGCTCTCGAACTGGGACTGGCGCGTAAAAATGCGCGAAACGGTTCGTACATCTGTGAAACCCGAAGCGGGGGGTAAAAGAAATGCCGGAGAACCGCTTTGAAAAACGGTGTTTAGAAACGGTGTATCTTATCTCTTCTAACGAGGACTGTATTATATGATAGCGTACGGAATAAAATTAATGTCTTCATCTTTTTAATACGGTTAACTTCTTGTAGATACAGTTTTGATAACGCGAATGCGGTGATTAAGGTAAATGTTAAATGTGAGTTTCGTGTTGAACAGTACGGTACACGGTTCTGAGAATCGTTGAAAAAGATTCATTCGTGACCTTGACACCGTGAAAACTACACATGAGATACGAGTGCGGGGGCACGTGACGTGATCGACGATTTTCCACGCGCATTCGTATGGATCCGCGCGCACTCTATCTAATTGCAATCGGGAATCGGAAATACGGCGAAAGCGTGAGGGCTTGGAGGCTGTTTAAATTTCGTGAAACTCTCGATCGAAATACCTGCGATATCCATAAAAGTCAATACATAAAAGGATAAATTCTACGAAAGAAAGATGATTTACAAATCTACCCCTTTAAAATTTACAAAACGAAGTCTGATCCCTCGAGTTACTCGAATCGTCGAAGGAAACGTTCTCCGCAAATTTTCACCCCGTAACGCGATCAATCTTCCAATTACCACAGGCGCGCGTGAAGCAAAAAGGGAAAAGAAGAGTTCGTCACCGATTGCTCAATCAATTAGCAAGCACAAGCGTCACCCCTATCAAAGAAGAAAGAAGAAAGACGTCTCTACGCTTGGTCTCGCCTTCATTTTCGCAGGCAAGTTAACGCTTGGAGGCCTAACGAGCCACGTTTAACGAGGCCCAGGCGAAACATCTCCCCGTGATCGACGTTATAAATAACGATTTAGCGAAGATGAGGCGCGGCAAAGTGACGTACGTCACTTTTAATTAGCATCGGTTGCGCAACGTCTCAATTAAGTGGCGCTTTCCGCCGGCTCAACACTCCGAGACCGCGGTTTTTCTTCTTTCCACCGCTTATAATTGACGTGTCGCAATCTGTTTATCGGCTGGCCGAACCACGAGAAACTCGGGGATGGGAATAGTAAATCAGCGAGCCGTTAACGAGAATGGAAAACGTCGGAATCGGCTAGCAGCTGAGGGATCAACGACCCCTCGTAACTCTCTATACACCTGTGCGTTGTGTTCGCTTGGCAAAGGAAGTTCCGCGCGGCGTAACGATCATGTAACAGCCGATTATTTCGCGGGGCAGTCGAGCAAGGATTGTCGAGTTAATTGTTACGCGGGTACCCGACGACCACGCGTCCCGTATTCTCTCGCGAAACTCGTCCGAGTGTAATTCGGCCGTCGTGTAACGATTATTGCACGTTCGAACGTTGCCAATTTGTGTGACAAGTTTGTCGGGAGAAAGAAAATCACAAAATTCCTTTTCCTTTCTTCGCAAATATTTATTTCTCATAATGCACGGTTCCTTTTTTACGTGAAGTAAAAAATTATTATAATTTTATTCACTATGCAGCTGTGCAATATTTCGCTGTAATCTTATTTGCATAATTATATACCAAAAGTAACGATACCTTTTTTCCAAGGAAGAAACCTCGCCGTCGTGAAGGGAGAGAAATTGTTTCTTAAATTTTAAAAAATCGGGAAAAATGAAGGGAAACGAGGGCGGAAGTGGCGAAGCGAAAGGAATCGAAGTGAAATTTTAAACGGGGAATTGACGATATATATTTTTCAGAGGTGCGAAACTACCTTCTAGTAGCAGAACTTCGAGCCGCGTGCGTAATTGCAAGTCCATGGAAATTGCGGTTGGAACCGCGAATTACACACGTGAACGCGACACTTGGTTGCAGTGTCGTTACCTCGACGACGAAGTACAAGACCCTTCCGTTCTCGAAACTGGTTTCAGTAAAGTGTTAACGTTCGAACGTTCGATCGAGGTTAATTCGAAACGATAAATTTCGACGTAACCGAGAGATTACACGTTGCATTATATTTCTTCGCGCATTTTCTTCTTTCCCCTCACACCCGTTACAAGGAAACGATCAGGCACACGTTACTCTTCGTCGTCCCCGCGACGAAACTTCTCGCGTGCCACTTTGTGTCGTTGCTTTAATTCAAACGAATCTCACCGGCCAGTTCTAAGCATCGTGTTCCTTGACAATTGTCATCGATCAAAGGCGAGAGTGCAAGTGTGTGCATGCATATTAATTCCGCGGTGCCGCGGACACGTCAGAAAACGATGTATTAAACGGTACAAACATCCCCGAGTCCCGAAAAACCTTCGACAGAAACGATGCAGAGAAAAGCACCGCGAACGAAATTAACCTAAAACTGCAGCATCCGAATTTCCATCGATTTTTTAAATAATTAATTTCAACTTGGACTATAGAAGGAGATAACGTTTAGCGTGTTTGTTGTTTAAAAAAGTTTAGTATGAAACAGAGGAGAGGTATCGTTCGGCGAAGGAGGAAGGAAATTCCGTAGGATTTTTCCTGGCTAAGTGGAACAGTCGGACTTTTATCGATCTGATTCAAATCCGTCCACAAAGACCGCCACGAGGGTGGCGCGCAAGCTTTTCTCCGCCAGTTTTCGTCACCAGTAACGAACCGCGTAACTTCCACTCCGCGATTCCATCCGTTAATCCGTCATTCTACAATTTCCTCGTATATCTTCGAACTGAAGCTGAACGAACCACGGGAAATTCGTAGAGAAGGGTACGATATACATGCATAGATGCACGTTAAGGGAAGAACCGCAACAAGTATTCGCTTAGTATTAGTGGCCGTCGTAATAATCGCGTTGGTTTCGCCGTTGATTCTTATCAAGGCTAGACCAAAAAAAGGTATGACCCATGAAATTTCAAGTACGACCTCGTGCGCCAGTCACGAGAGTCCAGTCCGCGCGAATTCCACCAATGCGTCAGAAATTGAAAGGAATTACACTGGTACCCTGACAGAGCCACGAAGAACACCCTAACTCACTCTCGGGAGACCAACGGAACGATCAAGCTCGATACTCAAATTCTCTATTCTTGTTGCTCCAGTTCATTCAACAACTTTCCACAAGATACTATCTTGATCTTCGAGCTGATTCCAATCACTTTCAATCAGCTCCCACTTATTATTCCACCTTATTCAGCGTCTGCGTACGTTTCCAATCGCATTTCCAACGCATCTAAACTCCCTCTCTCTATCTCTCTTTTACGTTCCACTTGGTCAACGATAACATTCACGATGATCCAAACTTCGTCGATCGAACAACGATCCAATTTACCTCACCTGAATCAGACCGGTGTTCTCGATGAATGCGTTACGTACACGTCGAAGAAGAGAACTTCAGCGTCTTACCTGGCTACCAGGTGGACAGCGAAGCGGAGTCGCCGGACAGGGTGCATTTACGAGGGTGCGAGCCTCAAGGAAGCGTCGGTAGTCGGCATCGATGTGCCGCGGCGTCGGTCCGCGTCTTCGCGTGAGCACGAACGCGTCCTTACTGCCGCGGGGTTGGCCGGCTCGGCTGTTCGTCGAGAAAGCGAGGGTACGAGCTGGTCACTCGGGAGGCGCTGGCGCGATGACCAACCGTCGGGGAAACGTGGTCGGTTTATCAGGCAACTTCGACATGCAGATTTTAATTGACGAACATACTCGGATCGAGAGTGAACCGAACTGATTGCAGAACGACAGAAGTGTCTCGCTGCGGAGATACTGGAGGTTCGGCCTGCTTGAAGATGACCTTCGCGAGGATAAGATCTGAGTATTTTCGTGGCATTTATGAGTGTTTGTAAGTAGCAAAAATTTTGTACAATTTCTTTTAGTACACAGCGCAGATTTTTAGAAAAAATCTTTAGCGAAGGCAGGCCATCCTTTTACAACTTTTTTTTAGTAAAGAAGGAGACATTTTAGAACATTTCTTAACGAAATGGTCAGCTTTTCAAAAGGCAACATTTTACAAAATTTTTTTAATGGAAAAGCCATCGTCTTTTTAATAAGGGATGTATTTGAATGGACAGATTAGGGCAACGGACACCCTGAGGATGTTGAGACGTAATTTTAGACTGGGAATATCTCCTACAGGATTGCGAATCCTTCAGGAATAGTAGGTAATTATGAATGGTAATAAAGGAAAGTGTATTCCAGTTGAGTTGCACGAAATAAAAGCAAGTTTGCATTACACGAACTCGAAATTTACGAATTCTTTCATTCCCAACACACCTGAAGCTCTGAACTCACAAAGAAAATCGTAAACCAACGATGGAGCATAGGATTGTTTTCAATTTCCTTACATAATGTCCGTCCACGCAATAGATCGCGTACACACCGCGAAAAGTGTTACACCGCTTACGGATAATCGGATATATATCGTTCGGATACGCGTTTATACGGGAGTATTCTATAACGCGACGAGGCAGGCGAGGCCGTTCATTCATTCATTTGGTCGAGCTAGGTCTACTGGATCGAAATTATTGGAACATTAGCTTGATTGAAGCGGGCTGGGCTCGGCCCGATCGTACGATCGATATCCCGTGCATGTGTGTGTGTGTTTCTGCGGCGTTTGAAACTACGTGCGGCAACGATTGCGCCAAATTAATGGCGCTAAAATTCTCATTAAAGTGGAATTTATCGAGTCCATTCGAAGCCAGAAACACTGACTTTTGTAGATTGAAATTTTCACACAGAGGAGGACGAAATTAAAACTCGATAAGATATTCGTTTGAAAATTCCATTTCGAAACGCGTACAATTGATAAAGTAATCAACGAGCAAACAGAAACTAATATTTTTAAATATGACGTGATGCAGATTCGTCGTATACTCTTTCGTATATGAAAAACAAAAAAAAAAAAATAGATAAAGATTAATCGGTTTCTTTTTAAACACATTTTATTCGATCGTATATGTACAGTTTACATAATCATCGTCGCCACGTTACATATAGTACATCCGACTTCGAGTTAAATGGGTAACTGTTTACTATGGGAAATAATTCCGTGCGAAGTCCAAAGCGATCAGTCCGTTTCTCCGACGAAATCTCAGCCAAGATCGATTACGCCACCGAAGAATATACGTATATATACGTTTGGTCCTTCGTATATAAAGGTCCTTTCCTCCTTTCTACTTTTCGGGCTTTCGTTTCTCCTATCAAACGGCTAAGAAATGCAACGAGGTAGTTGAGAAAATCGGAAATATCCTATTCTTCTTCCGGCTGGTTTTGCTATCGGCACATGTGTCTAGCGCTGCTGCTGTGTGTCATCCGCGAAACAAATCGAGGCGGAACAGCGTACGCGCCCGTGCTAGCAAAACCGCTGGGTTACAGTGCAATCTTGAACAGGCGAATCGATAAAGCTCGGTGAACCTCTGCTTTGTTAGTTTTCTCTTTTTGGCCAACTTTTACGTTCGAACGTGCTGCAAAACTTTTTCCTTTTTATAAAGTATCAACTTTGTGAAAAGTAGATGCGTTAAATAACTTGGATAAATATGAAGTTTCAGTGTGAAAAAGAAAGAAGTAGAAAAAATGGCAATTCAGGAGTGTACTGTAGTTGAATTAAAAAATATTACATTGACACACGTTGCCCGCGATTAATCAACATTTCGAAACCGATCGAATTCGTGAAGTTACGTCGAACACGATTTTTCTGCATTTTTGCAAATTCCTGAAGTACCGTTTTTTCGTTTCTTTCTTCTCTTCTCTCTCTCTCTCTCTCTCTCTGAATAACTTGTATCGTAATGTTCGTTTACCGGATCGCTCTCGTAGACGCGTTCCTGAAGTACCGTTTTTTCGTTTCTTTCTTCTCTTCTCTCTCTCTCTCTGAATAACTTGTATCGTAATGTTCGTTTACCGGATCGCTCTCGTAGACGCCACCTCGAATGTACGTTGTTCCAGCCCGAGGAAAATTGAAACTGACGGAAATATACTTGGCGACGTGTTCCCAATCGATATTTTTCATTGCTCTTTGTATATCCAGAACAACTCGAGCACCGATAATACCGGTGACTCATGCACCTTCCTTAATTAATGGTCATTAACTCAAAACAGCGTTGCGCTTAACGAGTCACGATAAAAATCAATCGGCTTCGAGAAACTGTAGCGAGGTTTCACTCGAATTTCGTCGCTTTCTGGACTCTTTCTGCATAAAGGTGAACAGCCTAAAAATACGCGATCTTCCCGACGTTTTGTTTCTGCCTTGAACGCAAAGGAATCTGCTTTTCTTCTTCCTGTATGTGTATTTCTCTTTCTCTCTCCCTGTGTGTACGTGTGTGCGCGTGTGTGTTGTGTGTGTGTGATTTCCATTGCACGTATATCTTCGATCACCGGTGTCACTCCTTCTTTCAGCTCTTCGTTTTACGTAAATCGAAAAAATGGGGAAGGAATATTGGTTTTCTTCGATAGCTCGTAAATATCAATACTGCCATTATTATCGATTAATCGTCCGAGTAATCACGACGATTCGTGGTAAAATATTGCGTAAAATTGCATAAGATCGGCAATTTTTTTTTTTTCTTTTTTTTCTTATTCGACCCTCTTTCAGTGGGAAAAATGATTAGGAAATACGATTATTAAATATGACCGCTAAATGTTTCTTCTCAAAGCCACTGTCGATTAGAATTTTATTTTTGTATTTTTTGTAACTTTTTCTCTCTCTCGCTCTCTCTCTCGAGGTTATATTTGCGATACTGATCGATTTATTATTAGTCGTAACAATTCGTGAAAGTACAGAGAGTATAGGGATTAATTTCGAAGTAATTTTTTTTTTTTTTTATATTGCATAGAAGGCTAAAATACTTGTAAAGTGAGTAAAAGTTTACAGCTTTCCTTCGTCGTCCTTATCTGTAGGAGGACTGTTCTCTATCAACGGAAGGATCGATTGTAAATTCGATCGAAGTACAGCGAGCTTGGGATTAACATCGAAACCAGATAACGATCCGTTTCCGATCGGCTTATTTTTCATTACACGCCTGTGGTATTATACTTCTCTCTTTTCTTTTTTTTTCCCCCGTAAAGATTTATTAGATATTCTTTCAAACGAAACTCGTGTGTGTAACAAAGAGACATGCAAAAGAAAACAGATAATTATACTATGGACAGATTAAAATTCAAGCGATTAATTAAATAAGTACTAAACGTATCAACTGCTCAACTTTGGTACCGTGGTATTACTCTTTCTTTCTTTCTTTTTAACACAGACGATAATCTTCGCGCGAAACAAGTGTTTCTTTGCTTTTCGTTCTTTTTGTCACGTGAACGTTTTCCTCCTGATTTTCATAAATTCATTCCGCGTGAACGCGCACAACGAAGTTCGTAAAACATCTCCCGGGATATACACCTTATGATAATTAGACGAACCGTAATATTGTCGTTACTATGTTTTGCTGTATGTATTTTATTGGAGCACACAAGGAAAATATAACCTATCAAATATCGTTCTATCGCCTAACCTTGTTACGACGATACGTTTAAATAGAACTTCGAGGTTTACGCGTCGACGCCATCGAATGCTATCGTCGTTTCTCGGTATAATTCTCGTGTATCAAATGAATTTTAAAAGACCTCGCCCCACAACGTGAAATAATCGCGTTATACGGCTATGGTCATTGGAAGTAGCACGCACTAATAGTACTGCACTATGAACATAGTGTTCCGACATTCTGACAACGAATTTTCACTTTTAAATATTGTCTCGTTTCAATACACGTGAACGCAATTCGTCCTATAATATTTTAATCGCAGTAACAAGAATAAAAGTTTAGTCATCTAATTTTTTTTTTTTTTTAGTCGGGCTATGTTTTTTTTTTCTCTCTCGATTCTAGAATATGATCTATACAAAACTGTAGAGAATGAAAGAAGAAGAAGAGAAAAGAAGTATAGTGACAAATACGTCCGTTGCACTTTCCGTAAAACATTTCGACGTCGTTTACATACCAAAAGAATTTAACGATTAACTAATTGATCTGTCTAACTAGTTCAAATTAAATTACGCACATTTATCTATAAAAAAAAAAAAAAAAGAATTGACTAATGGAAATATGCTAAACAATCGTGTATCCAGCAATTGTCGTGCGATTGCCGTGAAACCGAACTTTCATTCATCAGGCAAAAACTGTTGCTGTATTACTGTCAACTATACAAAATTAAATAAATATAACTCTATATTCTGCAGTGGTGTATAGAATGTTCTCCCCCTAAGCTACTGATCTTGGTACAGCCTTAGTTTCACATAGTTACAAAAAATAATGCTCTGTTATCTTTAAAGGAACTCCCTGCTGAAATAGTAATAATTTCTTTTTTTTTTTTTTTTTTAAATATCTGCTGGAATACTTTACACTTTTGATCCTGCCTTATCGTAACTCCTCTGAAGCCTCTTATGATCTTTCCTATATTTCTCGATCGTTATATCTGCCTTATCCGTGTTTGACAAGCTTAAAGTAACAGGATCTAAACTCGCTGCAAGTTTCAAATAAGTTTCTTCCATTTCTTTAGTGATCTTCACTTCGTAATCGATATCCACAGTGTCCGCTTTTTTCGCAATGATTTTAGGCAACGGTTTCTCCTCATCGGTTGGAACGTCGAAAGATATTAGATCTTTTTCTTTTTCTGCGTCAATGAAATTTGCATCCAATGAAAAATTATTTACACCATTGTTCAATTTTTCTTCTCCAAACTCTTGGACATGTACCATTAAATTGTCGCACTTATTTTCCGATGAATCCTCGTATAGCTCTCGATTGTTTTCGATCGGTTTAGACTTTGTTTGCGATTCGTTTAAATACATCAACGGAGAATTTTTGTTCGTTACGTTCTCATTAGGCTTTATCTCCGTGTAATTCGGCCCGGAATTGTCCATGTGAACAGAGGACTGAACCCATTCGGCTACTCTTTGTAACTGATTATTGTCATGTAGCAACATCGGAGAGCTTTCTTCGCTACTGGTTGAAATTGATCTTTCAGATCCAGATCGAGACAATTTTTTCGAATGAACTAAAGCGGTATTTGGTTTATTACTTCCACTAGTGTATAATACAGTTTTATAATGTCCAGCATTATCTAAAAGAATATTCTTCGACCCAGGCGTGACTCTGACGAGACAGTTCCTTGGACCAGTTATTCGATTTTGACTATTAGGTTTCGAGTTACCAGTATTGTGCAAACGCGTTCCGGTTGATTGAACGACATCACTAGAACTACTGGAAGGATCGGAAGTTGAAATTACTATACTATCGCTACTAAAACTCGGACTAGTGGCCACTTCCATTTGTCCAGAATCATTTTGGTGCACAACACTATCAATGTTCTTAACTTCTATTAAAGTTAATTGCGCTGGATGATAGGTCTCTTGTGCTGGTTTATCGTTCTTCCAGGATCTATCATTAATTATATCGATCTCTATATCACCGTTAACTTTCTCTTTACTTTCTTTCGTATTAGTTTGTGTCTTCAATTTCGTCCACTCGTTTTTCCACAGTCTATCGTTAATAATATCGATGTGGGTCTGTTCTTTCCCACAGAAGTAATTTTTAGAATTTTCAGGAACTATGTGACTACAATTGGAGGATTTCTTTTCCAATTTGTTCCAAGAATTTGCATTGAATTTAGCATCGACTTGCACTAACTCGCACTTTTTATTCAGTTTCGCTTGTTTTCCCTTATCAAAATTCATTTTACCGTTGCCAAATGTTTCGCTAAGTTTTTGTGGCATTACTTGCTTCGTCGTGTTTTCGCTTTGATTTTGAAATGCACTTTGGAGTTGCAAATCGTTACGGCGCATTGAGTTCTTCTTATTTAAGCTGGCTTTCGTGTTAACATTTACGCGGCTATCCTCCTTTAAACTGTCTAAAATTTTACCATTTCTACTTACACATTTATCTCTTGTGCATAACTGTTGATAGTTACTATTCTTTGTACAATTAATCTGGTATTGTACTTTACTACTAATATTTTCATTTACCTCCTGGTAAACTACGTGCAGCATAGAGTTTTGACTTTCTTTATTTTGGTAATTTTTATCCATACTTTTTATATTATCAGAATGTTTCTCTACATTTTGTGCATACTTCATTGTACATTCATTGCAAGAAAAAGTATCTGGCACGTTAGTTTGTGTTTCAGCATCGATCATTAAAATACTTCTGTGACAAGTACACGTATCGCAATGCTTGCCAAATACTCTTTCTTTCTCCCGATCTTCTAAAACTTTCGCCATTATCGCCGCTGAGACAATGTCCACTGGTGGTTTGGATTCATCTGTATCATCATCACTGAGTTTGTCAGCTGCAGGCTTAGTTACATTATATACCATTGCTGTTGGAGGAAATGTTGAAATTGGTACTGTAATACTTTTTACATCAGGAGGTGCAGCATCAATGGAACGTTTCTTTTGTGCAACATATGTCCTAACTTTGGCTTGAACTTCAGAAGGTAACTGAAACAAACATTAATTGCACACTTACATTTTTTTTTCTTTTGTATTATGAGAATTATTTTTTATTTGAATAAGTATAAACAACTTACAGAATCATATTTTTGTCCAACAAAATTAGCAGGTTTACATTGAAGAAGTTGTATTGCCAAATTTACATCATTCCTATATTTTTCCTAAAATAAAAAATATGTATTTATAAAAATTTTATATATGATTCAATCTAGGATAATAATCATACTCTTATACTTGAAACATACATTGTCTTGGGTTAAACGGTGTATAGTATAGTTTGCATCAGCTAATCTATGAGATAAAGTTGCAATATCCTTAGTAAAAGCACTTTTTTCTGTTTCACATTTATCTACAATCCTCAATAATTTATCTTCAAGATTTTGATTTACTTTCTGAATACGTTTATGGGCCTCATGTAATCTTGCATATTTTTCTTGCCAGATTAATAGTTCTTCCTTCATGGAGGCCAATTCTCCATTTGGAAATTTATCAGCCTCATTCAAAAATTGTGTCTCCATTGTTACAATATGACTATCCCTTTCCATCAGACGTTGGCGTAGATTTTCTATTTCTACATGCAAGTGCATGTCTCCATGTTGCTGATCATTTTGATTGCAGCTTACACATTTGCAGCCACATTCCTAAAACATATGATTGCAACAAAACATTTTTTACATATGGTAACAAACATGAAACATGAATAAAAGATCAAAGGTCAATTAAACACATTTAAGTTTTTCCTTTACCATATTTCTTCCTGTAATTATTGTATA
>NW_017100218.1:823199-836337 GCF_001263275.1 Habropoda laboriosa
GTAATATCAATTTCCTCTTCCATACAATACTCACTTATTGCTTAGATACATACATACCTTACATTTTTCAGCCATTGTGTAATACACAAATTAAACTAAAAACACTGAAAAAATATTTATGAATAACGAGACTTCGAAATTGGAGCCTCATAACCCTGTTGTTCGATTCGAATAAAAATATGGATAATTTGTACAGTTTCGATGCAATTTATTTCCTCATAACATCGTTAACTACAAGGACAATCTATACCGTAAAACTCGTTTTTATGAAATTACCAATGTTTAAGGAAATATTATTGCGATAAATCTCGAAATTGACAGATTGTAAAGTTCTTTGTCGTCTGCCAGACATGTAACTCATCAAAGTAACTTAATCGTCGACTTGAAAGTAGAATTATAAATGTTTCTAACACTTTCTATAGCCATGTTACATTGCTTTCAGAAATTTTTGAGACGAGCCATAAATTCACTCAAGGAAAAAAACAATTATCAAATGAAAAGGAAAACTTGAAAATAAATTTCCAATAATGAAAATCGTACTTAATACAGTACTCGAGAACGACCAATAGAGCAACTCGGAAAAACGATCGTGTTTCTTATTGGATATCAATTATAGCCATGTTATCTATCAAACATACGCGGAAAAAACAATAGGAGTCAATGCAGATTTTAAACTTGGTAAGTGTTATACACTTTTTTTTTATTATGGTTATTTAAAACTTATACAAGGAATATGATAAGTGTAAATGAAGAAGTAAATAAATATTTGATTTGCAGAAATATTTATTAAGTATTTATACATATGCCATACATAGTGTTTGTAATCAAAAAATTGTTAATGATGTTAATACAATAATTACTTCACAATATGTATTTCAGATAAAATTAGAAAAATGTTTGACTTTACAAAATCTTATCCCATTTACATAAAAATGCATTATATGATTTCAAATTAACTTAAAAATAAATCGCAAATTGTTAAACATAAATTAGAAAGCAATTACCATGTAATTAAATTTTATCTTCGAAAACAGTTTATTGTATATAAAAATCAAAGAACAACGATTAATTTGCAATTAATAATACGGTTTTATTACGATATCTTCTTTTTTAAATACAGATATGAATCATACCAGTGTTTTAAAATTTGATTCGTAATTATGTCGTTAGTAATCCCGTAAATTTTGATTATAATACTAAAAGTAAAGAGGTTGTATAATTAATGATTTATAAGTATTTTGCTTGAATGTGTAATATAGTTTTTATTGGATAACACGAAACAAAGTATTGAACAGAGATATATATTTGAAGTTATGAAAAAATGCGAAGATCAGTATGGTTGTAGAACAGGATTATAGTTAATCATTGCATAATTATGCAAGAAGTATTCTTATAACATATGACACAGCAGTGGTAGAATATATGTATATGTTTATATAGTGCCTTACCCTTCAATCGAAATGATCCAAACATTAATGCTTAATATCAAATTTTTTTTTTTTTTTTTTTTTTTTTGGATACATTGTTTTTACACGATTGTAAAGTACAGTCTTACTTGATAAGAGAATGTACAATAATGAAATATTAAAATTTTTTTCTATATATTGATTCTAAAAAAAGATTGGGACTTTTAAATTGGAAATTGAAATCTTAGATTTCTCCTTTAATATTGTGTAAAGCTTTTTTTTTTTTGTTTTTCATTGGAAACGATGTAAAGGACTTTTAATATTTTTTTTTGCCAAAGCACTATATTCATTTATAAATATTAATGTCTAGCTATCATGTACTTAAGAAGTTACAGATATAAAAGAATTTTTTATATAAAAGGGAATATACTTTTTGCCCAAAGTGTATGTGATTTTTTTTTTCCATCAAGAATGCAAATGTACATTAACACTACGTGTTTTATCACATGTTATTTGAATATAGATTTCGTATAAAAAAATTGTTTCCGAACATTTTCCGTTATTTGAAAATGTTATTATATGGAGCATAGTGTTTCTTTCTTTTACACATGAACACAATTAAAAAGTTTGGAACATTTCAAATGTTGAGCATCATATATATTAATAAAAGAATATGTCCGAATGCAACATTGCTTAATTCTACATATACATTATAATATCTATATTCATATAGAATTTTCATATCTTTCATAACAACAAAATGACTCTTTCTGAATAAGTTTTAATAAAATGAACACAAAAATCACCTACAGTATAGCAAATTTCATGCATATATTGAACAATGCTAAACATGAAACATGAAAGTTGCAAAATTTATACTACATATTTGGTTAAAATTTTTTCTTTGTCTGTTCAATAATATTTATGTTGTATCTGGTTACATCTTTAGAAATTTATCTAAGGGCACTAAATATGCCTAGCAATAATACTCCAATTTGTGTTACAATCAGCAAGATTCACATTATACAACAGATGGTAACACCTATGCTATTCAATTTTAATTTTTCACATCACTACCAATTTTAGTATTTAAAATATTAATGAAAAATTTTTAAAATGGTTTAACCATATAAACTAAGTATATACCAATAAAACGTACTGCATACTTTAACATTTTTTGTAACATGAATATGTTATGCGCCAATGAGTTAATAATATAGTTGCATAAACGTAATTCTTAAAAGTAACTTTCATATTAAAATCGCGTACATAAAATGAAAGTTACCTTCGTGAACTCTATGCTACAACATAAATGGTCAACATTGCACATTTTAGGCACTAATAATATTAAAACGTTCGTGCGTGTGTGAAAGGTTCAAAAACCAAACAATGTAAAGTATTAAATATAAAGATTAAAAAATATAATTTTTTAAATTTCTAGTCGTGATATATACATTTACACAAATATATTTGAACAATAATTATAGGTAAATAATGATATGTGAAAATACTAAGCAAATTAACTATTGTAATATTTAAAGTATTGCATAAAGTGGCAACTAAAAAACTAATTTATTTTACTTGGTTTTTGAGTCCTTCATACACAGATAATTCCCAGATAAAAATAAAGCATGTATTTATGTTGTTAATAAAGCAAGAGAAGGTAGTTTAAGTAGGTATAAATTACTATGGTGTTATAAATTGTCTACAATATACAAGATTGAATGTACACAACATTAGCATTAGTATGATAGAATTAAAGTTTCAACTGCAATAAGCTATAGATCTACCAACATCAATGATGCATATTCTTAAGTGCTAAGATTTATTAGTTTTACTCAAAACCATAAGCTCAATTTATCTCCATGTTGAGCATAATTAAAATAAAGATTCATTTTTGTAACTGTACGTTAATCGTGAAATTCATGCACTTGTTAATAATCTTCTAATATAACTGATTATTAATAGAATCTCTACTGGAGGCAGTATGTTTACATAACAGGTATGGTGTGCTTTTTGAAGCAAAAATATTATAAATTTCTTTGCACCACAAACCTGTGAAATCAAAGGAGATATTCTTCTATTCGTTAACGCAATATAATAATATACATATACAGTAAAAGATAGTTGTTGATTTGAACTTGTCAGACATCATTATCAAATCAGTATTACTAGAGTTTCAAAGTTTACATGGTTTGTCAATATTCTTGTAGGGCAGTACTATTTTAACAAGTTGGTAGATTATATCTCTAAATTCTCTCTCTTTTTGCACTATAACAATGTAGAGAAACAAAATGAACTTTGAAACTCTAGTTATTATGAATACACTACATATATATACATCAAAGAAAAAGTTCTTTGAAACTTTTTCTTTCTATTACATGACAGAATTTGATACATGAAATATTTATTTAATGAACTGAGATCGCCTGTACAAGGCATTAAAATTTGTCACGTACAATTTAATGAGAAATTGTATCCAATTCCGAAAACCCGCTTAAAATCAATACTGCTCCCTCTTGAAATATCTACGACCTATTCTTTACTAAATCCTTTCCTTCAGGATTAATCAGAAAAAGTGTCACAAATGATATGACATTCATCATTTTTATGTCTTACACATCAATGACTTAAATCACTCTAATTAAATTCTCACTAATCTAATATTTTACAAGCAACCTTGCATCCGGAATTAAACATCTATCATCCAATTAATTATTTATATATAACATGTAATAATGCAACATTTCTCGTCATAAAAAATCGTAAGCCTTAGTCGTAATTCGAACAAGGTCATTTGTAATTACAGAATGGATAGTTTTCGTCACTGAAACGTTAACAAACCTGTTCCTAAAGACATTCATATTTAACTTTTTCAAAATACAATGTAAAAAATATTAATATTAATAATTTTAATTGACAAAAAAATTTTTAATTTTTTTTATAGAAAGGAACAGATTTCTTAACTACTTTCATAAGGAGGGATTGTTTATACTTTAAGAGCAGCTTTGGGAGACCAGTGATGGAAACGGGCAGGTCCTGTAGGGTAGGATGGTGGATGAATCCACTTATTTCCTCTGTGACCCATAAAAGGAGGTGGAGATGGACCACCCAAAAAGTGAGGAGGCATAACATTATACCATGGTTGACTTATTGGATGAGGACCATAACCCATACTGAAGGAGTGACCGAACCAGGAACGATTTCTATTAAGGTGTAGCCTTGGGCTGTTCACGTTACGTTTCCTACCTGTACCATTATTGCTATGCTGTTGATTTTGATTAGCAGAGCTTAGTGGTTTTGATTTTTGTTGCTGTTCTGTATTAGTAGACAAAGGGGATTTCTGCAAAACATATAAAACGTTAGTATTTTTGTATCTAAGTTTCGTGTATTTTATATCATTTTCTAACACTGAAAAATAAAAAATAAAGTGTAAATATATATGTAGAATAATATATATTAACCTGTATCTTAGTCGGCCCCTCAGATTGTTTATTTTCCTTTTCCAATCCATCATGGTTTCCTTGAAAAATTGGTACAGTATTTTCTTTATCTTCAAATGATGCCAATGTACAGTATGATCCTTTACTTTCTCCAAATCTGCAGCAAACCTCATTAGGATCAACCCAAAGTGTTAATTCTACTGGTAATGATAGGTCTTCATATTTCACTCCAGCAGCATTGGCAGCACTCTCCAAAGTTGCATCCCTCCGGTTATGACCATTTACACGAATACAACGATAACCTTGACCTTTGAATGGCTTGTCAGGAAACCAATGATTTTTAAAACGTTCCGTCAACAATTCCACCAAACGTCGTTTAAAACACTCCAATTGATCAGGACTAAATTTTTCGTTTTTTTCTATCAGCTGTACTAAGAATAGTACTGCTGCAGTAATCTCGTTGCGCATGTTGCCTCTGTCGTGTACCAAGTTTACAATTTGCAGATGAAATCCTCCTTTGACGTTGTGATACAATATTCTTGAAAACTAAAGTACCATTTGCTGAAGCTGATGTGGAGCACATAGAGCCCTTCTGCACGGCAGCAATGCTTAAATCTTTTATGATCTATGATGTTTTTCCTTTTTTGTTTTTATTTAGTAAACAACTTTTGCTATGTTATTCTGTCTCTTCTTTGGTATACACAACTTGTTCCAATTATCTCTACTATTCTTATCTGAAATTATATGAAAAATATCATTATTACTAATAAATAAATAAAAATTTAATATTATAAATGTTTATATTCACTAAAACATTAAAGAAAGAACATATTCATCCCAAAGAAAACTTTTCAAAACAAAGCAGTCTCAAAATATCACATATGTACATATAAGAACCTTGTTTATTTGTTTCTTTAATGATTAAACTGGAAAGAATGTTCAAACAATCAAATTTTGATTACATTGTGTACACAGGTCTTGTTGCATTACATTATTGATATATACGTATACACGCTAAACGAATGATTTCATTTCACAGTAGAACTACACAACAATATGTTATGGGTATTAATTAGGTTATAAATCATAATAACTCAGGTTAGGAAAATTGTTCAAAGAAGCAGGATTGACGGTTTACATCGCGTTCATGACGATTAGCAATCAGAAACAAGGCAAACGGCACCATTGTAAGGTATATTAGATTTTAGAAAACGATTGCTTTGAAATAATGAGCACAACGAATTATGCCAGCTCATTCTTGTCGTACCAGGTCGTGCCGTGAGCGATTGTTCCTGAAATACCACAACTCATAGTTATAGTGATTATTTATTTATCGCAATATTTTACAGTCGTTGCAACTATACGTTCTTTCCATATCCTTAAAAATTGAATACTAATATTAAATTGACCTTACGAATCAGTGACGAAAATTCCGTGTTTCTGGTGAAACTACTACGTCTTCTCTCTCTTTAAATAAACGTACTCGACCCAACACGTGTTACGTTGCATCAATGTCCATGAAGTATGTAAAAAAATATAGACTCTCGACAATTACTTTTATTTGTAATTGTATAAGTAAAGAGAAAGTCATTTATTCTGGAATAACATCTAAAAATATTAACAAAAACTAATATTTCGCAGCATTAAGATTGTAAAATAGTATTCTATGTTTTGGATAGAGTCCAAATTATGTAAGAAATATATGTTTTAATTTCTTCAATTCGTGTATAGATTTGAAATTGTCAAATTTGGTTTTTAACATTATTTGCGCAGTGATTGCATAATTTTTAAAGAACTTTGTCTAGAACGAACTGAGTGTTTTGATTTTTAATATTGAATGTAAATGACATAACAGGTATATATTAAAACGTGAATCATAAGCCAAATTTGAAAAAACTTTTAAACATTCTTAAATCTATCAAATTTAAACTTATAGCTTACTTCTCATGTTACTAGTACAATCATAGACGAGGTACAGAATAGATATAACATCTTATCGAACTTTCTGTTCAACGTTCTGAAATACCGATCGTGTAAAATATCCGAGGTTTTGTTATGTCCTCTACGATAATAGAGGGCAATGATCAAAGATGGTAAAGTCGGCAAATGTAAAAGATCCTCCTTTCTTAATCCTCGTATAAAGATATTTACATACAGGGTGTCCCGTAACTCCTCGAACACCCGGAAATGGGTGGTTGCTGGGGTGACTCTGAACAACTTTTTCCTTTTCCAAAATCCAGTTTGAAGCTTCGTTTTCGAGTTATTAACGAAAAACACTGGCCAATCACAGCGCGTGTAGAGCCCGCGCTCAGGGACGAAAACAGAGGCTCATCCGCGCGCGATCGAACAAATGTGTACGCGTGACTTCTCGGTTATCGATCGCTGTCAAAAAAATTTGACTTTGCACCGCTATTTTCATAAGGCTTAGAGAAATGGTTTTTTGCTGTTGTGCGCTCTGATTGGCCAGTGTTTTTCGTTAATAATTCAAAAACCAAGCTTCAAACTACATTTTGGAAAAGGAAAAAGTTGTTTAGAGTCACCCCAGCAACCACCCATTTCCGGGTGTTCGAGGAGTTACGGGACACCCTGTATATTAGATTGTGTAGCTAGAACATTGACGATTTCTCGGAAGCAGGATAAGAACTTTTATATCGTTGAACGGTGATTTTTAAGTAGCGAGATACTTTTATTTCACTGTTCATCTTTGAAACTTGAATGCGCACATTGTTGCAGTCTCTATTCTCGAATGCAACATCGATGGAAGCACTATTTCCATGCAAAATATTTTTATACGCGTTACTTTTGAATGAAACATTGCTTGAAGCGTTATATTTGAACGTAAACATTGTTGGAATCTCTATTTCTGATTGCAACATTATTAGAAGCGTTATTTCGAACGCAAACATTATTACAAGCACTACGCTTGAATGTAACATTGTTATAAACGTCATTCTCGCTTGTAACATCGTTAACTCGTATTATTTTCGAATGCGCATTGTGGCAAACGTGCTATCGAGTTTGCAACATTGTTGCCGCGAATCGTTCTCGAAAAACGCACACTGTTGCACGGTGCGCTGTTGTGCAACATCGTGACTTGCGCGGGCTCCCGAAAAAGCACATTGTTGCAAACGCGCTGTCGTGTTTGCAACTTTGTTGCCGCGAGACGCTCCCGAAAATTGCACATTGTTGCAAACCGGCGCGTCGTGCAACAATGTGCAAATTTCGGCAGAGATTCGCGACAACAAAGTTGCAAAACCGACAGCGCGTTTGCAACAATGTGCAATTTTCGGGAGCAGTCCCGGGAAACAAAGTTGCAACCCTGGTAGCGCGTTTGCAACAATGTGCAGTTTTCGGGAGCGACCCACAATACACAATGTTGCAAAACGGCGCGTCGTGCAACAATGTGCAGTTTTCGCGACAACAAAGTTGCAAACCCGATAACGCGTTTTGCAACAATGTGCAATTTTCGAGAGCGGCTTCCGGCAACAAAGTTGCAAACCCGATGACGCGTTTTGCAACAATGTGCAAAATTCGCGAGTCGCGCGCGCAACACGAAATTGCAAACGAGAGAAACGCACGTATTTTCGTTTGTAACGCTGTATGTCATGCAAAGCATTGTTGTATGCAGTACTTTGTACGCCAAACATTGCCACAAGCATTTACTTGAACACTTGTGTTCAAATGATAAAGTGCTAAGTCACATTTTCAACTTATTCATCTATGGATAACGCAGCTTGTACGAAAGCATCTGTATGGAAAATATATGCATTAACCGTGTTCCTTATTAAAATAAGGTTTGTACTCTAAGTAGAAATTTCATCCTATTCGAAATGAAATATACTTACAATACAATTGAAACCTTCCAAAGTGTGTTTTCTTCTCTCAAATAAAGTTACCAGTCGAATTCTTAGAACCCTCCACCGATTAACCAGCAAAAACGACACACAGAAATAATAATATCGAAGTTTTACCTACCTCTCGTACAATATCTTAAAGCAATATACGAGCACATCAGTTTCCACGTCCATTCGATTCACCCTCGTGAGCAGCCGGGAATCGATCGCGGGCACCCTACATATACTCGAGTAGGATGAATAGGGGACTCTCTCATATAATGTTTAATAACTCTTAAACTAAACCGAATATCTGAACAAAAATTAGATGGGAATGTAGCCAAAAGAGCTGCCTTTCAAATGCATATAGTTATTTGTACGAGAATTTAGTAGGAAGCTGTGAAATTAATGAGAAACCGTAAAAGTACTTGACGGTGTGCGGTATCGTTCCCGACATCACGTACTAAAAGTGTTAATAACTAATTATTGAAAGAGTTTAGTGTATCAAAAACTATATGAGAAAGTTGCTAGAGGTCCACAGAATCATTGTAATTATTGAGTTATTAATGACTTTTCCCTGGCCGACTTGGTGTAGCTTTTGGGTGGCGGAGTATGGCGGGCCGCCCTTGTGCGTTCCTTGTCTAATACCTCTGTTTATATTGTGTTCCTGTTAAAAAGTCGTAGTTCCAGTCACCTAACGCAAGATGGGGTTAGCCTTGCCCGCCATTTTTTTCTGTCCTTGTCTATCCCTATACCTTTCCTTGTCTAACTCATTTCTCTAGTGCTATCCTTGTCTACCTGTATTTCTTTCCTTCTCTAACACGCGGTGCAATTGTTGTCCTTGTCCACTCTTTCTCCTTTCCTTGTCCTACTTATATATTATTTAGAGAAGCGTCAGAAATGAAATATATATTCTTTGAATTTTTCGCTTTTAATAATAGTTATCGCAAATTAAAGCATAATTGCATGTAGGAAACAATTTATACATTCACAAGTATAGAATCCTATACTTCACGTGCGATTATATAATGTTCTGTCCTATACTTTATTTGTAATTTCAAAGTTACTTTTCATAGTATCTTATCCTATGCAATCGGTAACGTTGGAAGCGACAAGAAAATGATAAGGGCACTCTCAGCCCTCTTGACGTGGACAAAAAAATACATTCGCTGTTAGATCTATCCTGTGTTTCGTCTGTGGTACAACGTTGAAAATAATTTACAGCGTGTATAAACGTGTACAGTCAACATTCAAGAAATACATTATTTTTTAGCAATGTTGACAATAAACAACTGGTATTAATATTAAAAAAACAGAACGTAATTGAATTTTTTGAAGATGATCAATATGGACAGAAGTGCTCCAAATATTTTAATAACAGGTAAATATAATAACCCATGATAAAATAAGTTAATGTAGAATGACCACTTTCGAATTTGTGCATTTGAAAATAAAATAGTTTATAATGAAATAATAAGGTCTTCAATTTTAGGTACACCTGGAGTAGGAAAAAGTTTAATGTCCCGTATGCTATCTGAAAAAACTGGGTTAATCTGGATTGATGTTAGCAAATTTGCTATTGAAAAAGAATGTTTAGAAGAATATGATGAAGTATACCAGTGCCCTATTTTAGATGAAAATAAGGTCATTATTTTTCTTGCAACGAATGTCAAATTTTTGTTCATTTATTGCAATATATTTTTGAATTGCAGTTATTGGATCAAATGGAGATTCTCATGTGTGAAGGTGGAACAATTGTTGACTATCATGGAGCTGATTTCTTTCCAGAAAGATGGTTTGATATTGTTTTTGTGTTAAGAACGGACAATACTATTTTATATGACCGCTTAAGGGATAGGGGCTATACAGGGAAAAAATTAGAAGATAATATAGACTGTGAAATATTTCAAACAATTCTTGAAGAGGCAAAATCAGCTTACAGAGAAGAAATAGTTCATGAATTAAAAAGTAATAATATAAACCAAGTTACAGAAAATGTAAATAGAATATGTCAGTGGATTGAACAATGGAAAATAGATAATGAACAAGAATAAGTTAATTTTATGAGTTTTATTGTTTTTACTTTATGTGATCACGTTTGTTTTTATTTAAAAAGATTACGACGAAAAGTATTTTTGGCCACTAAAGATGAAGAGACAAAGTATAATGAACTATCATGATTAAATGTTACTTAGTAAAAAAATGTTTAAACAAATTGTAAGCATTAAATGTTACATTACATTATACATTTCAGATTTACAACATACATTTATACATAAAAACTAATGTATATATTATATTACAATTTTATACACTATTAAATGTTACGTTTATTCTATTATACCTAAGTCATGTTTTAATTTCTTCAATCTATTATTAATAGTATCATAATATTTCATTCTTATAAGAAGGGCTTCTGCCTTCTTGATGTCATTTTGCCTAAATGCATTTGCTATTTCCCTGTATGAAAAAATATGCTTATTAGTCTATAACAGAATAGAGCAGGTTTTTCTGTAATAAAGAAAATATTACATTGTTAATTTATTTAGTACAGACTGATTGTCTTGCACCAGCTTGTTGATTTTCTCTTCATTATCTTCTGCATCATCTATTTCCTCATTTTTTTCCATAAGTTCCATTAAAAACTCTGGATCCACATTATCTGTTCCTTCTGATATTGTTATGCCATTCAATTTGAGCATATATAATCCTCTTTTTAGTGGATGAATTAATGTACTGTAAGCCTCATTTACTAATGATGATAGAGTCTCAGAAAGTTGTTTTTCTTTCTATCAAAGTAAAAGGAAATATTTTCGTAAATTTGTCAATGGTCTTCGTATAATCAATTATACTTACCTCAGACTTGTTACTAAATTTATCAGGATGTAATTGTTTTTGTAGTTCTTTATACTTCTTCTGGACGTCCAGAAACGTAACGTCGTAACTTTTCGAGATGGCCATTATATCGAAATAAGTTACATTTTCGGGCGGTACTTGTAAAACTTTGCATTTGCTGCAAAACAAATCTGATTTATGTGTAAAATTACAATTCCAACATTTCAACGAGCTGTCACTCGAGTACCGAAGTGCGTGTATTACAATTAACGAAGGGACATAATTTTTGTCTACATAATACGAATGTAAACTTTGTTGTTGTACACAATTCAAGTATAAAACAGCATACTTTTTTGTAAGATTGAAGAGTGTTCTTCTCAAGTACATATTTTTGATTACGAGGTTATCATAACCTTATTATTCGTTAATTTGAAGAATAACTCCTACAGATTTGCGATTTTAAAGTAATGGCACTAATTAATAATATTATATATACATATGTGTATAGGTGTTAATGACTTGATATTGAAAAAGTGTGATCTATTTAATAGGTTATAGAGTATCACGAGTTAAGTTATATAGTTCGTGGTTCTAGTTGTTTTCAACAGGGAAAGGTATTGCTTTAAATGTGCAATTAATTTATTTACTGGAAATAAAAACAACACAACCATGCCAACTTATGAAATGCCATTGTTATTACGAATAGGAAGTAAGGTATCGTAAAAATTAATAATATTTCACAGATTTTACGAAAAATACGAATTAACCTATTCCGTAACCCAAATGTAAACACTTTACGGTGTTGTTAATAGTAAAGTAATTGTACTTGCAGGTGGAATATACAAATATTTTGAAGGCTGTGGCCAATGAAATATTTGAATCAGGTGGATTTATTAGAAGAATTGAGAACTGGGGTGATAAAGAACTTCCATGCAAAGCACCTGCCCATGGTAAAGTTCATACACACGCTGGGTAAGTATTTACTATCAATTTCTTTTTAACATGTACTAAATAAATACCGATTCATTATAATTGTACTGAATTTATTATTTTTTAGGCATTTTATGTTTTGCTTTGATAGTCCACCATCTGAAATATTCAACATCTATGATTATTGTAAAAGAAATTTAAGTATTATTAGAACACAAATATATAAGGAGTTTGTACCATCAAAAAATGTGGAATGTTCATTGGAAGAAGAACTATTGCCTCCAGCTTATAGGTGAGTACTTTTTTCTAATCTAAAGCAACATTTAAGTTCATCATTCCTAAGTATTCAATATACTTTTCTCATTTTACAGACCTAATGTTCAGAAACTTTTGGAAGAAAGCAAGAAACACAAAAGTGGCAAAGTCAAATTCCACTACAATTCTGGTCTTGATTACTATCCTTTCATAAAATAAATGAATTATTCATTGTTGCTTATTATATAATATAATATACTGTTAATATAGTACGTGTGAATTGAGAATAAAACATATAAGAATAAGTCAATGGTTCATTCTATCATATAAATAAAAGAACACAGATGAAAATAATCTGTGAAAAAGGAGAGAATTATTTGTTTGTTTATTCTTGGGTCGTTTATTAACTCATTAATACATTATAATAAATTATTTT
>NW_017100218.1:836394-838528 GCF_001263275.1 Habropoda laboriosa
TTATACAATAATTATAATAGTTATCGTCTCACGTGCAACATGAATTTTTTAAAGTATAATTTGGTTACACTGTAACTCGTAACGGGTTTCGTAGTAACAGTAACAGAGCAACTGACTGTACCAGTAACTCTGCTTTATAATCTATCTGTAATATTTAACAAATACGGAGCCACGTTATCCAATTGTGTCCAGTGGCGCGATATACTTTTCTTTCTTACATTTTCAAATAAATCGTTCTTTAGTTTAAGGATGAATTTTTTAACAGCTTACGATACATTAACAATGTATGCACTACTGTCAAAAGTGTACGTTCAAATTTTAGTGTAAATGCATAGAAAGTCGTCTGGCACGATGCGTTTTGTGTACCATTTAGAATTAACTTGGACCACGACAAGAAACATTGTTGTACAACAAAATTTTGTCCCTAAGTCTAGTACATCGTAAAGATAAAATAAGAGACGCGAGTGAAATTGGAATTTTTTCGAAATGACATTTAGATGAAAGATGTTTACATATGTCTAGTGTTCCCGAAATTAATGCCACTCTGATTAGCACCCTTATTGCTGCCGTATTGCAGACTAATTACACCCTGTCCAGCCCTCAATTGTTCCTCGGTGAAATTACGGATATTTTTGTCTGCTTCTTTTGGTCCGATACTTGGTTTACCATAGTTACCCGCCTAAAAAAAAGGGGGGAAAAGAGAACGATAAAACAATGTTATCTGTTTAGAAATTGATAAAGAATTAATTTTTTATAGACAAATTACAACATGTATGAAATTTTCAAAAAGATATTTCAACGTTTCGTAAACATTGTGGTTAGGTTGGTAGTTATCGAACAAAACACAACTAACACGTGGAAAGTTTGAATACTCTCAACTATAAGAATTTGATCGAAAAATGAAAAATTGTACCTTTCTACCGAGGGATTGTAAACAAATCACAACTGAATTGAGATTTTGTCTTTCCCAGAGATCAACAGTCTGGAAGGTCTCTTGAGCAGGGACACCTAACCCTTTCGCAGCCTCGAGGAATGCGTTGATATTCTCCATACACTTGAAGGCCAAGCTGGTTTTATTAATCTTCTTTACCGATCCCTCCTTAATATCGTTCACTAGTCTATAAGAAAAGTACGATAATTAATTATCAAAGAAATCGAAGAAACACATCGAACGACGTTGTTTCCACGAAGTGTACCTGCAAAGTAGCGTCCCGTCCTTCAGGATTTCATAGAAATTGTCCATGTCCCCGTTGGTGTTTATATTTTCGCCTGTGATCGTCTTGATCCATTCCAAACATTCTTGCGCCAGCTCCTCGCTGTATTTACTATTAATCTGAAACAGAAATTCATTTACGATCGTAAGCCGAGTTTCCATTGAAGGCACGATAATTTTTTCCGAAGTAACGTACGAAATCGTCGAAGTAATAACATCGAAATTTTCCTCGATGAGAAAATTAACCGTGTTAGTTTACAATTTTAGATATTATTGAAAATTTGAATTTTTTCGAATTGTTCTCGTTTCACGTTTTCTATCGTAACGGAGATTTCATGAAATTCCCGCCAATCTCCGGAGCTCGAAGGGGCACGAGCCACTACCGACTGCTCGTTATTAATTATACGATGTGCCAGTGATCCAAGTAACACATCCTGTAGGGTCTGCGACACGAGCGTGGTCGGAGTCACTGACCCAACTTGTTTGAACACTTCGCTCGTTGTTTCTTCGAGGTGCCTCGCAAATCTTCCCCGTGAACGCAAGCATCGTTTCGGAGAAAGTTTCTGTGCTGCCTAAGGAGACCGGGAACGTGTACCCACCTACTCTCCCCTCGTTCACAAGGTTTTCAGAAGGAGACCTTCTCTTTCGTATCTGAAGCTACAGGACGTAGTATCAAATATTTCCATTGCTTTTTCAACGTACAGACAGTCACTCTGAGTGTTAGGGAGTAGTAATTTAGAAGTTTGCAAATTGTTTCTACTCTTGGAATCCTTACAGAGGAATATCTTAGAAATTTGCAATTTTTTCGTACTCTTGGAATCGTCGAGTTCGTGAATATTTCCTACACTTAAGTAGTTGTTAAGTTTGCAAATTTCTCAAATCTTTGGAATCGAGTAAAGAACACCGAACAAATCTAGGATC
>NW_017100218.1:838552-839029 GCF_001263275.1 Habropoda laboriosa
TGTTTTTCGAAAAAAATTCTAAGAAAAAGGGAAGATTTCGTATCGGTACTCTCAGGTATCGAGCTCGTTTTTAAAATCACGCGTTCGTTGGAAGATCTTACAAAAGACGTTATGAAAGAGCGGAGGTAACAGCTTGAAGAAGTTCGTGTATCCTGAAGTCCGTGGAGAGCCGTGGAGAACGCGTAATGGGCGCACAGTTATTCACGTAAAGGCTACCTAAAAAGGAGAGGTTCGTAAGCATGGACCGTCGCATTCATCCCGGTGCAGTATGCATATTCCGTTAGGCATACGGTGTCTTGATCGTGATGTATTTCACGTGCCCTCGTCGTAAAATGTCCAGCCTTGTGATCGTGCGCATGCAATTAGAATAATATAAACTAGCGATCTGGCGTCTGGTGGACACCGTTATAAGTACAGTCGTCATTCGAACGCGTCGATTTTTAAATCGTGGACTTTTATATCGGGGATTTTTAAATC
>NW_017100218.1:839133-854413 GCF_001263275.1 Habropoda laboriosa
TTTAAATCGTGAATTTTTAAATCGTGAATTTTTAAATCATGAATTTTTAAATCGTGAATTTTTAAATCGTGGATATTTATATCGGGGATTTTTAAATCGTGAATTTTTAAATCACCAATTTTTAAATCGCCAAGTTTTAAATCACCAATGTTTAAATCGTGAATTTTTAAACCAGCATAATTTTAAATTATGGATTTTTAAATCACAGATTTGTCACGCATTTAAATTTGAAAACTCGAACCACCTTTTCCCCCTAATTCCCCCTTTCCATACGATAGAATAATCAAAACCCAAACGGTTCAGTCCACCGAGACGAGTTCTAATATTAACAAAAGATCAATCGTGTCAATCGTAAATCACTCGGTACATTAATCACAAATTCATCGTTTCTTCTACACATAAATCAGGAAGCACGGTGTAACAATGGGCAGTCTGGTGTGAAGAAGTTTCACGCTAGAGGTATTCACTTTCACCAAACACGTCTCGTTCGGTCTGTCGAAATTGTTCCTCCATCGTGGCAAATAAAAATCTGCATGAACAATTTAGAATAATACCGTTAAAAGACAAGATCGTACAGGTTGTAACAGAAGGCAGTTCTGCTTCCTAGTTCCCTTCGTTACATTCAGCTACCTATTTCGCGAGACATTTTGTTGTCACGGTTCACCTTTGTCTACGGGTTTACCGAACGAAAGAACGTGTGTATAACGGGATACATTTTTTTCCTCCTACCGTGTTTAACCGTATCGTGTTCTCAGATTTTACAGTTGTATTCAAACAAACTTCTTATCGTACAATCGTGCCGAACGCGCGACGTTGTCTTACATACTTGGAATATTTCGGAGAACGAGAGCAAACAAAAGTGTTGCACCGTTAAGAAAATCTACCTGGCTATTACGAAACAATAATAAATACGCGTACAAATTTTTCAACGTTCAAACGTGTATTTAAAGAATGATAACACGGGTAGAACTGTCATCGCAAGTGTTCCTTTCCAGCCGTTTCTAGCACGGTAACGATAACATTCGAATCATTCCCAGCAAGCGTCCACTATCTCCTTTGATATAAACCCACAATGTGGAGCACGATGTGAATTCTATATTTAGGTATTAAGTAAGCACGCGATAATTTCATTAACGGGAAAAGAAAATGACGTACGAGAGACGTGCTTTGCGAAGAAAAAAAAAGAGGAAAGAGAAAAAGAATTACTCTGGCAGTAGTTTGGGGCGGCCATGTGGAACGAAGCAGACACCGCTACGAGCAATGCTTATGAAAGCACCTTTCTCGATTACTTAATGCGCCATTTTATCGCCGCCGATTCATCCGAGATTTTTGCATACACTCGCGAACGCGTCATCGTTCGATTTCTGCAATTATCTGAAATTCCTGTGTTATTTAGGTAAAGGAGAAATAAAGATTTCGCTGAGATCTGAAAGCACCTTTCTCGATTACTTAATAGGCGATTTAAGTTTTTGCGTGAATTCGCGAACGCGTCGTCGTTCGATTTCTGCAATTATCTCAATTTCCGAGGACTGTTTCTGTGTTATTTAGGCAAAGGAGAAGTAAGGATTTCGCTGAGATCTGAAAGCACCTTTCTCGATTACTTAATACGCGATTTAAGTTTTTGCGTGAACTCGCGAACGCGTCGTCGTTCGATTTGCAATTATCTCAATTTCTGATCACTATTTCTGTCTTATTGAATTGCAGTAAAAAAATAATTCAGTGCCTTAAGTAAAGGAGAAGTAAAGATTTCGCCAAGATCTGAAAGCACCTTTCTCGATTACTCAATACGCGATTTAAGTGTTTGCATAAATTTTCAAACGCGTCATCCTTCGTTTTGCAATTATTTCAATTCCTGATTAATACTTCTGTCTTACAGCGAAGAATATCGAATTGCAATAAAAAGATAGTCGAGTATCTCTTCGGTAAAGAAGAAATAAAGATTTCACCGAGATCTGAAATCACCTTTCTCCATCACTTAATACGGCATTTAAGTTTTTGCGTAAATTCTCAAACGCGTCATCGTTCGCTTTGCAATTTCCTTCGCAATTACTTCAATCACCGATCACTCTTTTTCCCTTGCAGCAAAGAATATCGAATTTCAATAAAAAAAAGCAGCCTTATATCGCAACTAAATTACAAATAAATATTTCGCCAACGCTATGTCACTTTATCAAAACAAGTCAGCCATCCAAGTTTATCAATCTCTTCACCAGACACGAACCACTCATCCTCCAAAATTAGAAATTCCACCGATACCCTTTCGAGATACACCCAATAAAAATTAATTATCGCACAGCAGATACGCTAATTTATTTCTTCTTTCTTCGTGCACAAAAGGGAAGATTGCGTTAAATTCCAAAGAAGACACGTGGAGAGTTTACGAAACCGCTCGAAGGCAAAACGAAAAGTTTAGGGACAGGGTGTGACGTGTCTACCTGTATAGTTTCCATTGCATACCAGGCGATCTTGAAACCGGGTCTTCACGAGAACGCTTCTAAAGTTCGAAGGGTGTGGTGTGGAATCTATTGTGTTGAAAATTATGCGGGGCTACAGCTGAACCCTCGTCTCTATCATTTTTCTCCATCCACCCGACCACGGACGTTTCTGAAAAGTACACTCGTGTCTCGTGTTCAATCTGCGTCGTCTTCTCGGTCCAACGAAGAACTCAAAGGATTTCACCGCAAAATTGCACGTCGAGAAGATGTCGCGACGATGAAGAACGCACAGAAATGTTCATCGATGTTGCACTACCTACCGTCGCCGAAGATCACAATTTTTCCCTTCGCGAAATAGACGCAACAATTTGTCGACCGACTCATTATATAATACTTCTTGATTGTTGCTCCTCGTGCGATTAGATATCGCGTACTTTTTAAACATCTATCTTCGATTTATTATCGATTAATTAAACCACGTGAAATTTCTTTCTACCCGTTGTTTCTACAATTTTAAATCGCGGCTTGACGTTTGAAAGATAAATTTCGCTTGCTACGATCGATACGAAAATTGATATCTTTCTCTAATTGGTCGATAAGCAATCGAGCTGTTTAACCCCACCGCGTTCTTCGTTTTCACTGTACACTCAAGACTTTTGGGTGAAAAAGGACCTAAGACCTTGTGTGTAATCATTTTTGTCTCCAACGCGACACACGAACCTAGACAATAAACGTTCAGAATAATGTTACGGAACGTGAACTTGGTAACAGCAAAAATGACTAAAAATATAAAAAGGCGGTGGGTCAAAGAAGACCCGAACACCGCTCTATGGTTAATCTGCATTCTTCGGCGAAAGTTTGACCGGTAGCCGAAAAGGGAAACCACGCAAGTTGTCTCAGTTACGTCGAATCTGGTAGTAAAAGCAAAAGGCGAGTTAGCAGATTGTTGTAAGCACGAGAGTGCGTCAGTTGTCGGGGCAAGTGTTTGCAATTAAAGGATCGCCTCGTGTCTCCCTGGCACTTGCGACAACGACGCTTTTAATGGCTCGCTAGCTCGTTCACGGTCATGAAAATTGGGTCAGAGGGCTGGCCATCAATGAACCAACGGACAAATTGACGGAATTGCTCATCTCTAAGACACTGCCACCGGCGAAATCGTTTCCCTCGTTACGCTCAGTCCAGTTAGATTAATTTATCGACCGTAGAATTAACGCTGTTAACCAACTTACGATTGGAGGAGAAACTTTGTCCGATTGATCGTTTCCAATCAAAATGAACATCTGCCTTCGGTTTATCTCGCGAGTTCCATTTTCACGAAGAAAACGATCATCGTGTTGCAATAGAACGTGAGAGAAAATTGTAGGTCCGATTTTATTAGAATTATGGAATTGAAAGATATTATTTTAATTATGAATCTTCTTTATACGTCGCCACGCAATCAATCAAACAAACATCGACAAGACGCTGAGAAAAGGAAACGTATCAGCGTCACCCATACTAAACAGATGGTTACTATTGGATTACGGGAGTTATTGGTTGTTAAATAATTAATAATCCTTGTTTTAAACTATAAACTTTTTATTGGACACAAGGAAGGTTCGCTTTTCTACTTGATGCTCCTACGCAACGCCCTAATATTGTCTACGACCCCGTTTGGGACCGAAGGGCCTTTTGTCACGTATCATAAACATTTGGATCTTTACTAAACAGAGGTGGTAGGGCTAAACGGATTTCTCCGAATGTATACAAAAGTAATACACCTATCCTCCGATTTACACCGAAGATAGGTTCCTTAGAAAACCGTGTAAATCGAAAATAAACTAAAATGTGCATAATTCAGTCATTTATTTCAACGTAAAATGAAACTAAATATATCTTAAAAAACATAAAAATAACGGTCTATTCGTAAAATGATAAAAATATAAAATATATTTTACATATAGAAACAAGAAGTATAAATTAAAAAATTTAACGAAAAATTTAATTACTTTTATCACTTTCGTAGACTATTAATCTCTTATTCCTGGTTGGTACGATGTCACTTTCATCACTCGATAGTACTTGATGCGATTCAAGTTCGATGTTAGATGAATTAGAAACAATTTCAGATCGGCGAGCCTTGGTAATGAAATCCGTAATTAACAATTGTGTTCGGTTTTTGATCAAATCTTTACAGACCTCCTCATATTGAGTTAAGCGTTTATTAATATCTCGCTGAAATAAGAGAGCTCGTTCAACATTCGGGTCATTTTGTAGAAAATGATTACTTTTGCTGTGAACGCAACTGGTTCAGACTCCTCTTCCTTTTTTAAAAACCGTGTAAAAGTGAAATCGTGTAAATCGGGGGATAGGTGTATATACTTCCTAGTAAGGCGTTAGATTAATTTTTGTTAGATCTAACTGACTGATAAACCTAACAGTTACCATGTTATTTTTCTATATATGTTTATATTAATCTGTCTCAGTATGTTGATCATTTTATATATCTAATAATCCAACAGATTTGTTAGATAAATGAAGAATAATCGAGCGATTGGTAATTTTCCGTAATTACCAAGAAACTGCCCGTTGAAACGACTATTTTTACTGTTTGCACAAAGAAAATAGAAATTCTCGAGACTACGGGGCGACAGGAAATTTTCGATTAGGGATAATCGAGCGATCGGTAATTTTCCGTAATTACCAAGAAATGAAACGAGCAATTCCTCATTTTGAATGACAATTTCTCTCTGCCAGTGATAAAACGATTAGAAACCAACGCACAAAGTAAATATTGCGCGCAATCCTTGCAGCTAGCCACGATTTAGTTATCGATGGAGCGATAAGAACCATTCGAATTCGATTGTAGAGCGATTTTTCAGGAGAGCATTATCAATGCGTATCGTGCAAGCTATGTATCGGAGTCGATAGAGCGGTGCCGATATCGTGCTCGTGCGAATGTTACACATGCCGGGTAAAACTGGAACCGATCGAGAGGTGAAATAATTATACTCGGCAGCGTAATTCTACGTAATCAAAATTCAATATTTGATTAAACCGAACGAGTTTGACGCTCGCTGGATGCGCAAACGCGTGTACGTTACTCCGTTTGGCGGCTCGACGAGGAAAGGAGAGGAAGAAGAAGAAGAGCGAATCGCATCGATTACATCGATTCACCTTGATCGCGAGCACAAGGAGAACCGCATTTAAAGAGCGTCCCTCGTTCGACCAGTTTCCATATCGGTGCAAAAACTCGCGTCGATGACAGAGGATTTGCTACCGAAACGATCACGCCGCTTAACGATCCACCATAAAAGGTAGATCACCTTTAAGGAAGATCGAATTTATCGCGGATCCGTATGATACAGCCGACCCACTTTCTAAACATTGTACAACGTTATTCTGTCACAGATGCAGCTGCAGTTTCGTCCACCTCGGCTCTTAATCCAGTTATGAATGACGTTTGCTGGATTGCAATAACAAGATTCTTTCGTGTACCTTAATCTCAGGGAGATGTGTGTGCGTGGGTGCACAAGTGTCTTTCCTGGCTTATTTTCGTGGTGGAAAGAAAGTTTGCCTTGAGAAGATTTGGTCGTTACGTTTAGGAAGTAGGAGACGTGTAATTTGCTTGTCGGTAATTTGATTTGTGTAACGATAGAGCTTAGTACGTCCAGAGTTTTCTTCGCACCTTTTTTCGGTACTTGCGATAGTTTCACTGAGAAACGATAAGTGTGCCATTTGCATTTTCACATGCGTTAATATTTCGCTGATAAGCTAAGCCGAGCTTAGTATTCTCCATTTACTCGCTGCTCTCCAATTAATTACTGTAATTTGTTTTTAACGCTTCGGTGCAGAATCCCCGAAATTCGTTCTGCAACGTGAAATTCGCAAATTGGTGACGAGCTCAGCAACGAAATTCGCAATCCAGATTCAGAAAAATCGTCGACCTACTTTTCGAGACCTCGCGATTGCGTAATTCGACGGCACGGCTCGTCCATACGCATACATAGGTGCGCGGCTTTTCAAACGTGAGCCACCTCGAAGGTTGCCTGCCTGCCGTCGGCCATATAAGGACCTCTAAACGAGATGAAGCCCGAACAGGTAAGGCATCGCCGGCTACTTCTCGCGTAAACGCACGTGGAACTTTGTAAACTGAGCTTAAGTTGCTCGTAAATACGTCACACTGTTATAGAATCGTCGTGGAACATCTCTTTAGTACATTTCGCCACTGTGTTCCTCGTTTGAACTGTGGCGCTTCGCCAGGCCATCGGGGATTATGGGATTAATCACCGTTTAATCTGGAAATCTTGTCATTTTTCATTTCTCACGAATTTATAGTAGTCCTTACTTTCCTTATATTTTATCATTTCTTCTCTCTCCTCGAGGGAAATGAATAAATGAAAAATGACGAATTTTATCCGCTCTTTTACGAGATTTATCGTTCACTACTGTTCACACGACTCCAGCTAACGAGGACACAGGAGATTTCGTTGGATAAAAATTGATCGCGGATCCGAGGCAGAAGTTCACGGCTGTTCCTCGACCGTGAATTTCCCTACTAGCCGCTCGTGGGAATTCGAGATTGTTAATTTAAAAGAACGCAAGGCCACGAAGAGGAGGTCGCGCCGAGGTTGCTCCGGTATCTTTGCAACCCGGTCATCTTTCGCGGCTCGTGGTCTCGCTTTTAATTAACTCCGCTGCGACGCGTCGAATTCGTTGGAATAATTGCCATCCGGCACGCGAGAGAATAATCACCGCGAATTTTAATACGTTCAACGGGAGATAGAAATGAGAAGTGAAAATTGTAAGATTGGAATATTTCAAGTGTACTTTAATTCCCTCGCTCGGCCCGACAGAAGATAACGTTGAATTTCACCGTAAGGTGTACACGTTGATTAGAAACGACTTGGTAACGGTGTTCGATTAAGTAATAAATCATCGACGCGAATGATCGATAATTAAAGTTGACTTATGCTGATAGCTGACAAGAATATGACACAAGGAAGAAGCTACGCTCGAGTGACTCACGAGCAAGAGAAAGTTTCCACGGACCCGTGCACTTAACTTTATCGCGACACTTTACTCCCTTGAATCTGAGACCTTACGATTATGGTTCCTCGGCTAATTTCTTCTAAACAGCACTTTGCTCCGGCCATTATCGCCGTCAAAGTTTAAACACTCCCGAGTACTCGAAATAATTAACGGGCCATCTGCTTCGTGAATTTGATCGCTTGTTAAAGGGATCAATTTTTTATCAGAAATTTTAATGCACATTCGCTCAATTGACGTTGCTACAGCGATGTCCGTAATAGTTCTATTTAAATTTTATTTGCATCGAAATGGGGAAAAATTAATTCACCAATACTCGGCATTTTTCCTTTTCGAAATAAGACTTTCGAGGTCGAGAGGATTAGAGAATTATCTGTGGAAAAGAAGAACGATCGAATCATCCGTGAAGTTTGCGAATTACCTCGTTCGATTCACACTGAATTTAGAAATTCGAAGAGAAAACGCAACTTCCTTATTCATGAGTGCATGATTCGTCACATACGGACGATTACGTTGGTCGATAGTGTGTCAAACTATCCGGATTTTCTGTTTCTTACGATTCTATCTATCTAGAGTTCTTCGTGGAGCCTTTTTTTTTTCAAGGTTTCTCGATGAATCAGCGCGAGAGAGGCTGCGAGAGCGTGTTTTCTCGAAAAGAAACGACGAGATGGAGGATAGTTCACGGGCTTGTATCTCAGCTTTACCGAAGAGAATTCGTATTGCATTGGACGGTGTCCTTCGCCTCTATTGCCATGCTCGGCCTCGCGCGTCAACTAATGATTTGTGTACAAATTTACGTTGCTAACTCGTTCTTGGTATTCCGTGATTTTCGATTGCAACAGCGAGAAATGACTGGAGGAATGTCGTCTAGACGTTTCTATTTACCGGAGATGTTAGTTGAAGGTGCTTCTATTCTGAAAATATTTTCGTTTCTAATACTGACCGTTTCTACATTTTTTCGTTATTCTTACAAAACTTTGGGTCTACATCGTTTTCGTGTAATAACTTTCCAAAATTTCATTGTTATTTTGGAAGCTTCTCGATCCGACTTGGACTGATTATGCAAAGAAATATTTTTCAAAATTGCCCCTAGTCTATAATTTGCCAATTCATCTTCATTCTGAGAATCTCTGGATTTTTTCTTACTCTTCCAAAGATTTGCCTCTATATTTGTCCTATGCTTTAACTTTCGGAAGCTTCTGGACTCCATATTGCACCGATTACCAAAAGAAACATTTTTCAAAATTGCCCCTAGTCTCTAATTTGCCAATTTATCTTCATTCTGAGAATCTCTGGATTTTTTCTTACTCTTCCAAAGATTTGCCTCTATATTTGTCCTATGCTTTAACTTTCGGAAGCTTCTGGACTCCATATTGCACCGATTACCGAAAGAAACATTTTTCAAAATTGCCTTCAGCCCCTAATTTGCCAATTTATCTTCGTTTTGAGAATCTCTGGATTTTTTCTTACTCTTCCAAAGATTTGCCTCTATATTTGTCCTATGCTTTAACTTTCGGAAGCTTCTGGACTCCATATTGCACCGATTACCAAAAGAAACATTTTTCAAAATTGCCCCTAGTCTCTAATTTGCCAATTTATCTTCATTCTGAGAATCTCTGGATTTTTTATTATTATTCCAAAAGTTTTGCCTCTGTATCTTTCCGATGCATTAACTTTCGAAAGCTTCACTATTATTTCAGAAGCTTGTGGACTCCATATTGCACCGATTACCAAAAGAAATATTTCCCAAAACTGCTCTCAGCCTCTAATTTACCACTTCCCCCGCAACTCTCAGTGAAGAAAGTCCGCCATTCTCGCGCGGAGACTCGAACGACGGAAGAGGAAAGGTCATCGAACGTGGGAACAGCACGGAAGCAACCGGAAGAATCTTAACGATCGTTAATCCACCATCAATGATCAAACGTACCAGCGAAAATAGTAAGGAGCGAGTAGCGTTCCTTGAGTCGCCTTTAGCTATTCGTTCCTAAAACGGAAACCACTTTACAGTGTTTCCGGTGGCTAATACAGATATCCTCTTTCCACGGGGATGAAGCACGACTATTTTTAGAATCCGTAGTATAATGCCGCACATTCATCGCGCGACGTTCACGGAAACACGTGTCTATAATTGTTATCTCTATTTTGTAACGAAACGTCGTTCACGTATGGTGTACCGTATCACCAACGACACCACAGCACGTGAATTCGAATAACAATCTTTAAAAATAGTCCCGTAGATTCGTCGAAGAGAGAGAGAGAGAGAGAGAAGTGTGTTTTAACTGGCTCGTAATTGACGTGGTTAACTGTGAAGGCAGTTGTGGTTTCACGAGTGGGACCATAAAAAATTACATTCTGTGAAAACGTGAGCCTACTGCATCGTAAAATTGTACACTACCGCTCGAAAGTTTAAGTTCATTTACCATCGCTGTAATAAAAGAACAAAACTTAATCGTTAAAATACGGTAAAACTGGAAGTAACTGTAGAAAAAGAACGAATTCGGTGAGAATGACAAAATGAAACTCTGAATTTCTCGAAATAAATTTGAAATTTCATCGACTTCGACGAAATGAATTAAAACGAAGTAAATCACATCCCACGTTTGCACGGTAGAGTATCTCTGAAATCTCCCAAACTACTACGAATCGCGCAAACCGCAAAACTGTCAACAAAGACGAACAATTTTTAACAATTAATCGAAAGACAACTGGTGAAAGTGTCCTTTAAAAAAATGATTACAAAATGTCGAAGTTGTATCGTGACAATGAAGTAGATTTTGATAACAGTTCCTTAGAATACGTGGCATAACAGGTTTCGAAGGTTAGGCTGACTTGACGAATTTTTACCTCGAGCTATCTGCTACCTACGACTACGTGTAGATATTAAAATCTTTTACCAAGAATAACTTCTATTCTATTTTATCCTACTACCACACGTGTACGCGAACGATTGAAACGGAGTATGAATAATGGCATCCTAGACGGATAATAAATACTTTCGTACGATAATTACTGGAACCGGTTTATCAGCCCGACTAGTCATCGAAAGATAACCACATTCGTCGTAATTCTATATTATTCCACATTACTCGTTTCTGCGAATTACCAAGTCTCCCTTTAAAAATCACCGGAGAAACTCGTATGGCAAATCGGATCGTTGCACCAACTGACCCAGTAATCGTGGAAAATGATCGTGTTTCGATACAGATAACAACGATATCGTTGACATTTCTTCCCCGTGGAGAACGAACGTCGCGCGTTCATACTTACACGCGTGTCAATTTCCACGTAATCCACAAACGGTTAATTACACAATCGTGCAGATTCTGCAGGTCGTAAAGATTCGCCGGGCCACACCTCGACGACGTGCGTTATACCGCGAACGATCAAGAACACCGGCGAACAGAGATTCGGCGGTGTTTTAAGAATGGCACTCTGTGTCAGCGAAAAAAGAACCAGCCAACGAACCGTTGCATTCCAATGGCGATAACGCGTATCTTCGTAATGAACATACGTTCCTCCGCGAGTGCCATAACGAGCGTCCTTCGGGTTAGTTGCTCACCGATTGTTTCGCCTGGAAAAGAACAAGCACGAGCTCGAAAGAGAGCCGGTGCGCGCACAACAAGCCCCTTGTGTTTCGCCCCATTTTTCATCTTTCTCCCATCCAACGTTTCTTTCTTCCCCCCTTGTGATTTCATTTCTCCAGCGTGTTCCTCGTTCGGGAACCGTGTTATTTTCCATTGTACAAGTGCACGTCGAAGATGGCACAGTTTTGCTTCATTTCGTCTTGTCCATCAAGTGGAAGATCGAGGTTGCTCTGTTTCTTTTAATCATTCATCTTGTGCGTTCTTTATTTAAACGCGATACAGCTCTCTTCTTCTTTTTGTGCTACAAGGGAGAGATCTGTCTTTTATCTTTACGACGTTGGGTTTGTAACGTTGCATAGGGTATGCTCTAGACGTACGATATTGTGATACCGGAGCCTTCTTCATTTGACGTAGTTTAATAAAAGGAAACACAAAGTTATTTGTGAAGAGAACAGAAATTTAACGCGATGGCTGTCTTCGTTTCCGGTTCGATTCAGACTTGATGGATCGATCAGAATCGGCCACTAAGGAAACATGGTATTTGTGATTCCGCAGCGAAAAGCCACGATCTTCTAGAAGCCACCTAATTATCTTCGGTAAATAGCTACGAGGCTACAACTGAAATTTCCTCTCAATTTCCTGCCATTTTTACCTTATTCGCTCTTTGAAGCCATAATAGCCGCAATAGCTACTAAATTAGACCAATCAACTAAATCGTTACATTCTAAGAATGTCAGGAAGAAATGGGTGTGTGGCGGGTACGTGGTCGTCAACAAACCCTTACCGAACCTCGTTCTATTCTTCCAACTCCTTCAGATTTTGGTTTCCGTTCTTTTGCCTCTCCCCGGGTTAAGACTTGTAGCCTAAGAAGCGCACATGTGGCATCCAGGTTCGCACGAGGACGAACGAATTTTCCGTTTCCACCACTTTCTCCACTTCTATCTTTATCTATCGCTACTTCAGTACGCCTACACCTTCGGACAGTTTGTTCCTTTACCGACCATCGCGACGTGCCCGCCGAACCGCTGCCGCCGGGACAATTAACAAAGTAAACGATTGTATTTTCTGGACCAATCGTACGCCGACCCTACACTTGTACTTTAATAAATTGAGGTGAAAACAGGGTAACGACGTTCCTCACCCACCTCAGGTGCAACCGAGATGAGACGCCATTGAGGAACGTTCCTGACAAAGGGGAAACGCGAAGGAAAATAAGCGGCCCGAAAAATTAATGAATGAACCACTCGCAAAGTGTACTACTACACACGGTACGCTACTATTTGGAATTGCGAAAGTGCAACATACAAACGGGGATCAAGAATAGAGCGTGATTCCGTGATTGTATCGCGTGGCAACGTGGAAATATTAGGGAGGCAAAAGGTGAGCCGTGTCGAAAGAAGAAGTGTACCATGGTCAGCGAGTTTCGTCGAGGGACGCTCCCTTCTTTGGCAACCTGGGTCTCATTTTAATTCCCCGAAAGAAAGGTTCAGCTGGCAGCTGTTGCCCGAGTCGCTCTCGACTTCCGACCGCCACCAATTCGACGGAAACGCGCCACTATCTCAGGCGTAACCGAAAGGAACACCTTTTCGATCGTATCGAGAAAAACGACCCTCGATAATCTCTCACTCGCGCGCGAATATTCTGCTTGCTTTCGACTTATCCGAGTTTCTTCGTCGTTTCTGACGAATTTCAACGTTGCACATCTTTCCTCGAAATCTCCTATCAGTTCGTCGTTCGTTTTTTTATTTTTCTTCGCGATAAAAATTTGGTCTTGCTGGTCGCAAGGCGTGAGGAGAAGACTCCTTTGCACGATGATTTCTTCAGTTTTTGTGGCGAATGTCGGGGTGCACGAAAGTGTATAGTGGTGTAACAAATTTGGTATAAAGTGCAGCGTTTGAATTGAAAATTGAGTATTTTTATGAATGATCTTATTTCGGAGGTATTATCGGAATGGAATTTATTTTCTTCGATTTCGGCGATATTCGAGACTCTTTTATCGCCGAGGAATTGAATAAGTAAACGAAGGAACATGGTTATGTAGTAAGTCGTATGTAAATAGAACGTAGTTCCTACGAAAAATTCCACGGAAGAATTGGCTCTCAAGGTGATAAACCGGAGGCCAAATTAATTAATTCGCCGCTGGAAGCAATGTTTTCGTGTACAGAAATCGCGTCACGATCTTCCTGTGGCCGGTCACGTTCTTTCACGCCTCGCATTCTAATTACTTATTGGATTACACTTCGATAAGCGTCGTAGAATATCTTTGACAGGAGCGTCGTAATCTAGAGACGCGTCAGTCCGGCACGTACACGCAGATCCAGGATAAACAGTGTGAATTGTCCTAGTGTTTCCTTCCTCGATTTCACGAATAAAAGACCAACGAAAGACGAAAGATTACAAGTCCCAAACAAATCAATAATAAAACTATCCCCAAAAGAAGAAGCAATAACTTCGTTTTACTTCGCTGGAACCCCTATAAAAGTACATGAAAATAGAATCCTAAAACTACCGAAAGAAATCCTACGAAATCACAACGATCGATGATACGAAACGATTGCTTATTCATCGGAACCACAATTCACCCATCAAGTTGCAACAGCTCGGGTGCAACGAACGCCCGTGCACTGCGCATGCGCGGCCACCCTCAGTAGGTCGAGTTCCTCGAGGGATGGTCTCTCACTGGGTCACGAACGAAAATAAAAAAAAAACTAGAGGAAAAACTGTAAAACATCCTGTCACTCACCTTTCTCTGTGCTTCAGCCGCGAATCCGGACTTGGTAGCCCTGTTGCTAGCCATTTTGCTTCACCCTCGCGTTTCACTATAAAAACAAAAGAAATGAAGAGAAGAAACGCACGGACCAACAACGATTTCGATCGTCACGACCAGCCGTGTATCACGACGTTCACTGTTCGATGGTTGCGGCTCGACTGACGCGCCTCGGGACCGTGTGCCGATCGGCGAGAGTCCTTTCGACGCTTATTGGCCGCCGTGGGTATTGAGTTTTCGTCTGACGCCGCGACACGTGACCTCCGTTCTCCAGTCTGGCACGAAGATGACGTCAGGCGCCGCCGTCTCTGACGAATTCCTCGAGCCGCTTTCGTGCCGAAAATCTTCTCCCTGGAACGTGTACCACGGTGGTGTATAGACTATGGTGTAACAATGGTACCGGTACCATCGCTACTGTTTCATCGTTGGTATCGCTGAGGATCCGCCACGAGAGTTTTACAAATGGAGTATCAGCAGAGAGATTCTTCGAAAAGGACGTTACGTCGTAGACTTGAAAAATTTTCAAGGAAAATTATTTTTACGTTGGCGACGAAGGTCGATCGGACAAGAGATAGGAAAGTAGTACAAACGTATTAAAAACATGAATGAACGATACAGAAAATTTATAGTTAAACTGTAGCAGTTGGTTTCAAGTTTCTACGCAGGCAATTAGATTTTCGAAGGACTGGTTTTTTCATAAAAGCAGCTTTGTTAATTCTCTACCGCGTGACCGAGGCTCGTTTGATTTATGTACACCGGTGACATCAGCTCCAGATGTAGACCGATGAGTTCTTTGAATGGCACTCCGCTGCGTTTCGAATGTATCAAAAAATCTTCGATACGATAATCTTATCGCGGTATGTCTGTGTGTGCGTTCAAGAGAAATTTTGTTTTCCCTCCGTGACGGTGTTTATTTCTCGAGAACACGGTCACGTTACTCATCGTTCCGAATTATTTCTTCCAGCAATTTAATAATCTTCTCTTCCAGTCGTCTCTTTTTTCCAACGATTTGGAAAGGAACTCGTTTCTCGAAACGGGGGATAAAAAGCTTCTGTGCGAGGTGAAAGAATGCCAGTTGGGTCGTAGAACCTACGACGAATGTAGACTGTAGAATCCTTCGACTACCTTTATCCTGACCACTTTCTCGTGCCCCTCTGTTGCTTTAGGACGTTGCGACGAGAACTCGTTCTGGAAACGGAACTGGCAATAGAACGACAGAATTTTTTATGCCTGCATTTCACTCCCCGTTCCCTCCATCAAATCCTAGCTTTCTACTCATCTTCGATACGAATTTCTGTCGCGGAAGAAAACGAAGAAAACTTCTTTCGCGACAAATCCGGAAGAACGTGAGACTAAACTGGAAAAATTTTCTTCTACAATTATCGTCGCTGCAAATAGTTCGAAGGAACGGCTGGACTCTGAGTTGTTCCGTCACTCGGAGACATTTACATAATTTTACATTTTTA
>NW_017100218.1:854513-882535 GCF_001263275.1 Habropoda laboriosa
ATCTTTACATCATCGATGAGTCAGATTTTTTTTAGAGGAAGGATACAACCGGAATTCGTTCGGTTGCAACGAAGAGTGTCCTATATGTGCGCAACTCGTCGTACATCGGTTCACTCGCGTCTCCGCTGTATTCTAAGGACGTTCAGTGCCCCGTGAGAAAAGCATTGCCGTAACAGAAGGAATGCGTGGAATCCACTTAATAACGAGTTCTCCACCGTGCAACGCGCAGCTTTCGAAGAATCTATGTAAAGCACTTTCTTGCTGAATCTCGGGTCCTTCCGTTTATGCAGAAATACCATACTCTGAACGTAGAAATTTCAGTGGAAAATCTGTCCGTATGGTTATCCGAGGTTCAATGGAAACGTGCCACAGTAGGGAACGATTACGCGCAGCGGCCTTCGCCGATCTTACCGTACACTAAAATTTCTGCTTACGTATTTTCGTATACGTGTCACGTATCGATGACTCAATCGACTGTACTCGAACACCGGCGAGTATATGATTTGTAAAAGCACCACGAGCTCGTACAACTTCAACGGCGGTTTATCTTCGCGCCGAGCGGTTCGCCAGTCCTCCGAAGTTGAAGAAGTTTGTCGGGGATTTGTAGATGTCTACCTTCTTGGGAATTTCAGTGGAACGGTAAAACCGACGAATAAGTCCTTAGAATGAATTTTTAACTACACTAAGCGATCCGAGCTCCGATACTGTTCAAAGAATTTTGTAAAAGTGTCACGAGCTCGTAGAACTTCTACATTATTAGCTACTTCATTTATTTTTTAATTATACGAAATGATCCGAGCTCCATTACTGTTCAACGAATTTTGTAAAATTATAACTAGCTCGTAGAACTTCCACGTTGTTAGCTACTTAATTTCTTCTAAATTATACAAAATGATCCGAGCTCCATTACTGTCCAAAGAATTTTGTAAAAGTGCGAGGATTTGCCATAGTTCTCCGAAGATAACGAACTTTATCTCAGATTTAAAAACATGTAAGTACTTCCCCGGGAATTTCGTTAAAACGGTCAAATCGACGAATAATAACGTAAAATTCAACTATACGAAGTGACCCGAGCTCCGTTACAGTTCGAAGAATTTTAGGAACTTCTACATCGTTAAGTAGCTAATTCCGGCTAGAACCGTTCAGCCACGGAACGAATACAAGACCTGCTCGGTGAAACTTAAGAGAGATAAAGAGAAGATTCGAAAAAGAGGTTTCCACAATGTAAAGACACTTTTACCATCGTACGAACTTCACATGTCTCGAGTTAATTGCACGGAGAAGGATTGCAAGTGAAATAATGCGGAATATTTGCACGTATACGAGTTTCCTTGTCGGGTGTGCAGGTAAGAAAAAAATTCGAGTCTCACCTGGGCGTTACGCCACTGCGTGGGACGATGCACAGTGCAGTCGAGCGATGCACCAAGGTCGAGGCCACCTATGCTACTACCTGAGAGTGCATCTTGCTTCTTGTGTGCCTACCTGTGTGCAACCAACACAGGTAACGTGCTCACGTTAGCCGCACGCGAGAACCAGCGTTAAGTGCAAAGACCTCCCCTCGCGTGTTTCTCAAATGCTCGCTAATTTGACGAGCGCGACTTTGCACCGCCTCACCGTGCAATTTTCACGACGAACCATCGCTTTTATATCCATTAGTTCTCGCCTTCGACCTGGTAAAACAATTTTTACGCACACGATTAATTACATCGACTCGCGTTCTCTTATACCGTGTGTTTAACGTTAAACGAAATTACCAGATCAACGATTAATTAATTTGATTGTTGATTGATGAATTTCCAAGTTAAACATATACGTTCGTTTTTTCTTCCGTGAAGTATGTATCAGATCAGCAGAAATGTCGAAGCGAGAACGTGTTGCAATCTGGGCAGAAAGTGTTGATACTACTGGAATTTGATCCAAGATAGTGGGGGGAGGAACGTGAGGTTCGTCGGGCTTTTTTGACGTTGGATCGTTGTTTGTTAAACTGTCATTCAACCGACCTGTATGTACGTAGATTTTTCTGGTAAGAGAACGATAAGATAGGTTTTGTATTATTTTTAAGTATGGTATCGTCTTTCCGACGTTTTACCGCAGCGTCACGCATACCGAGTGCAATCACGGTTGACCACCCGATCCTTTCTTTCTTGTCGATTCACTTACGGTTTCCATCGAAGGATGATTAAAACCGGATCGAATGGAGACCAGTCAAGGTAACGTCCTTGCGATCTCGATGGTCTGATGGTGAATAAATTCGGTTTTGTTCGAGCTGATCGATCAACCTGCCAATAATTAATTCTACCTGATCCAATTCGAGCTTCAATTATCGCTATCGCAAGCATTTACTCGAGGTTCGCGTTCTTTCTACCATGAGAAACGATTATTTCTTTGATGTGTTTCCATCGAGCCAGCTGGTCTCCTTTTTATTTCCGACGAGACACCTCGCTGTAGAGAGGTAGCAAAAAAGAAAGAGAAGAAGTGCGATTACTGTAATGAAAAACATACACAGAGGAGAGGGGATTATTTTCTAGACAACTTTATTACATATCAGAATACAGCCTACAGTTTGTAAATTAGATGCTTATCGATATACTCTTAAATATAAGTAACATCCGGCAGGCTTAAATAAGAGACATTGCCATCTAAAATCCATTAAAAAATATGAAAAAACGATCGTAACCGGATAAAAAATAAATTTGAAAGTCATAATGCACATTGCTTTGCTTTTATTATCGATTACAAAAAGTCCTCAGCGTGTAACGTGTCCTGTAACGTGTGTGTCTCATGTATCCACGTAGTACGTGTGTTCGTGTGTGTCAACGTGTGTCGATGCAAAATTCCGGATTTATGGAAATACGGAATGATGCCAGGTATATGAATTTCCCTTTCGTACCTTCCTCACTTCTCGTCACTTCATTCTATTATATTTCTTCATCATCCATCTAAGATTCCCCATTTCTTTTCGTTTTTGCTTTTCAACGTGTCGTCTAGAATCACATCATATAACATGTACATCGTGTATGTTATTTAATGTCGAGGAAGAGCCCGTGGCAGTGAACAGAATGGGTATGTAAATATAACCTACGATCTAGAATAGAGTACGTGATTTGATACATTGCTTTTGCATGCATTGTTAATGATATTTCCTTTCGTGTAATTCTCTTATAACCATTACATTTCATCGTCGTCAACTTCCTCTTCGTTTCAACTTTTTTTCCCGTATTTGTTTATCTTCTTCCTCTCTTCAAACTAGCAAGCATACAACAAACTGATTCGTTTCTTTTTTTCCCCCCCTTCGTTTTCTTCTTCTTCTTCTCGCACGATTATGTTACTTTTCTTTCAATGATATGACGTGTCAATATGTAGTAAAGTTACACTCAGGGGCCCGCCAAAGCCAAAAACCATAATCATCTTATTCCATATAATTTAGCTATACAACGGTGTATATCAAAACTTATAAAATACCCAAAACCACTATGGCGACGCCCCTGACCCTGCATTTTATTCTTTTTTTCTTCTTCTTTTGCGCGCGCGCGTGATACACCGTCTTCTTTGATATGCGTTTAGAGCCAGACTTCTTATTGGTCATTGATTTGAAACGTTCGAAGGTTCGTGGATCGCGTAGTGATTTTTATGTATATGTGCGGTATCGATCGAATCGATTTCGTTTTCTTCGTCGTGACGTGTCCGTCGATATCGTTGAAACGCAAGACAGTGTTGTGAAACAGTGTCGCGATAATAGTCGTTATTTGAATGCCGGCGGTGGTGCCCTCTGTCCGTTCGTTTTTGACGAGTCCTCGCTGGTCATCACTGTCACCAGTTCACCGACTGCTTTCCCTAAGTCTCCTAAAATAGAAGTTTTTCAGTTGTATTCGTTGCACTGGTCAATGTACCGCTCTTTACTTCAGCTAGTATTATCTATTTTATACAACAGGGTATATATCACTTATCGTTGAATACATGTAGGCATTGTTATTTCACATATAGACGTTTGTGCGCATCAATCGACAACATGCACGCATACGTGAACGACGGTTACAGTATCTGGTGCGTGGATATTGTCAGTTAATAAAACAAGACTCGTAGAGACAAAAGCAACGAGCAGACATTAGAGATGACAGTATAGATAATATGCTTTGTATAGAGGGTGAGGTATCTAAAAATCTACTACTTTCGAAAACATAGAGATATCGTTGTTTCTTAGCAACCTTAAGGGAAAATACGGAGGCTTTTAACATTTCCAAAAGCAGAAATACTTAAGCGTACCCTTTTCAATATTTCACCCGGTACAGCCAAGCATCGAAAGAGATAACAAACTTCTTTACTTCAGCAAATCGTACACGACAGTATTAAAGGACAAACGATTCGACACGATTAGACGCGTTTCTCTTTTTTTTTTTTTTTTTAGAAAACAAGCGCGTACAGGAAGACCCAGCGGAAAAAGAAGCGTTGATAGTCTCACCTTACATCCATTCTGTGGCGTGAAAAACAGGAAAGCAATGTTATTGTTAAGCAGAAACGAGATCGTGCATAAAGAGAAAACGTTCGACACAGCAGTATTCTTTTTATTACGCTATATATATATAAAGAATGATAGTACGAATCGTGTAGTCGAAGAATGGAACGAACCTGCCATGTGCAAGAGATTGCCCACGTTGTGGGCAACGCTGTGAGAATGCGGTGGCGGTGGTGGCCTCTCTAAACTGCTCACTCTTCCCTCGTTCGAGCCTCCACCACCTACGCCCATATACCCATACCAATAAGCTTTATGCTAATCTCTTCGGCACTTTGTGAAACGCTCATTAATATGCAGTTAGTATCTAGCGCTAGAAATACCCTGCGCCCACTTATTTTGAATAACGAGTGTCACTCTCTATGACACACAGGCCAGCATTGAAAATCGTTTAAACCCCTTTTATAGGATGAGTATGAGAAAAGATTTCAATTTATGTTTGATGGTCGTTCGAATTATATGTATATAGAAAAAAAGAAAAAAAAAAAACCAGAGGAAACAGAGGCTGGAATTGTGATGAGTAATGTTTGTATAAATGATGATGGGAATTTGATTCACCGTTACTGTTCGCTTAAATCAACTATTACCACCAGTCAAATTCTAGTGCAAACTCGACGTTTCTTATTTTACATTCCGCTTAACATACCTGGAGAATCGTGATAGTGCCCGTTCATTTTAGCAGGCGAATCGGTCGCCAGCTGAGATGCAGTCACGCTTCGCGTCTGCAGCGTCCCTGTTTTCGATGGCGAGGAAGCGTTTGGCTGCAAGAAAATAGGAAAAATGACCACCACTCCTCGCTTACAAAGAAACTACGAAAAATATCAAGAAGCTCCTAACATCCTACAAACTCTATCTTAATTACCCTCCCCGTACATAGCAGCTTGTAGAATCGTTGCAAAAGTAACAAAACTCGAGCGCACCTCGTCCAAAAGTTGTCTGAGTCTCTGCAGCTGCGCCTCCAGCTGACGATTATGATCCTCCAGTATCTGCATACGCGCTTCTAATCTACCCTTGTGCTGTCTCAACAATTTCGCCTCGGCGATCATGTCGCAGTCAGGCTGTCTGTTGCCGTGGCCGTCTTCCGGCGTCGAACCAGGCGTCTGTTTCGAGCGCAATCGTTCGTACTCCGCTTGCAGCGTCGCGTTCTCCTCTTCCAGCTCGCGTATCATCGCCTCGAGCTCCTCCCTCTGTTCGGCGTCGATCGCAGCCATCACCTGCACCGGACTTCTCGGCACGTTCACGTTGTCCCCACCGTTCAAACTCTGACAATAATGGGCGATCAGCTGATGCTCGTCGTCGCTGTCCGGCGTCGAGTTGCTTCTTGTACGCGACAGCTCGACTTCCGCCAGCCGGGACGCGTACATCTCCAAACGGGAGTGCATGTCCTGGCTGAGGGAGCTGTGCTGCGGCGACGGCGCAGGGCTCTCCAACGCGTCCCCTTCCAAAACGGTCTGCACAGGCAGATAACCGACCCTTGGGTGCTTCTTGAAGTATCTCTTCGACTTGAATTTATTCCGTAGCGCTCTCGTGAAGTCGCGCACGTCTTCGCCAGATGTGGTCTGTGTGATAAACGGGCGTTACACTATGACGTTACGAACACTGGGAAGGCGGTATAATTCTACGTAGGTGAAGAAACGCTTACCGCTGTGCAATACTCCTGCATCGGATGCGTCAACTTGTGGTTCTTCGCCTTACGGCCAGAGAAGAAGCAGTTCTGGCACATGTCGAAGTTGAAGCATTTCAAGCAACGATACCTGGAGGTGATAGTAACATGGTTATTGAAGTTGTATCGAAGTTGCGAACGGAGAGTCAAAACAAAGATTCTCGAGATAGTTATCATTTTTATCGCAAATTTATCAGGAAAGCTGCGAGGATTTTTAAAGCTTGAATGCACACCTAAATCCAGTGATGGGATACTCCTTGCATATGTTACACTTCGCTTGATGCTTAGCGGTCTCCGCGGCGGAGAGTCTATGAAGCACAGGCAGCCAGACCATGCTCTGCGGCTCTTGTTGTAGCCAGCTCAAAAAGTGCACCGCCTCTATCTCATTTTTGTCCTTTCCAGCCTTCTCGAAGCAGCTGCGGACACTCGGCTCGATGTTCGACCCGCCGAAAGCCGCCACTTCTCCCAACTGCCTCGGCACTTGGATGCAGTCGTGCAACAATAAACCGAGCTTTCGTTGATCCACCAGCCTGTTTGGATCCGCGATCAGCCGGAATAGATCTGGAAACAACGGAACTTCCTTTAAAACGCAAGTTCTCGATTCGAAAGAACGTAAGGGCAGACAGAAATTCAATCTGTACGCTACTCACATCGATATTTCTCTTCCAAATGACCCTTGCACAACAGGACCAGACCAACCTTGAAGGAGAGCACGCGAATCTGACCGGTTCGTTGGCTGAAAAAAGGAAAGCAACGTGGGGCAACAGTCGGCGAGCGTTAAAACGTCAACGTGAAACACGTCATTCCATCGGACAGATGGCAAAGGAGCGGAGAAGCGTGATTTATTTAATTAACGAACGATCATTGATCTGCGGGCCTCACCTATCGTACACGTTGAGGAGCCAGTTGATGGCCAAATCGATGCACAACGGGACGGACACCTGCGTCGGATTGTCCCCCGTTATCACTTCGTACAGGGACGTCAGGACTGTCACCATGTCGGGAATGTCGATTAGTTTGTCGTTTTGCGCCCGTAGCCCGTGCGAATCGAACTGCTCTAATGCGGTGGAAAGACTCAACACGTCCACTGTAAGCGTAAAACACAGTCAGAAATGATGCACGTAAATGGAATAGAAATTCGACGATTGCACAGAGCTCAAGTATCGACAAAGTTCAACTATTCGGTAGAGGGGAAATCCTGTCGTTCTTCACATATATGACACTTTTACGCTCCAGCTTAGGATAATAAAAGTCAAAGGAAAGATTTCAAGATAAGCCTGGAAAACGACAGAAAGAGAATCTCCGAGTGATGAGCACCACTGGATACGCGAGACAAAACGGAACCGTGCAAAAGATCAAATCCATCAACAACAAAGAACGACGCAATGCGTCATCGCAGCCGGGACACACGTGATTAATCGAGAAAATTACGACGATTAATGAACACGCACGATAGACGCGGTCTAATCACCGTATAAGAGGACCGACCGTTCAACGAAATACAACTGGCACAGTCTGTCTATGCCAAAATACTCACGGCACAATCGTTTCTGAACGGTGCGCAGCTTCATCGCTGTTCTGTACGCGGAAAATCGTACTTCGTTCAGGTCCGCCAGAGAGGACATCAGCTCTATCATTTTCGGATGATCCCAATGGGTGGTCTCCGACTGATGGCTGCAAAACGTTTCGTCCAGGATTAAGACCTCGGCCGATCCAACGGATTAAGAGATTCGTGAAATTTCCGCGTAACGAGCCATGGATCCAGAGCAACGCGAGAACTTAGGAAAGTCGCGAGAGAAGAGAGGGAGAAGGAACTTTGTTTAATCTTTATTAAATCCGGCCGCGATTCTTGGCTCGAGCCACCACCACCGGCCAGGATTTTAAGAATTTATCCACCGGGCTCGACCGGGCTGGTCCTCCGCGATCATCCGGATACAGAGGCGAACCAAAATCGGCTTTAACTCTCGATTGGGGACTCGCAAGGTGGAGCAGTCCGGACGGAGCTCCTTCAACCGTTCTGTCGCTCATAACAAGTATAGAGAGTGTTTCACTTATAACGAACATAGACGTTCAATTTTAGAAAATTATTGAAAAATTTACCACGGACACTATTTTACATTTTTCTCTCTATCAAGATGAGACATTTCACGGCTAGAGTGCGAGTTCGTTCGGATCCGATGGTCCATCTAAATTGCAATTTCTATCGTTTCATCCATTTGCAAGCACGCCCCCGCCGACTAAATATCCCCGCGGCTCGATCATTCCCCATCGAACGATAGTGGCGAACTTCTTGTTCCCTTGAATCACAATTGTCTCATCAATTATTCGTTTGTTTGCCATCAAGATCTAGCCAGCTCGGTCGCGCGGCGCGTTGGAGAACACACCATCGTAAATTTAACGGGGGAGGAGGGAGGAGGAGGAGGACGCTCTTGGTTCCGTTAGTTAAGGAAGATCGATTACTTGATATAGTAAGGCACTTTGGCGGGTGTGAGGGCTCTCTCCCATGGTGGTTCCACGCTGCTCTCGAGGAAAGCCTGGCTACTCGGAGTGCTGCCATCCTTTCCAAATCCGCTTAGCAACTTGTAACGCTCGTCAACCGCCACTTGCAGCACCTTCCACCTGCGAAAACACGCGAAAAACTTAGCGTTTCCTTACGCGGACAGGAGCGGAGGAAAATAAGCGACCTCGCGGAAGATCCCGTGAGTAAACTCGAGTAGCTCGAAGGAAAGTGAATCGCGGAGAAAGAAGAAGAAGATCTCTCTTCGGTTTTCTTCGAGTTGCACAGCTGCGAAAAACTTTCCTGCCCCTTTCTGGATTCTTTCAGTAGAGAGGTTCTCCGCGAGACGAAAATGTTGCGTTATTTGGGTAACTGGAGCGATAAGTTCGTGTACCGATGTTGCATAACAGAGGATTGTGTCACATTATAACGAGAGAATGTAGAAATGGCGCGAGTGTGTCCGTTGAACATTTGTTTCGTTAGGCAAGCTAAACGGGGTGTACACGCCGGTTCTTCAAAGGCTTATGTTAAACGTGTGTACGCGTCGAGAGGATTTGAAAAGTTGCAGATGGTGTATTTGTTTTCTCTTTTTCGTTTTGTTCTTTCTCTTTAGAATTGTACACCTTGCGAGTATTAAGTAAATTCTCCTCATTATATTGCACGCGAAGCTGCAGGCCCGCGGTATATCGAGGTCGCCGTTGGAACCGTAGAACGTGCAAGAAGTTTCACGTTTTATGTCACGAATGCACCGTGCTGGAGTTAAGCGCACTGAACTGCGGAATACGAGGCAAACGGACTGCCGATATCTAATTTATTATCATGTTTAAGCAAGCGTTATCTCGATCGGTATTTAATTTTCGATGACGTTGCTCTAACATTTGTAACGTTAACTCTACAGAAACAACGCCTAAACGCCTCTAGATCCACTTTCTTCCATCGAGACAATAGCTCTGTTGCAAGTGCAAGCTTTCTTCTTGCGATAAGAACACGAAAAGCCTATTATTGTATCGTGAAAGAATTCAAGGGAAACAAATCCATTTCGATTTTCATATATTAGCGAATAATCATACGTTGCGCAAGACTTCTATAAAATCGCAACAACAAAAGATGTTCGTTGTTTCGGTTAAAAAAGTACGACAGAGAGAGAGAGAGAGATCCATTCGAGCGTTTCTCGCGAGATTCAAATTCCTCCGCGAATAATCGTACGTTACGCCGCGTATCGGAGTGGTAAATTTCTCGAAAGGCTTGATAACGTACCTGGTGTTGAGATCTTCGAGTTTCGCCCGCAAAGCATGAGAAACGATGACGCTGCTCGACGCGAACACGCTCGCCTGATCGTTCGCGTACTCGATGCTCCTCTGTATGGGCAGGAGTCTTTCGCCGAATTTCTCCAGTTGCTTCAGCAATTCCGCCGCCTCGCTCGTGTCGCTCGGATTCTGCCAGCCGCTCTGGATCGCCTCGGCGCCGGCCATCCGCGACGACAGATCCTCCAGCGTCTTTTGGAAGACACATATTTTCTGCAAGAAAAAAAAGAAAACACGCACATGTGAAGTTCCCTCGAAGCGTGCACGATAATACTCGACACGTAGATATTAGCGAAGAGGGGAAAAGGGAGACGGTAGGAGGCCACTTTCGCGAGCTTAAAACAGAAACTTCGTAACGCGCGTAATGCGCGCGATAATTTTGGATCCTTCCTTTTCTCTCGGTTTTCGTAAGTACGTCGAGAGAAGAGTTTCTCCTTAATCTGTGCGAAGCTTCGCGCAACGCGGGAAGCTGGAGGGATCAGTGTATCGAGGAAAAGAGGAAGAAAATGGGTAGACGAGTGTGTAGTTTTGTTTAAAAAGTCGAGGTACAATTGCGGATGCGCCCGAGGAAAAAAGAGGTCGTGGAAAGTTGCACGATAAAAACGTTCAACTTTTTATTCCGCGATATTTTTTCCCGTTGGTTTTTATTGGAGAATTGATGTTAATAGTTTCGACTGAGTGAACGTTCATTCGTAATTTTTTTATGTACGTTGTTGAATTATGCATGGATATCGGTTAGAAGTAGAAACTCAATTAGAACTGTTTTGAATAACAGGACTGCACTTGGGAGTGCAGGATTTATTTTTTTTTTGCTCGTTTGTTTGATAGAGGTTTTTTTCAGATAAAATAGTGGAATCGTTGATTGTAATTTTTCAAAAAATATTTAGTTTGTTTTCAGGCTAATTTTCATTTGATAGAATTCGATGTACATACGGTAGATATAAATTACAATTAAATCCCTGAAAGTTTCCACTGTTTTTCAAATATTCCTTCTTCTCCAAAGTGATCCTCTGAAAACTATCAAATTGTCAAATGTTCCTCATGACGAATCTCAGACTTTTTAATTCATAAATTATTGACATTCTTTTCTCTAAATCAATTTACTTTCTCGAGTACCCAAACGCACTACATTCAGCTCCAGTTGTTCCACCGTTAACCTGACACGACATTTCGCTCAATTACACCTCGTTATTTTACCATTCACCCGCTCTTACCGTTTACGCTTCGATTTTTCCCAAGGAAAACACGTATCTGGCGCATTTCAATTGTAACACAGCTCGCGAATTATGTCTTCCGGTTACACGTGTAACAAGATTCACAGTACACCCTCTGTTTAACCGAAAAAAAAATCGACGGGCACAAAGGATATTGGCCCGCGAATCTCCCGGTCGACGCGTCGCAATAAAAGCTCGCGCGCCGCGGCGGCGACGACGCTGGTCGTGATAACACGCGCCCCTTTTTCCGCTCCGATAAATTACATTCGAGCCGGTTGGAAGAAACGCCGGGGGCCGGGGCAGACTGCCTCTCGCGAACAACCCACGGGACAAAAGAGCCGCAACAATAACCCTTAAACAACACCTAACATCCCTTTCAGACCGTCCCTGACGACGCGAAAGCATCCAGTCGCGCTTTCCATTCATTCGATTACCCCCCCATTCAAGCGTCGCAACGCCCCTCCATCGACTGTTCCCCCCTTTTACCACTACTTAAGTCACTCTGCCTCTTCGCGGTCGAAAGCATCCCGGCGCGGAAAACGCTCGTTGCAACGTTTGCCACGAGAAGGCAACCCTTGCTAAGGAGAAAACGATTGTCCCTTGTACCGATGCATTTTCACCCTTTCTTTTGCTTTGATTGTCGCCTCGAGAAACGGAATAAAAGGTTCAGCTTTCTGATGGCGCACGGTAGAAGGGCTGATTTTATGGTAATTTTAGTAGCTCGCTCTTCGAGATGGAAATTCGAGATTTACAGTGGAATACGGTTTGGGATTAGATTTCGTTCGAAGCTGTGGATAAGGGAGCTTTTGTTGTAGTATATGTATTAGTGAAAGTATTTTTTAGGTTTGGTATCGAGGGTACAGATACTATCGTTGTGAAAAGTATGTAATTTATATTTGATATAATTAAACTATGGAAATTCTAAGACAATTCTAAGGATGAAAATTTTTGAAATTTTCTTCGCTCAAAAAGAGAAACTTTACACGATAATAATTTTCATGTAGGAAATGTATAGATCCTTGGTCCACGATTGTTTCGCAGAAACTCATAAGGCGAGTTCGATACGCGATAGGGTGAAAGTTAGCCAAATGTTCTCCACTAGTCGATAAGCCCTACATTCCAACAACCCCGTTAAACGGGAACTCCGAACGTACGAAACACTAGGAGTTCCAGACACGAAAGTCCAGCGAACCCAACCGAAAATCCGCGTTTTAGGGTTAAGAAGGTGCTCCAACTGGGGTCTTAAAAAATTCGAAAATAATGCATCGAGCGAGGAACACACGAGGGGAAGAAAGGGGCGCGAGAAGAACAGGGGACAGAGTGAACAGAGCGGAGAACAGAGGAAAAGGGGGAACAATAGGCAGAACGAATAGCGGAAGCGAGAGCAAAGCGACGTGGAGAACAGAGAGGCGGAAGGAAAGGCGGGAAAAACTAGAGGAGAGAGAGCGAGAGAGAAAAAGGGGAGAAAAGGGCCGGTGTGGAAAGAGCAACGAGAAAACGAAAGGAGACCGAAAGAACGAGAGAGAGAGAGAGAGTCTCAGCGAACAGTGGAGAAGGGTTGGTAGAAGTCTGCATTTGCATTCCAAATAAACGTCGACGACGGACGCTAAATCGCTCTAATTAGTCGTCCCGCTATGAAAGTACTTTAAGCGCCGCTTGTTCGGCATCCAGCTCGCGCGTTCTTAAAGCGGAAAAGCGAAGAAAAATCCGCGGAAGGAAAGTCGATCCGCCGGAAGTCGGCTCGTGTCGTCGACCACGCGAAAAGTCGCGCTGTACGGGAGCGTAAACGATATATCGTTATCTCTTTGAGGACGATGGACTCATGTGTGAAGCTCACGAAACACTCTGAACCAATAAACTCGCATATTCTTAAGCAGTAAAAATAATCGACGCGATTATGGATCTCCCCCTCCCTCCTAGTGAATAAAAAAATAATACCCTCCTTTGTACGTCTTTTAATTTCTCGAGAACAGACAAACGCCTTCTTCTCAATATTGATATTTATTACAATATAAATCCAACGTAAGAAAAACATCCCCCAACTAAATCGAGCGTAACGAGGCAAGGTATTTTTCCACGTGAAAAGAACGATCCACAAAGAGATCTTCCTTTGTCCCCGTGGTCCTGTTTGCGAGATTGTTAAGTGGCCCCGCTAATTAGGTTCATTGGCACCTGCGGTCGGAACGTGTCGGCGAGGAGGAACATGTTCGAGCAGCCTCGTAACTGTACCGAACGAACCAAGATAAACGATCGTAGTGTCCAGTCTGTCAGGAAAATTCGTAGATAAATCTCCGTTGGTGACTGGAATTTCGTAGGAGCATACCTACACACCATCGATATTCACCTAGGAGAGAATAAAAAAAAAAAAAGAAAAGGAAGAAGACGTTGCAATTGGGTAGCCGATTTTATTCGCGAAAGACATCGACGACGAAGATTTAATCCCGATAATAAATCCCCGCGGAAAGAACGTACCAGCGTCGAAAGTGACGCGTCCAAGATGAATGTACCGTTGAAAATAAGATTACACAGCCATCAATATGTCCCGGTTTCCTGAAGCTACGGGGCGCAGAAATCGTTCCGCTGGCGAACAGGCTGGATGAAAGCAGAGGGAACGAGGAACGAGAAGGGGGGAAAGGGTTGGATGGGTGTAGGAGGCGGAGGACGAAACAATTTTTCCTCCGCTTGGCCGTCTGCAATGTCATTTATTATGTAGCCAACCGGGCAATTAAAGTTAACTCGGCCGTGCTTTAGCTCTTCCTTTTCTCTCTCTCTCTCCCCCTTTCTCCTCCGTCGTTTTCCTCAGCCCCTCGGTACCGTCGTCTGCTCGTTCCCGTGTCGCGTCCTGGCGAACTTCTTCGCGGAATTTACCAAGCTAATTGTCTGGCGCCGTCCGATACCCCATTCGCCGTACCGAGCGCCGTTCGATAATTAGCGTCGCGTAATTCCCTCCGGGCAGATACCACGGAAACGAATTACGGGGTCGCGTTTAGCGCGCGAAATTTTCTCCGATATACACCGTCAGAATCTTAATAGTTTGGAGTTCAGTCGAACGCTGTGCGAATTCACGCGAAAGAATCGATTTGTTTTTATAAGCTAATCTTGCAGTTTTCTCGTTCTACGATATCTACCGGGTGGCCCGTACGTCGCTTTGGCAACTGAGTTTGAAAATTTTCGAAATCTCAGTCGGAAATTTTAGAAGCCTTCCGTGGAATATTGGATCAACTCTATTGCCGGTATTCCTATTTTTAATTGTCCAGTTTCTACTATATCGTGTAAATTCCGCAATTGTCCAATTAGCAGCCTAAACGATCCAAGTTCGAAACAGTCGTCGAGCAGAGAGGCTAGAAGAAGACGTCCAGTATGACGAAATAAGAAAAGTCACCGGTAAGATCTCCATTGAAATTGCTAATCACGTCGTCGCGGTGTATCAGAGCGAGGCTAGATATAGTTATCAGAATAATGGTCGGGTATCGGTGGGAACACGTGGTAAAAAGAAGAGAAAAACGCAGGGTTGGATCGGGAGAGGGACAGCAGAGAGGAACGAAAGAAGGGGGAGCGAGGAAGCCACCGAATTCCCTCATAAATATTCAGTTTTCCCGTGGTCGTTTCTCTTATTTATTACGTTGCAGAGGAGCAGGACAAAGAGAAGGCCTGGCTGAGGTGACTAAGCGGCAATATTGTGGCGCCTCGCCGTTGGCAGCACGCCATGTGCATCTATTATAAATCTGGCCTCGTAGCCTCGCCGAAGTACCCTAGACCTTCACCTTAGCGTCTTCGCCGTGATTCTGACCCGCGTTCCATCGATTGCCCGGATAAAACAACGTTCACCGACGCCTTCAATCGTTTATTTCTCACGTGTTACCGGTCGCGTGAGCCTGACACAGACGATCCACGGTCCTCCGAGCGGCAGGTATGCGACGAGAGAGTCGTGTGACTGGATCGAAACGAAGAATGATCGAAAGTGAAATCGAACAATCGTTTTCTGACACTCTTTTGGTAGGTTTGATTTCCGTCAGGGGTGGTTTCCTCTTAACCCTTCAAGGCTCGATGTAAGAAGATATTGTTTATAAATATCTATGCAATTAAGAATTAAAGGTGGTTTCGTTCTAAACCTAGGGAGATACTAGTGAAACTGATATGAAACAGTGGTTCCACTGGGATGCAAAAGGTTGATTAAAGAAACTTAGAAACATAGAAAACAGAAATTTCATATATTCTTAAAGAGTGAAGTAACCTACCAACCCTTCGGTATTTAAAAACTTTTAAAAAATTTCATTATTGAATCGAAGTGAAAGTGCGCAAAAATTACGGATACGTGGAAATTTTCACAAAGCCACCAGGCGCCAGCAGCAGTGAAAGGGTTAACGAAAGAAAAGCGCTGCTCGCGGAATTAGAATTTGCCGAAAGTATTACTCACGACGCGTTCCGAAAATCGAAGGGAATTAACGAAGGGAATATTTCAGTCGCATATAATATAGCGTCGCGGGTCACAAGATAAATTCATTACACCTGCTGCCGCATAGATAAATTCGCCCGGTATAATTAGTCGAGGATTCGCGAGCGCACGCAACAAATGAATAATTTGCCCGTGTAATCGTTCGACGATTTATCGGGATTATTTGCATGCGTTATCGAAGCGAATCCGAATGGGCTATTTTTCTTCTTTCCTCCTCTTTACTTTGTTTATTCCTTTTTCTTTTTTTTAATACAAAATCGAACGACGTCCATTGACAAGGTTCATTCATCATTCTCACGGTTAACAAATACATACCTCGAAGTCGACCGGTTCGCGGAAGTTGAATGAACAAAGTCTGCGAAAGAGAGAGCGAGCTCGTCACGGGCGTGACCGGCTGGAACGTACCGTACACGCGTGCGAGGAATCTTAAAATCCAACCCGAGCAGGAGAGGGTTAGCCTCGACCGTTCGTCTTGAGGATCTCAAGCGAAGAGAGTCAGCGTCTGTGAAAACGGCGGAGTCGATAAAAATAGCCGGCCGTGCCGTGAAAATACTTCGATTCGCGGAACTCCTCGTGGCTAAAGTCAGTGCTTTCTGTCAGGTTTCGCTAATGTTGCTCTACGTTACGTAGAAATCGTAGAATTTCTAATTTCTATCGGAATACAGAGACCGAGGTACGTCACTGGAGAGAACGCGACTTAAGAAGATCGTGCGTGTAGTGCAAAAGAACGTCTACTTCTCTGAAATTCAGACTCGAACGATATTGGAACAATTTTCGTATACCTGAGAATTTTCTCTGATGAGAAACACTCTTTTTACCAAAAAAAATTGGTAAAAAGTTTCGAATGAGATTAAGTCTGGTGTGATTTTCGAGAGAAACAAGGACATTCCCAAAGAAGAAATTTCTGAAATCATTGCGACAGATAACACAACAAAATTTTCACTCCCTCGCAACTTTCGACAGAAGAGGGAAAAGGTTTGAACGGTTTTTGCTGGAGCCCACCAACCCCCTGTTGTACATTCCTGTTCGTTCTGCCGCGAAATTCCATTGTGCAGGCAGATGCTCTTAAAACGACGAGATCCGTTTAGAATATGTTTCCCCTTGAATGGGAGCTTGAGACGGGATCGAAGCATCGCCACTCCACAGTTCGCTCCCCCTCTGGGCTTATACTCGATATTTCTTCGCGAACGAGAAACGCATTTCCGTCTCGGGACAAGGAGGCGCCGCCACGCGGATCCGGAAACTTGGGAGATGCAGGTGCACTCGTTTGCATCCATATCTCGTCTGATTTAATGTACTCTTTTCCTCTAACTTTCTTTAATATATCGAACATGCTGATTTTGTAAGGAGGATCTGTATCTTGAAATGGGGTTTTTCTTTTTCAAGAGTGAACGGAAACGCGAGTTTACTCGAATCAAGGGAATGTTTCTCACTCGCTTTATTAGGCGATTTGTTCTAGAATTTATATCGGGGTGTGGTTTCGTGAAACTGCAGGTCCCTGTGTACATTACGTAATACCAATCAATGTGTTTGTTTAACGTAGGCTGTTAATTGAGCTTTTGTCAGGAGTATATTTACCGTGAAATAGATTCGAATAATTTCGATAGAGGTTGATGCGTTTATTGATGGTAATTCGAATGAAAAGAACGGCAAGCAACGCGTGTGTTCGAGAGGGATTTGATTGAATACGAAGATTGAATTCGTGTTCAATTTATAGATGGATACACCTCGGAGAGCACCAGCACACCGAGTTGAAAGCATCGAACGTGTATACGGCTAAAGGAGATGGTTATTAGAATTTCATAAAGAAATATGGATAGCGAGGAAGCGTCGCGACGCTTCAAGGAGGGCTTCGATTCTATTTTAATACGTGTGTTACTTATCTTCAAAGAGGGCTAATATCAACGCGGAATAATAATTCATATTCTTAAATAAATTTCCAATTTACTTGTATCTTTTTTTTTTTTGCCCCTCCCCAGAAATGACAATTTCATTCGTTCCGTTACCTTTTTCTTACTTTCTCCAGACATTCATTTTTATAAACATCATTCTATTCCCTTTAGTGCAATAAAATGAAATACCTATGCATTCATCCTGCCCTCCGTTCATTTTTATTTATCGCCCTGCGGGTAATCGAAAATCGTGATATTTCGTTCGAGCCAGACGCGAGAACCCGCCTAGCCGCAGGAATCGATAAAAGTATCGGAAAGATGTATCTTTAATTGGATTTACTGTTCGACGCGCGGTAACCGTGGAACAAGATTCTCCAGGGAAAGTAAATCGATTAGTGAATACAAAATTAGCATCTGCAAATAACAGCGATGCTCAAATCTCCTAGCCGCCATTTCGATTCCACTTCAATCTTCAAGAATATCCGCACAGCCTTGAGATACCAAAAAAAAAAATCAATTTATTCAAGTCGATGGAATCGATGGAATTTCAGTAGCTTCAGCAGAGAGAGACTGATCAAACAGAGATTTCCAGAGGAGTTTAACCCGAATGTAATTAACGACGAAAGCGCAATTATATGAAATTAATCGCGAGGCGAGCGCGATCGAGGCGAAAGTCAGGCTTAAAGACACGAGGGATGCTGAAGAGACGCGATACCTCGATGATAAACACGATTCCTCGGTGTAATCACGGTCCAAGGGGGATACCTGGCGCAATATCAGCGTTACGAGGATCGTTTTCTCCTTTAACGTCCAACGCTGACGCCAGTCCGACGAGGCCAAGCTGACGATCTTAATATCGCCCCGTTGGATGCAATAAATGCGTATTAACATTTATTACAGCCGACTGATACATTCTTGCTGCGGTACGAAATTATACGCCGTACTTTTACCTCCGTCGTAATGCTCCGTCATTACGTTTTATTAATGAAACCGTGTTACTGTGTAATTCGATGTTACGCGTGCGACATTCACGCGCGGTCTTCTCGGCTCGCTCTTTCCCCCGGACGTTTTGTCGCCCGTCGACGACGCTCAGTCGTATAAAATGGTCGTTAAGAAAGCAAAGACCGTGCGAGGTTTTTTCGGCTGCGTAAATTAACGTGAAATATTACGGTCGAGACTTTCACTGTCATTGCCCTGAAAGGCTGGCGGCGCTCAGACGCCGCTGGTGAAAACGTATAAATATCCGTTGAATTAAGACGAACCGCGGACCACGAGAGTTTAAAACACTCTCCATATTTTAAAATGGATATATTAATAAACGAGGGAAAAGGAGATTCTCGAATGTATTTAATTATAGTGTTCAGACACCTCTGCGACAGTCTTGTGCAATATCGCTGGACAAGATGATTACCATTTTTCGTTCGCGATAAAAGTCGCTCGAAATATAGTTAAACGTATCCTCGCAAAATTATATTCGAAAAACGAAAAAATCGCGAAAAATTTTGGGCTTCGTTTCACCCCCTAAAAGATGGTTCCTACTTTATCAACTTTTCCATATTTCCCAACCTCAAACATCCACCTCAATTATAAAAAACGAAACTAATCAACTTCCTCAAACCTCCACAGCATACGAAACCCGAAATGTCACCTTTCACCCCTGCGACAAACTTATGCAGAGCGTGTCTCGATTGCCAGAAAAAAAAGAAATGAACTTTCCATGCACGTTTGAGGCGTGAAGCGTTTTCCGAAAGGGAGGTCTCTCCGTCGGCGAATTGTCCCCCGGAGGCACGGTTCCCTCGTGCTGTATCATGTTCCCCTATCTCGATCCGGTCATCTATCCCTTATCTCGAATCAGTCATCTAGACTTAGTCGCGGCGGCCACGAGGCGGCAGAGAGAACGCTACACGGGAATCGGATTAACAGTCGGCGAGACGGTAAGAGCAATTTCCGTGATTGTATCTCTCGAACACGAGAGAGAGAGAGGGCACGGGATACTGATACGTCCCGCGTAGTGGCTTGTTTCCCAACGACGCCGTGTGCCGTGGTGTTAATTACGCCCGATTGTCTGTTAAACTGACTCGTCCGCGTCCGATTAAGTGCGCCGAACTTAACGTTCCGCGGCTTTCGGTTAATTAATTTATCGCGCGCTTACCCCCCTCTCGACATCCACTTCCTTCGACTATTATTTCGGGCTACCGTGGTAGACGAAGGGATTCACTCGAGGGATAATTGATAATTGACGAGAACAATTTATACGGTGTGTTTTGTCCGAGCTTTTCCTCGAGGTACAGTTCGGTGGAAGCGATATAGCGAGCATTGCAACGTGTGTATACGTATGAACAAGTGTTTTCTACGATCTGCTGCTATTAACAATCACTCGAAGATGCAGCCATTGTTTCAGCTTGTCAGATATACCAAATGGCACATCTGTACGCACGCTTAGAACCCATCACTATGGGGTAACTCAAGAGTAGAGCCTTGACAACCCCTTTCATTGTTCCGCCATCTGTCCTTCTGTCTCCAGCATGTGCTGGCAAACCTAATCCAGGTCTAACTAGTTCTATTCTGTATCTAGACCCTCCTCTATATAAAACCTCCGTTCAACCCATTTCATTCCTTGTAAATATAGTCATTTTCACTCTGTGCTCTAATTTTCACTATTCCACCCCTTCTGTCAAGAATGTCTGAAATCCGCGAACCAACATGCCATTGGAAACTCACAAAAGCATTAAACAGCAGAGTCGACATTTTATATTTTTCCATTAGGTCTAAATCAGCCAAAGTCTACTATGCACAGATGAGAAGTTGGCTAGCGCAAGAAATGCAGGTTTGATTGAGTTACATCCCCATAGGCCCATCTTCTCCAACACAATCGTATAAATGGGTCACACGTATTCTCATTATTCGACGAATGGGATCGCATAAAATAGCTCGGCAGAAGGGTGAGACGTTTTCCCGTCTCTCTAAGGATTCACGTCCTCGTCTTCTCAGGATTCAATCGATCCGCTTGTCTATATTCTCGAACACGTAAACTCTCATGCCTAAATCGATTCTACCACCCCGCTGTCTTTCTTCCATCAACTATACACTCGCGACACGCACGCGAACAAAGTGCGATCGGATGTCGAGTGGCTGGGTTGGGTAGCGTTTCGCCGAAATTACCTAATTGCACTCTCTGTTTCGCGTTATAATACCCCCGGGGGTGGAACGCGTCTCCGATCTTAGGCTCGGCGTCTCCGTTCGCAGATTTACCCTGCGGGAATCGGATTAGCGGAGACGGAGAAACGGAAAGTGCAATTTCCGCGATAGTATCTGCGGTGCACAGACAGCCACTGATACTACAGAGCTCGTCCCGCAACGACGACGGGGCTCTGGCCCCGGTGTTAATTACGCGCAATTGTCTTCGAGAACGCCACAAGCTCTGCCCGTCCTATCGTCCACGTTTGGCGAACCTTGGAACAAGCCAGACTGCATGCAACGACAATAATTATCACGCTCGTGTCCACGCAACGCCGTGATTACAGAGGGGAATTCAGGCTGGATATCGTTCGCCCTTTAGGCTGCTTTTACGATCACGATGACCGTGGTTACGGTCGTGATATAGGGCGAGATTCGGAGACGTTCGGTGCCTTGGGATGGTGTATAACGGTTTTGATTAGAAGTTCACGCGAGTGTTGGCTTTCGGGAAGTAGTTGTGGATCTTTTGTTTGGGAAATAAGCGAGATTATGCATGGGGATCGTTTCGAGTTCCATAGGGTGGTTTACAGATGTGCATAGTGCTTATGGAAATAGAGTTCTGTATTATATAGTGTTTAAAAAAAATTTTAACACTTATACGGAAGCAACATTTTTAGAGAGACAGAAGCGATAATACAATATACAATATTCTTCTCAAAGAGCCTTTGTTAGGTTTTCTGTAGAAACGGTTTATGGCACGATCGACCGGGAACGGTTATTTTTCTGTTCAGGATATTTGTTTATTGCTTGCACGGGTCTAATTACATCCTGCGAGGGTCGCTAGAATTGCTTTGCTAGATTTTTAGTAATTTCTGTCCCTCGCGCTCAACAGCCTACGAACATACCATAAACCACGAAACCATAACTGTCCGCTTGCCGATTAGTCACCCGGAGGAAATTCCAGATTTTTGGGACTTTCCGTCCACCCCTCGCGACCGTCACCCACCCTTCCAAGGTGACAGCGCGCTAAGGGCGCACTGGAAGGGCGGTAAAGACGATATTAGACACGCTGATTGGCAAATGCAATTGTTAACCATTAACCAATCAGCGTGTCCCAACAAAAATCCCTCTCACGGACGTCCAAGACGCGACGTCGGAGAGTGAGTCGTCGAGTAGTCGTTCAACCACCACGAACAAGGAGAACCAAGGAGCAACCAGCTCATATCACGCGATAGGAATAGATCAGTTTTTACAAGTCCCAATCATTTGGGTGGTCCTTCGAACCAGTATCTAGACGGCACAACATCGTGCAAATATCCACAAAGCTCGAAAGTTCATCGCCACAACCACGGGCATTAACAGCCTTCACTTATGAAATATGAATGCAACATAAAAAAATGAAAAATTATAAAACAAGAATATGCCAAATAACCAACCCTAATTACACATCGCGGACAGGAACGTTTCTATCCTCACAGACACAATATTGCACTACGACCTCATACCGTACGAAAAGTGTCCAAAAGAGCCTTCAAACTATCGCTCTACACGGAACAGAGCAAACAATGCCACATGTCCAGTGAAAAAAAGAAGAATCAGAGATTCGTTCTCTCCCATGTAATTAGCTCCAACCCCCCAGACATCTATGAATTTCCAAGCAGCCCGCGTTACATACAGCACACATGTTCGTACACCTCTCTCTCTCTCTCTCTCTATCCACATAAAGGGAAGGATCGCACACGTGTTCGACACGTGTGTATATGTGTGGACGCGAGCTTTCTTACTTCCGGGGCGCAGCTTTTCAAGAAAACGGGATCTGGAGGAAGACGTGGACGTGAAAAGGGTCAAGATGGATGTGGAACGGTAACACCGCTATATATATATAGGTATCGGACAGAGAGAGAAAAAGACGTTCTCGCGACGGTGGAAAACGCCTGAGAATATAAAGAAATCTTACGAGCTGGCGCCGAGCTGGTAGTAGAAGTTTCGTGCGCGTCTTTTACGGTTCCGGCGTAGGTGGGACTTAATTACTTCGACATCTATGCGCTTCCCTCTGTGTACGTAGGTGAGAAAACGTACAGGAAGGTTGTGTCTGTGTGTGATCATTACCAAACGTAATTAAAATCTCGTGTCGTCCAGCAAATTAATTTCACGGCTAACGGGTTCTGTGTCGGTCGCGCGGCCTCCGCTCGGCCGGAAAGTTCCGCAGCCTGCGCGACATCGATTAATCGTTAATTTATTTTTGCAGAATTGTGAAATAACGCGGAAAATCGGTAACGAGCTCCGAGCACCGTCTCTGGTGAGTATAGGATGAAAGAGAGAGAGAAACGAGAATCGACTGATGAACGAGTATTAAAGCTTCCTTTCGTCGTGGCTTCGTTCGATTCGAGGAAACGGTGCCGGTAGAATTTGCTCTTCCGGTTATTTTCCTTCGATAAACCGATGTAAAAGCAATCGAACGCCCGTGGAACAGGATAGGAATCGCGATTCTCCTTTCCATTGTCTCTCGTCGATCAGGATTAGTAATGATCGAGTGCTCTTAATAGCTGCTGCTTTTTGAGTCATTAACGAATGCTTCCTAATTTACATTGTTTTCTGATCTGCAGCGAACTCTAATTGAAACTGTGTCGAGGAAGATGTGTAACGGTACGACATTAGCACAGGCTAATTGAAAATTCGTATGTAAAGATAAATTTTGTAAAGAGTTGCCAAAAAAATTTGACACAATTATGTGGACCATATTGTATGAAAAAAGGGTGCAACATCTGAAATCTCTAGACAAAAACTTTATAGTCCATCACGCCTCTTTTCCAATGACACGAGTTTAATTTTTAACAAAACTGACTTTAAAGAGCAACATAAAAACAATAAGCACCAAAACTAACCATGGAGATAAACGAATTAACGGTAACAAGCTGTACGACAGCGATTAAAAATAAAGTCGCAAAATTTCTCGACCAAATTAGCCACGTACGAGTCGTACCACAAACAACCAGGAATACCAGACAGAGAAAAGGTAGCAAGAGAGAGGTGAATGGGAAAAACGAAGAGAAGAAATTATTTTACATGGGACATAGTCGCGTTGCATGACAATTGGCGGCGTTATGCGGCACGTTTAATTAAAGATTCGGCCCAAATGAGTTTCGCACGCCCCTCGTAATTTCACTCTCGGCCGTTTATTCGATTTGCAAGGGCGTCGACCCGCTCGCCCTCCACTTCTATAATAGTTGGAAAATCCCAACGAAATTGAAACGAACCGACGAAAATCACGTTTTTTTTCTCCCCCCACCTCCCTTCCAGCACGCGAAGACGCGATTGTCCGGGTTATCGTTGGACGATTTCCCAGTGAAACAAAAACGGCCAACAGCAGCCGACAAAAGTCACGAAAATGGAAAACCGTAATTGCTGTTATATTAATTTGCACGGTACACGCCGCTGCTCGAAACTTTTTTGCTAAACACACGACCAGAGAGAGAGAGAGAGAGAACGAGTGAAGCGTCGCGAGCAAACCTCGAGTCTGCTATTTACCCTCGTCGAGAAATTCAACCTGGCGAAAATGTGTGCTTCTCACGCGTGCATGTCGTGCCCATGAGACTTCATAAAAGTCCAGCTACGGCCTGGCCTGGCTGGTGGTAGCCGCGAAAAAGGGGCAGCGGGTCTGGGTTAGCTCTAACGTGTAACTTTGACAAAGCGACGTGCATGTTCAACTGGTTCTGATTCATCAAACTTTCCTGAATTTCGTTTGAACTTTTTGCAGCTTCGCGGTGTATTTTCCTTTGCGCGGAGGGAAAAATTGGGCCGACTACTACTTTCTATCGTCGTTCACCGAGGGAAAAGCTTGTTCCGGAAAAAAAGAAGGCCCCCGTTGCAAAAAATCTTCTAACGAACCACGTCGTATCGTGAATTTTTAACCATCGAAAAAAAAGGGATCCACAGTTCCGACGCAGGGCGACAGTGTGAGAGATATTACTGTGCATAGTACACACCAACAGAGCACACACCGGATGACACCGAATGAAGCAACGAGGAAAAATACTTAAATACACCTTTCGACTATAAACGGAAGCAAGAGTCGCCGCCTGGGGTGGTCGTTGAAATGGAACTTCTCGTCGTACGAGAAAAGAGAGACACAGAGAAGAAGAAGAGGAAGAAGAATGGGTTTTCGAAGGTTGGAAGAAACTGGTTCTTATTTGCCAGGCGTTTTATCGAAAATTCTAAATTCGAGATTGCATGTTGCGCCGACGGAACACGCGTTTTCGCTCTGTACGTGTTACTTTAACAAGGATAACGTAATGGATCCGTTAAGAGCGTGGCGATCAACTTAAATAATACAGTGGTGGGGGAGGAAGAGGCCAGAAAATCAACACGCAAACGTGGGCTAATGGAAAAAGAATAGTCGTCCACGCGCTCGCTAAACCCACTTTCACGGTTCGCGCGCGACTTCTGCCCGCAACTTTTGCGCGTTTTACACTTGAACCCGGTTCTGGCCCTCGTCCGCCTCTCGTTTCTTCCTTCACGTCGTCCTCCTTTCCTCGCTCGCTCCCGTGGATAACAGCGCGACGCACAGGACGAGATTGCGGCGTACTTAATGGGCCTTTAACCCCTGCGCTCGCTCCACCGGCCCGTACCACTGCCGCACCGAGACTTCCGGTACAATTTTCCCATTGAGGAGAGCAGGCAGCGGCAGCAGCCAGCCCTGCTGCCCCATTAAAATCCTCCGCCTCTTTCTTTCTCTCTCTCTCTGTTCCCCCACGAGCTCGAGGCGAGTCCAGAAGCCGCTGTGCCGCTTTTGCTTCTCTCCCGGCTGCCTCTTGTTTTCTCGTTACACCTCCACTTCCTCTTGGATGAGCGCGATGAATGGTGGCGAACACGGCCAAGGGACTTGGTATTTAAATCGAATTTCGAGGGATTCGCACTTTGCCACTTGCCTTTTCTCATGGAAATGCCGTTTTCACGGAGATTCCACCGGTGTTGCCGGTGGCTTTCGCCTTTTACACCGCGGTTTTCTTCGCGGAAAAGACGGCTCTTAGGTGGAGAGGTGATACAGTTCACGTTTTGCAGGTTCGTTTTCATCGGTGAAACGAGGTAATTTGATGGGAACTGTTAGCTACTGATTTAATTGGTCGGAGATTTTTTCATCGGAAATTGCATCGTTGTGTGAGGTACTTGCGTTTATGAGAAAGAAAGTACAGTTAATTTATCATTGGAATAATTGACAATTAGTAATAATTATACGATGATTCGATTATTCAGGAATTCCTAGTCGAGAATTAATGCTACGCGGTATAACGAAATAGTTCATTTATGATGATTTAATTACTCGGAGAATTCTCGTTGAGAATTATATCGTTATGTGTACACCGAAGGTAAGAATAGAAATAAAATATCGTATTAAAAATTCTATCCAGATTTTATTGCACATTTCTCACGAACAGATTAATTAATTCTTTGTATTTATAATATAAAAGTGGAATACTGTTAATACGTACGCTTCTCGTTTTTCCTTTTTTAATGGAGTTTGTCGAGAGATAAATACGGACTGCGTATTTCGCGAGCACACACACCGTCGCACCGTATCTTTGTTTTGGGAATATTAAAAGAGTAATTGGAAAAGTACGACGAATAAATATTTAGAACGCAACGCAACAACACTCGTGCTCCACTTCGCTCGTAAAAATGTGCTCGCGAGGGCATTTTTGCGGTATAAATCTGGAGCAAACTGCTCGACTCTTTCGTGTAATACTAGTTGGAAGGACTTTGGAAATCGGAGACTCCCAGCACGATTGTCTATCCGTGTAACTTCTTACCACTTAACCGGCCCGGTATATAACCGTGGTCACCTCACAAAGAACGTGTGACGCCTATGATCGCTGTAATTAATCGTTTCCACCGTCTCTATCTCGCGAAGGATGTTCGTAGTTAAATACTTACTCGAACGTATAATCCTCTGATGATAGCAATTACTCAATCTTTATCATTCTTTTCGAAAAAAAGAATATACACCCGACGAACGCTATTAAGCCTCACACAGGATGTTTCATTTATAAGGAACATCAAAACTATTTCCGTTCGTACTGAAGGTAAAAAGAAACGACTGAGAGACGTTAAAAATATAATAGTCATCTCGAAGGTCGTTCCAAGATTCTTAAAAACTTCTTGTACAGTAACATCTATTCTCTTTTACAATGGAAACTGTTTCATTTGGAAATTATGGTATCGTATCCATAGATACCATAATCTACGATATCATCACTTTAAAGTGACTTGAAATAATAAAGAAAAAGCGTCGACGGCCTTGGAACGACCTTCCAGATGACCGAGAAACTTTCTTCTATCATTGTCAAATCGCGTATAAACTCTTTTCCTTACTGTCAATATCGTAAGAAAGAATAATGTCAACGTTCATTAGAAACGAGACACTCTGTATCGACTCCATCGCCATATTCCTCCAGTTAACGAAAGAAAAGGAATTAAGTAGAATACGTATCAAGCTATTACCAAGCACCGCCAGGCAAGAACCACCTACCGCGCGCTCTTCGATAGCCATAAACCGCACACGTTCTCGTTTCATCCGCAAAATAACAATTTCACCGTGGCGAACAGGACGAGCGGTATCATCGAGAACAGTCCGCGATACCGGAGCAACTTATAAAGAATTCCTTCGCTTCTTAAAATAACCGGCGCAACGTCAATGCTGAAAATAGTTGGGCCAAAGGAATCGCATGACAAACGTTATACCACCACCCTCGTTCCACCTTCCATTTAGACACACTCGACACACGTCCGAGCCACGAACCGCCGGACTTATCCAAGTTCTACTTCGAGTCGAAGGTCGAGCAACCAAAGGCGTCGGCTTTTCTTCGCTGCAAACGATGACTGACGCGGTCACGAATTAAACGCGAACACGACACGGCTGTTTACGAGCGGCGACAAGCTTCGATACGCATATTTCACGCTTGCCAAAGTGTCCTAACAGGTTTGAAAGCTCGACGATCGCGCGAGCGAGCGAGCGCGAGGCTTACCTAGGGTCGTTGCACCGCGATATTCTCCCGTGGAAATTTCAACGGGGAAGGACGAAGGGGGGCAGAAAGTATTCGCAATATTTTAGCACTTAACTCCGGAGATTCCGTGCGCGACGGCAATAAAACGCAACGTAACGCTTCGCGGAGATATTGAAACATTCTCCGCTTTTACCTTAGGCGAGCGCTTTTCAAGGGAGTAATAACAAACGGCCGTGGAGCTGACTGTGAAAACGCGAGCGGGAAACGCGTTCGTGATGCGCTTTATGTCGCGCGCGGACAAGCTCGCG
>NW_017100218.1:882895-914879 GCF_001263275.1 Habropoda laboriosa
GATGCCCGGGGTTGTGCCGTGACGTAAGACGTCGGTGTGTTTTTCTTTGTGTACGAGGGGAAAAGAGAGACATCGGGGATAGAGAGAGAGAGGTGGAGGTATCTGTCAGGAATGGATGTCACATTCATACAGCGGAGTTCTGGGGAGTGAAGGTGGTTCAAGGGAATTGTATTCCGGTTTTATGACACAAGGTGTTTCTTTATCATCGCTTGGATGCAGCGATAGCGTTGGATCGAGAAGATAATTGCAGGATGGCTCCAGTTTAACACATATAGGCTCGAGATAACGATCTATCGTTAGCGCCTTTTTTAGGACATTTCAAAAAAATAAATAAATCCTCTGAGCTTTTCCCTAAAAATCGCTAATCTTAAAACGCCCTTCTATAAAAAATTGCACCGATGACAGAGCCTGTTAACCTTTTCGCTACGGCGCGCTTGTGACAAAATATGATCGCTATGAACGGAGCGCATTACTGACTAGTCGACACTGAGGTACATTTCATATCTGATTTTTGTTTCCCATATGTTTCCAATATCTGTCTTATAAGATTTAAATGAAATTTGGCAAACGATCATTTTGTCGCAAAAACAAAAAAGAAACAAAAGTATATATGGTATGAACGTATATGTACGCTCTTCGTACCCGAGCGCCAACTTTTCGTATATATACGCCCTTCGGAGCGAAAGGGTTAAACAGTGCAAAATTTTCCTCTAACTTCAGTACGAAGAGAGTTATACTTCGGTACAGTTACTAAATTCATCCTGTACAGGAAGAAGATAAACGATTGCACGCAAAGACACTACTGTTCACTGCAATAATTCCCTAATTACCCCGTAAAACGCGCTAAAACGTAGGACAAGATCGACGTGCTCGATGTTCAACAGGCGGAATTTGCCGGACGGACAAATTTTCGAGCTTTCAAAAGCTTCACTTTTCCAAACACTCTCGATTATTCCCAGCGAACAGGCGCACGATTCACGCTCGTTTCGTAGCGCGCCAGGAATTATATTAACATCGACGATGTTCGCTCTCGCAACAATGGCTGGGAGGCATTTAATCCCGGCAATTGCGCGACTTCGAGGGCTCGTTCTCGCTTCCGTGTGTTTCGCGCGAAATTGCTCGACCGAGACCCGGCGCGGACTACGGGGGGGAAACAAAAAGCGTGGCGGGAGAGGAGAAGAGGGAGAGAGACAGGCTGGTCCATTGCGAACGGGAGAATAAATTATTCATTGTTTACGAGCGAACGCTCGAAAAGGTAAATGCATCGACAGGGATCGCGACTTCTCGCTTCGGATCATTAAAATCGCGAGGGGGAACAATTACGCAGGCTACACCACCCCCCTTTTTCTCTCCTCGCTCGCCCTCTTCTTCCATTTTCGCTCGAGTCGTCTCGCAGCTGTTGCCAGCAGTTGTCTGAATTTGTTGCTGGAATCGTGACTCGGGGGCTTTTTCAGGGGTGCTCGACCGAAGAGGCGATTAATTCACGGCCGATTTCACGGGAAGCTTAGCGAATCTCTGAGAGAGTTTCTTGTTCGCTAGCATATTACTTTCACGAATAAAGAATTTCTTTTACATCGATGAGATTTCTATGGCAGAAGAACGATCTGAAATTTCATTCCTGTTCGAACAGTATTACGAACAAATTCCGAATTTCTGTATCATTCGATGAAAAAACAATACTTCTCCCGTAGTTACCTTTCACGAGAGTTCCCAAGAGCGATCCTTTCAAGAACGACTCTCGTGCTCCACAGACTCATTTGCAGCGTGTTTCGAGGAGGAAGAAGATTTCACGACACCGCGATATCAAAGCGACGCGCGGCGAGCCTTCCTACCTATCGATTCGCGGGGGACGATGTTGAAGAGGAGAGGTGGTGCTACGAGCGAACACCGAGGGGCAAGGAAATCCATCGTCTAATTACCGCGAGACACGGGACCGAGCGGGCCCGGGTTTGCTCATTATTCTGATTACACGACGAGATCGTCTACCCGCCGCGTAACATCGTGTAACGTCGTGTCAAGGATAAAAAAGGGGCAGAACACAGGGGATGGAAGGGAAAAGTCGATGACCTTATAAACCTTAAGAGCACGGCCAAGATCGTCGTCGTATCGCGCAAAAGTGTGCATCGGCCTTATTACCGCGTCGTAATTAATTCTGATGCTAAACGGGGAGAGCTCTTCCTCTTTCTTAGGCGAGACGCGCCTTAAATCGCTTGCAAGAAAGACGCGCGCCCTCGCACCTTTTCTACCACCCTTCTCTCTATCCTCTCGCTCCCTTCCTCCTCCTCGCGTTGCCCAACAATCGAGCAATTTGTGTCCCCACGACGTTCCACCGATAAGACGTTCGCTCGTTGCATTCGCTGGCAAAAAGACGCGTACCAACCACGCGCGATAATTTACGCCCTCCGTCCGATACGGATGAATTGTGGCTGTCGTAGATCGAACATCCACCGCCTCTTCTGCTGCGGGATGATTTAAGCGGAGGCATTCTCCGTAGGGAACTGACGATCTTTCCTCTTTTCTCTCTCTCTCTCTCTTGTTTCGTTCGAGAGAAATTCGTCGATTTTGAAAATTTCATTCGACAACGTTATTCGTCGAAAAACTCTCGTCCATCGTCGATTTCTCCCCGCGTGGCAAATTTCACTCCGATCGAAACCGATCATTAATCGCCCGGTTCGTAACAACTTGCAGATACCGGTCGAAACTCTCTGTCGGCGATCCCGCTACCGTGCACCACAGCCACTGTCGCGAACTTCCGGCCGGTGAACGTGCAGAACCGGCGCCGGTAACGATTCCACGTGTTATACATGCAGTTTATCAGGCAGTTTCGCCGGTGAAAGACTAATCGACGCCGGTCGACGAATACGATCGCCTGTTACGGACGTACCGAACTGGTAATTATCCATGGATAATTTATCGCGACTCGTCAGGAAGTCGGTTCTCACAGGCGGCGTTTTCGAGAGGGTCTCTCCTCTCGATATCGCGTGGCGCCCGAGAAATTCGCGAGAGGGACGATCACGTTAACGTTCCTCCACGCCTCTTCCACCATCACCCACCTCCTCCCTCTCGCACCCCTCCTCTCTATGAAATATTAACGTAGGCATTATGCAAAGCGGGCAAGTTTTGTGTGTACGCGATGCCTGCGCGATGTTTATTCTGGCCTGGTGAAATATCGACGTAATTTCGCGCAAGACGATAATACCCGGCGTACATTATCGAGATACCACACCGGGTGGAGCGATGCTCCAAGAACGTTTATGCAATTTCTTGCGCGGCCTGGATGAGTTATGCGGCCCGTTCTGCATGGTTCTGCGTGGCAGGCGAAACAGCGTTTGTCTTTCGACTGACGTTGAAACGGTTCGAGAAGCCTTAATGAACGATAGAATGGATTTCATTTCATTTTTTTTTTTTCTTGCCAACCAAGTATAAAGGAAGCTTTACAGCCAGATGGAAGGGGAGAGAGAGAGAGAGAGTTTAGGAGTGTAATTTATACGGTGGATTGTTTCTGAAATAACAGATAAAAAGAGAGACAATGGGGAGAAATTAAATAGAGGAGGAGGAAGAGGAAATCGGATTTCCGTCCAAGGGAAACCTTCTTCCGTGCTTTCCACATGAATACACAAGATTCGAGGATGAATCGCGTTGGTTCCCTTTCTCTCTTCCCTGTTCACCAACCGTGACAACCCCTCCGTCGTGCACCGGAAACTTCGCACGATTCTCTCCCCTTCTTCTTCTTCTTCGTTTCCAAGTCAAATCTATCCGCGAAGAATCTTACCGACTTATTCCGTCACCGAAACCCCTCGATACACGATTCTTGAAAAATGTCAAAATTTCTTCTGTAAAAGTTCAATCGAAAGTCGCGACAACGGAAATGTTCCCCTACGGTAGTGAAGATTGGAAACGTCTGTGCAATTTATGCCATCTTCGAGTGTTCTCGAAAAAAGAAAAGTAGAAGAAAATAAAGGTGGAACTATAAAGGGATCAGCGGCATGATTAACAGCCACGTTGCAGCCGACGAGGAGCAGAGGAGACGAGAACGACAAGGGTACTAATTATTACAATTATCCGCGGACAATTACGACGTTAAATTGCATTCCCAGCGGCAACGTTGGCCCCAGGGAATGCCTCGAGGAGAATCTGTTGTCCGTGCATCTGCAGCTGCAACCAAAGGGGGGAAAGGCTGCGAGGACGCAGATTGCTGCTTGGCTCAGACCTCCGCGAGAATAGAGCAACCCAGAGAGTGAGAGAAGGGTCTGCTTATGCATACAAAACACGGGACACTAGGCACCGACCTAATGTCTTGCATTAGTTCACGGATATTTACCACGGCTTTTCCACGCTTTGCCGGCCGATGCTTGGAAAATCCGAGCGACGCCGCTTTCCCTTGTCTTAGAAGGAACGAGACCTCGCTTCAACCGCAACACCGATTTTCTTTTTGTACAGAGAAGCTGCCGGGTATTTTGGTTGGTTAGATTCGAGAGTGGTTTTAAGGCTGATTGAGAAGGGCTCACTTGGAGAACGTTTGTAAGATGGGATGAGAGGGTTGTAAGGGTTGGTTAGTCGGAAGGAGAACGGAAACAGAGATAGAACAGCGGGATGTGTTTCGTCCTAGGCCTTTCGGCGGTCTGGAGATTCCGTGGTTTAACGTATTCCGTGTCACAGAGGAATTACGAGCTTTATCAGAGCGTTGAAACGAAGGTAAGAAGTCTCGTTAAAACGAACGCTCCGTTTCGAAAGCGTGAAAATTTCCAAGGATCACCCTAATATAGTTATTCGTATCAATTGCACACACGAGGTATCGACGTTTCGCGACATCGATACAGCCGAAGATACCAGCTGATACTACTACACACATCAACACAGACACAGTCAAACACACCTCGAGATTTGTATCGCTGTATCGATACTTGCAACATGTCTCAATACAGATCTGAGCGTGTATCGAACTCTTCAAACACGAAGGATGGATGTTACAGAGAAATGAGAAGTTGCATTCGTCGAAATAAGAGCATTGGCAAGAACGTCTAAAAGAGGTTGATACTTGGCCAATTAGCCAGCCTAGCACACAAAGAAGGTAACAAGAAACGAAAGAGGTTTCGTTATCGGGCACTCCTGTTTGGGAAACGATGTGAAAACAGTGAAATGTTTCAGCGGTAAAAACAAATTGAAAATGGTCGGAGCGTGTAGGAGGAATGGTGAAGAGTAATCGAGGATCACACGAATCGTTCGATTGACTGGGATTGTTTGATCGATCGCCTATAGCTGGGATACATTGTTTCTCAGTTTATGAAACCCAGTTTTACCAATGTTTCTGGTCTATGCTTTTTTCTTTTCTAGTTGCACACATGTGCCATTGATTTTTTTCCGCGAATCAATTTGATCGATCATATTGGGGAGTAATTGTGAATTGTAGTCGGGTATTAACCGCGGACACACGCGCGCGCGTGGCCCTTTTTAGATGGATTTATGGTGCATTGTTCCACGAAAACTACACAGACGACACGTGTCCTCGTGGTCGAACGTTGGGGACCAGGGTTCGATGGGCGCGCCGTGACACAGAAATCGTTGACACACAACCTGTCTGCCCATGCGACGAAAGACGGCGCATGATAATGCACCGAACGAGGGAATAGGCTCTGGGCTGCGTCGCCTTGCACATTCCACGCGTACCGGCACGTCCTACCGTCGAATGCCGCGGCACATTTTAAGCTTTTCATCCGCTGTGGCTAATTAAGACCACTTCAGATTTCGACGCGTACTTGTGGCGCGGAATATCGTGGCATTCGCGTCGTTCTACGGAATTCAACAGTTTCTGAATTAAAAGAAAAATTCATTTGACAAGAATTTCGTGCTGTGAAGTACTGCGAGCGATTTATTTGGATAGGATGAATTTTTTAGTAAACGAAATAAGAATTGACGCTGGAGATAGGGAGTACTGTGGATGAAAAAGGAAATAGAATGGTACAAATGCAAACGAAAAATACGGGGAAGTTTTAGATATTGGCGATCGATAAGATTAAAAGTTTCCGGGTGGAATACGGAATCTGAAAAGCTCGACAACTTCGGTGCGATTTAACGTATTAATATTTAACATATGGGAAAAATAATTCTAATTCTGGTAAGAGAATATTTAGATATTAAAATATTTCAAACATTTAAAGATTAATATATTTAAAATATTTTAAGATTAATATATAATATTAATACAATAAATATTAATATTTTAATCGATAAATTTAGTATTAACGCGACACTTAAATTTCGTTTAATTGCTACTATCCCTGTGACAAAAATGATAAAAAAGCAAATTGTACGATGGAAGAAATTACATTTGAATTTTATCCGGTAAAAATCAGAACGAGTTTTACGATTCGTAAAAGAAAGGTGCGGTAATCGAATATCACTGTTCGTCATAGGGAACATGGATCCCTGTTTATCTCGAGACACAGCGAAACGACAATAAATTATTTCAACCAGTCAAATTAGAATCGTGCTTTACAGCTGGTACTACAGGACGCGCGAGCCTAGCGTTTCGCGGTCGAACAATTTAGTGGGCGTTCGTGTACTTGTATTTAAAGCGATAATCCTTACAGCAGTCGCGTTACTGCTAACATTATTTATTACGTCCTTTTATCAGGCAACTGGTTCGCCTTGAAATCTAGCCGCTCATCCGACAGCGGACCGTGAGCCGCGCGAACGCAACGGCGAGGTGCAAACAGCCAGAGCTACGAATCGCTAATCGCAGATAAAAAGCCTTCGAAGCGGCCGGCTACCTCTACGAGCTCGAACAATCGATTTGTATTTCAAGGTGTACGCGTACTTCCAAACGATGTCGCGTGAAAATTGAAGAAACTGAATTTTCTTCCACTATTTCGCAACTAATTGGACGCGTTTATCTCGATTAAGTGAATTGACATCAATTCAGCGTCTGTCGCAGATGCGATGAAAACAGAAATTCGATCACGAAAGAGTTGAGATATCTTAAAGAAATACGATGATCGATAGATGACTAAGAAATTTTGAAAAAGAATAATTCGGCCACGAAAGAGTCGAGATATCTTATTTTTGATACCTTCAACAGAAATTCGATGATCGATAGATTTTCAAAAATAATTCGGCCACGAAACAGTTAAGATATTTCACTTTTGATAGCTTAAAAAAATACGACGATCGGTAGATAAATAAGAAATTTAAAAAAAGAATAATTTGGCCACGAAAGGGTTGAGATATCTTATTTTCGATATCTGCGACAAATATTCGGTGATCGATAAATTAAAAAGAAATAATTCGATCATGAAAGGGTTATAACATCTTTAAAAAACTTCGACCATCGAAAGATAAACAAGAAATTCTTTGAAAAGATAATTCGGTTACGAAAGGGTTCAGATTCTACGAACATCTGCGATAGAACAGAAAGAAATGCAAATAGGAACGCGTTTATTCTTTAAATGGAACTGTAATTATTGCACTTCCTTTTTCTTGATTAGCAAAGCCACAAGCCCGAGAAGTTAATTGAACGTTACTTCTCGGCGAATGTTTCTTAATTGGCGCAAATTAACTGCTGCTTTTCTATTTTTAGACTAATGTAGATTAGTTCAACTATTTCAAGTATCCAAAGTCTTATTGTCAAGATCAATTCAACGAGGCTCGGAATAATACGTACGTACGTACTTAGACGAGAAATCGTTCGGTAAGAACCGTCAAAGGACGAAACCACGAGAGCGGAGCAACACGAATAAGTCCAAAACGAGCGAACCGAAGGCCAAATCAATTGTTACTCAATTCCATCTGTGCCCAACCCAAAAAACAAACATGCCCGACACGACTTTAATCCGGCTGAAACAAGACCAGAAAGAAGATACCAGCAGCAGCAGCACGGTGAACAGAATGAATCGATCGAACAGAAGCCCCGTCGAACAATCCCAAAAGCATTAAACTGAAGCATCAAAGCCAGTGAGTTTCAGACTCTGGGCTCTTAGGAGGTGGAATTACCGAAACTGGCTTTAAACAGTTTCCTAACTTTCACATGGGACAATTTTAACTCGTATTATTTCACTTCTTCGACCGCCTTACCGTTTCTTCTCTCGCACGGGCACTCTCGATAATCCTTATAAGCTACTTATCACCGATAATGACAACAGAATTACTTTTGTCAGAATTTATTCATTGTATACCAATCATAATATCTGTAACGAACACTAAATTAACATCAATTTTTATACAAGTACTCGAATAAAACATAAACGCCCCACTGGTCGTGAAAAAGATAACTGAAAATATGCAAATTTTGCAAGATACACAGTCAAAAATTTGCATTCGACTAACAATTGAGTACTGATCACATAATTTCTTAAGATCCTGTAAAGAATCGCTTCCTAAGATCTCTAAGATTTCTTAAGATCCTATTAAGAATCTTCATTCAGTGCGCAATCTTATCGTACCACAAGACTTTGGGTCAACCCTTTGCACTCCAATGGCGCTGTTATGGCGATATGCTAATTACTTTGGAGAAGTTTCAAATGTAAAATTCAGGCTTTCTTATATTATCAAAACAAATTTCAGTCTTTTTTTAAACAAAATTTTGGGTTTTCGAAAGTTTCACTGCAAAGGTATTCTGGAGTTGTTGATTAATCTTATCAAAAAATGCTTGGAGTACAAAGGGTTGATAAAACATTATTCTAAACGAAATGGGTCTCCCTCAAAACATTCTAGCTATCTTTTTTTCTCTTATCAAACCCAGAATTTTAACTCTGACACTCGATACTCTCCGCCCGAATGTAAGGGATGTCTCGATACATCCGAACAACGATGCATATGCTCGTCAGATTAGCAATCAGAATGGAATGGTACATTAAAGGCGTGTCAACGCGTGTATGTATGCATGTGTATATACCTCCTCCTGCTCGAACGACGAGATCACCTCGTAGTAGAACTGCTCAGCCATCGAGAGATCGATCTTCAGAGAGGTGCGATCACCCTCGTCTCTTTGCTCCTCCTCCTCCTCCTCCTCCACGCCGTTCTCGATACTGTAGTCCTTTATCGCCACGCTCCTTCGAGACAGGATTTCGATCGCGTTGTTCTTCACAAGCTCCATTTTGTCTTAATTATCTTTCCACGCCGTTCTCGATACTGTAGTCCTTTATCGCCACGCTTCTTCGAGACAGGATTTCGATCGCGTTGTTCTTCACAAGCTCCATTTTGTCTTAATTATCTTTCCTTACTTTCGTTGCTTATTTTCTTTTCTTTCGGGCAACCGCGAGATTCGAGTTCTCAACTATACACTCTTTAATCGGGAGATTTCAAACGGTCCAAGTTACACAGGGACACGCTAGACGATTATGCTCAAGACGGTTAAGTATGAAGAAGCACTTGACACACGGTTTAACACGGTTACGTAACTTATCACAGCTGATTCACTTTTGGTTGACTTTCACTGTCGCCGACTCGTTCGCGTATCACATCGCGCGAAGGATTAATTACACTGTTTAGAGACGACGACGATAGTGGGTGTAGAAAATACAAACGAAGGAGCTACGTGTCATTTTCGTCTGAGGAATATTTTCCAGGTGATACTCTAGACTTTTTGTGATTCATAGATCTCGAGGATTCCGACGTGTAGCACAGGGTCATTGCTCGATTTTTAAAACACTGATTTTAATTTTTCTTTTTTATGAAGCACTGTATAATTCATTCGTCGAGACAAGTTTGCTTTCTTTTATTTTTTATCTGCTTGAAAGAGTAAGAAATTCGTATTGTAGCGGCGTATTGTGTACTCGAGGGTATATATTCGCACGAAGTTGTTGATAGGTGACAGAAACGCGAGGAAAGCGCGGCGGCGAGCCGCGCGTGAAGCCTGCACGCTCGCGAGTGAACTGAGCCGAAGCAACGAAAGAGCACGTATAATGCAGCTTGTGTCGGTCTCGTAGTGTCAACCAACACCGACGCTAGATAAGCCCTACCAGCCGCGGCGACGTTCTCCCAGCGAAAAAGAGATCGGCTTAGAGCAGCCTAGACCTCTTGAAAACCGTGACTTATGTTAAGCTCACCCGATTATCATCTCGATTCTTTCCTTCTCTTTTTAACAGATACGCGTACATGTGTGTGTGTGCCTGATGGTAAATGCTTGATGGATTGTTTAATTCGTTTTACATGCAATGTTCAATTGCACATCCGACTGGAATCTCTTCTTTCTATTGTGGCTTACTGCACCTTGACATTCGAAGGATTTTTCTTTCTGCGTATATAGCAAGTAATGGTCAGCAATTTTACTATAGTTCTGCAGCGAAACCTTCGAGAAGCAAAAGGTTTGTTTTGCAAAGAAAATAAAATTCTTCTGTTCATTCATTTCATTTCGATACAAATCAAGCTTGCACGGAGTTACGGAGTATATTAAATTTCAGCTATGATTTAAACACAGAAGAATTTCATTTTATTTACAAATAAATACTACTCTAAGAAGAAGAAGAAAAAATGGAGAATCCGTGAAGCAATTTCTACAGGAAAATTTCGCAAGATCTGACGAACTTCTAACCAGCGAGCGTTCCATCGAGACTCGAGGCAATTACTTGCGTGAACGCTAAAACAAACGCGGAGAATCTCCAGATTCCGGATTGTCGGGGAATTCGACTAGCGCGCGCGCGCAGGACGCGTTTTGGAGAACGATAACAGGAAGCGGGTTCGGTGAAACGGTCCAGACGCGAAAAACGGGAATCGAGAGAGCGCGTAGAGAAACGAAATCCGTGCAGCGTGAAGAGAAAAAAGGAAGGAAGGCGGCGTGCACAGCATTAAGGATGTGAGTAACGAGCGAATGAGCGTGGCAGGATATGGCAGACGGTGTAAAGGCGTCGATTGCACGCACGTAGAAACTGGTTTTTAACGGGGAAAAGTGAAAATGTACGGTGCTTCACGCGCGATGACGCTCAGACGGAGGATTAGAAGAATTTTCTCGCTTATTTCACGAATTCTTCTTGATCATCGGGAAACTTTACGACTCGTTAGATTTTATTTATCACCACGTGTGTTTCTTCGTACGTTTTTTCTGCTTTTTTATTCACCAGTGTTCTCGTTAAACAGCTTACAGAAGACCCTACTTAGGAAGCCTCTGGGCTCGTCACACGACACCGTCAACGAGGAACTAACGCTTCACTCGACTTTTTTCCCCACTCGTCGTCCTCCACCGCCTACAAATTTCCATTCCTCCGGCTACACTCTGTGTGCACGCAGACGCTTGAAAACGCGCTCCCGATGCTAATTGGCGTCCGATAAGGCGACTTCGCGGATCGCCAGACGACCGGGAACTACCGTTAAAAGATAGACACACCGATGTCGTCGAAAAATCGGACCGATAGAAAGTTGCTCGTGACTCTAATGAAACGACCGATCCAGAGGTTCTCGTTAACACTTTCCCCGCCCGATAACGCCAGGTTTTGTGCTTTTTATCGGGGCTGCGCTTCGTAGAAATTCTGGGCCGTGGTCGTACGACTTTTGATAAGCCTCCACGGAAATACAGTTCACACTGTTTCACCGTGTTTTATTATATCTTATTGTTAAACAACGAAATCGAGGGTTATGTTTAGTTTCGTTGTGTGTTTAGGATCTCACTTTATCACATTCGTGAGTGAATTATTTTTTTCACAATTTCTTATTTGCCTAGGAATTACCGCGACTTAAATAGATCCTAAATCAAGATCAATTTTTATGTAAATGGTTATTCTATCCTGGTTTTTAGCTAGAACGCTGTGAAAAACGTAACACCTGTAATAATTGCAAGACTAACTTACGAATTTTGACCAGTTAGCTGTTTTTGACGAGTATACTCGTCATGCGTAAAAGGTAGTTACAATTTTCTGTTTAAATTGCAATTTTAGTGAAAACTAAAACTTATTAATGCTTTTTACTTTCTTCTTATTTTTGTTTTATTTTCAAACAAATCTCTTTTTCACACATTCATCACCTCAGGACAGTTGCCAGAAGGCCCTGTCAGTAATAAAATTCAAAAATAAAACAATCACTTCATTACAACAGCCACACATACTCTGCGTTTGACGAGTATACTCGTCATCGCTTACTTCTGGCGACACATTTAAGGCAGACACTTTCCAAAGAGGTCGCAACAGCTGACTGGTTAATGCCGACAAAAATCAGGTCAACGTTCATTTTTTTAATAAAAAGATCTGAATAACTTCACGCAGTGTCAAATCTTCAAAACAATAACCCGTAACGCGTGCAGCTTTATACCGTCCCCGAAGAAGCACTGAAATTGAAACGCGGAAAATTGCGATTTTCATTTATGGCGTGGAAGAGGCGTCGGAAAAATGAGAAGAGAAAAAAAAAGGAAGAAGAATAAGAATGAACGCGGCTGCGGCAAGCGTATCGTCGGCGTCGTAAAACCGTATCGTCGAGTGGGCGCGTTTTCTCGCAGGAAATCCAGCGGGCAACGGAGGAGGAGAAGAAAAAAATATACGCAGAGAGAAGGTGGAAGGAGAGACGGAGGAGGAGAGGCGATAAAACAGCCGCGGAGTTGGCCGTTCGCTGCACCTTACATCGCGATAAAGCGTTTTCGAGGAGGTACAGGCTCGCGAGAGCGAAACAGGTGATCCTCAGGCGCGAGAATACGCCAAGACGAAGCTTGGCGCAGTTTTAAAACAACCGATGAAACAGTTCTGCTCGATTATGCGCTGACTTCGTATTATTATAAGAGAAGGAACACGCTGTTACGTACGTGTGGGGATATTCAGATATCTCGACTATCCTTTTTGATATTTAGATCAGGTAGCAACTTTACTCGATGGCTCAATTTTTTACTGTTTTGCAAAAATTGTTGTACAATATTCAACAATTCAAATTGAAATTTTTTAGAATATCTATTTGAACCATTTTCAGAATCACGAGCATATATGTTAATGGCAAAGTGTGAAGGCCAGATAATTTTAAAAAATGTTGTTTTGTAATTTGTATTAATATTAAATATTACTAATACAGTTTTAGTTAAAGTATTAATGTATTAGTTTGGATTAGGTTCCTTTTCCAGTCACTAAGAATTTATTAAGGACGTAAAGAATGGTACTTCTCGTGGATAATAAAGAATGCAAACGAAACAAAAGTTACTTTGTCAAAAATGGGGAAACAAAAAAATCAAAATCAGAGAAATAAGATGAAAAATAAAGAATTCTATTTTCAAATCGGGTTAACTTTCCTCCCAAGTCGTTAAACATTTATTAAAAGCGTGAAAAATGGTACTTCACACGAATAATAAAGAATACAACAAGAAAAATAACAAAATCACAGAAACAAGATGAAGAATTTCGTTTTCAAAGTTCATCGTTTGTTAGGAGATTTTACAGTTCCCCGGTAATGTATGCACCAAAGTGTTTCGGCATAACAGTTCGCGCGCAGGCTCGTAATATCTTCGTATAACGTATAAATCGTTGGTTATTTCTCAGCCTGATGGAGGAACAACGTTCGCCGAGTATTCTGAAAATACACAATCGGAGAAACGTGTTGATCCGCGATTTTTCGAGGAAATATACAAGCCGATTTTTCATCGGACTCCTTTGGTCGTTGGTCCGTTCAGTTTCACGCTTCCAGCCCAGGCGTGTTAAATTCTGATTTTAATTATTCGGGATTACCGTGGGGTCTCGCGATATACCGAATTCCGTGGTCGCACCGCGTCATATATACCATTACACGCAGCGTGCATTACATTATGCGCCAGCTGCGTGCCATTTTGTAGCCGGTATTCGGGAATTTTGTCGTACGTTTCGCCTCTCCTTCTCCGCATCGAGAACGCGCAAAAACCGGCGCGGATCGATCAGCGGTTTAAATAGGATCTTCCAGTCAATTCTATACTAGAGAGATCGCACAGATGAAACGTTTCGAACGTTGTTTAATCGAAATATATGCAGGAATCGATGAAAAAATTTCGAGGGAGCAACCGGGAATCGAACCCGAGACCTTCGGATTAGCAAGCCGAGACTTAGCGCACTACGCCAACTACTCCCTCTCTATTCTACCTTGTTGGTTTCCTATTTTGGTACGAAGGCCCCGAAACTACATATAATTACCGTTACTTTCGAACGAATTATTTCACGTCTTCGAGAGAATTAGGCGTGTATGTTACTTCGAATCGAAGACTGGGTGGATAATGAGAAGATCGAGAGGAACGAACCAATGCCATTTATGGCCAGAAACAAGCGAGAAACGATGCTCTTTAACCGCGTCAACCTTAATTCAATCAATTTGAAACGAGACTGGGCAATCCACGGAATTGAAGAGTGACCGAGCACGAATTAGGGTCGTTGGTCAATAAGAGGACGCGGCAGGGAGTGACGAAACAACGCGTCGATAAGTTGGAACTGTAACGATCGATCAGCGGATTAATTACGAAAATGAACTGCAGTTTAAGTCGACACGAGGAACACGTGGAAACTAGTCGAGTACTGTTGGCTTTATTATATTCGGCCAGAGTGCCGAACAGTAGTAGGAACTTCTGTAATTAGGTTATGGTGTACGGTATGCCGCGTGAATCGAGCTAATAAGATGAATGGCGCGCGACTGTCAGGCTGCTTTTAATTAGCCTGGAATGGAGCACGTGTCTGTCTGTGGAATCACGTGTCCGCTTGTTGGAAAATCGCCATGTCAAATGGAGGGAACAGGGGATAGGAAGACTTAATGGCTGAATGGTTGAAGGATCGAGGAACGAGTTTTGATCGAATCGTTATAGCCTTGGACAAAAAGTGTTAGGCTATAAAATATAAATTGTTTAGAAATATTTTCGTATCAGAAGGAAATAAAATTGTTGAAATGTGTAAACAATGGTTTTTTATTAATTTTGTCATCTTTTGGATTGAACTGCACAACGCGAACATTTGAGAATCACAGCAATTTCTCTTTCGAGTTTTATCCCACTTTTTCAAAGAAGAATTAACTTGCATCTAAAGTCACTCCTTGAAGGGAAACTTCAACTTTGAAAATATTAACAGGAAAACTAAAAAACGTAGAGTGTGGATCGCTATTTTAGAGTCTACTATAAACCTCGTCACCAGTTTCAAAATTCCTTTGAACTGACCGACAAAGGGCGGACAATAGAAAAGGTGCCCAGCACCTTTGCCTAATTTCGAAGTTTAACAATTTTCTACGCGAAACTCATCAATGAAATAGGATAACGAATCAGCGAGCAAGACGATCGAGGCGGGCGTTTAATATGACGAAGCAAGTTGCCATCGTAAACTAACGATTAGATGGCCACTTTCGACTAGAACAAAGGCTCATTGTCGCAGTTTTAATCCTCGCCTACCACAAACAGCGACGATACGTGGTTAGATGGTTAGATGGTCTCTCTAACCAGCTGCGCGAAACAATTCTTAAAGACGATAAGACAAACGGAGAGTGCCAACTATCATCGAAGCAACCGCGAGCTCGGTGAAATAAAACGTTCGAGTGTAAAAAGACTATCATCGTCCCTTGTCAAGTTTCATGGGATCGTTGTGCAAGAAATCGGCGATAAGAAGCCACGAGAGCTGGGAAATCCCAAGGATGATCTCACGAAAATACACATTTGCGCACAGATTTAAATAGAATTCTGTAACCGAACAGTGCAGATACGAGTATCACACCTTAGGTAGATCAGTGTTTCACAATTGCAGAAGAGGTGCAACATTAACCCTTTACATTCATAATGTGCACTATAATTCTATTCAAATTTTTATTTATATTAAAATACAGCAAATTAACCCTTTCGTGACCGAATTTATCATTTTTGTAAATTGGTTATTTGTTTACCAATCGTCGCGTCTGTAACGAATACTAAATTGAGATCAATTTTTGATTGAATACACAAGTGCACACGAAATAAAGATAATAGATTTATTATTCCACAATTGCAGAACCGGTGCACTATTAACCCTTTACACAATACGCACCATAACTCCATTCAAACTTTATTCATATTAAAATAAAATAAATCAATAAACGAAACTGTTTTCCTTTCAAAAAAGAACTTTCAACTCTCAAAAGTTCCATTACAAAAACCATGCTGCAGTTTGTTCAGAGTGCAAAGGGTTAACCGCAACATCAAGTATCGCCATTACCCACAAGTTCACGTGTATCCTTCTCAATTTGAATGAAAAGTAAAAATTCCAGAGCTATCAGAAGCTACTCAGGAAGACAGTAGTACCATAATATATCGAACTTAACGACGTTCGAGGCTTAGGGCAGCGTCGCGCAGCACCATTGCAAAACCATTCGAGACTCTCTTCGGCCAATTCCATTTAAATCCCCCGAACATTTCGCGTGCCGTTATCCCGGGATTTGCTGAAATCTCGCGTACACGTGTTCTCCATTCGCGGTTGCCCGATCGCCTTTATCGCGAACGCGCGGTGCGTCGCGTCGCGACGCTGCGTGCCAACGGACGATCGTCGCGGCGCGATACGCTCGCCTAGATACGGAGGAGGAGCGGAACGAGGCGGGAATATCTGGAGCCTTTTAACGAGCGGTGACGTTTAATCGGATATCGAGGCAAGTCCATGGTCCCGGAGAACAGTTCCGGTGGATCGTGATCCTCTCGTATCGGTGGATCGAAGTAGCTGTTCCACCAGGGGAACGAACACGAACCAACTGATTCCCTTTGTACGGGTTGCGTGGGTTTAATTGACGAGCTTGTCGTATTGAACGATATGAGACTGTTTCTTTTTTTTTCTTCGCTCGAGAGGAAGCGTCGTATTGCTCATATTGTGGTAGTTAAACCCCTTGCCTTACGACCCTTTTTTTCTTTAATGCTTACGCATAAGAGCCTCGGGTAGTGGTTGTTTTAACAGTAGAACTACCGGTCGGGTTAAAATAATCCATTAGCAATTTTTGAAAAAATATGAACGTTCGATATTGTTATTTGGGATTTTTTGAATTTATTTTCTGCAGGTTTGCTTCTATTTGTGTCGATATGAATCTAACTTTTCAATCATGTTTCGCTTAACCCTTTGGCTACGGCAAATTTTAGTAGAAAACGCGCGTGGCAAATTCAAATATTCCACAACGGCCGCAAACTTTCTTTTTCAGCCGTGTCGTTTTAAAATTTGTTTCACTGAATTAACGTGGAAGAGTGCACACGATCAAATTAACGCTTGAATTGACATAGAAGTGCGCCAAAAGGCTCCGATAGCACGATACGAACAAATTTGCAGATAGTAGTGAAAGGGTTAAATAAAAATCTGATTTTGGAAAGTCGGTAATGGGTCATTTTGACACGGTTGGTAGTTCTAGTGTTAACTCTAGTACGGTCTTCGGGTCTTTTTTGACCCAACGCCTTCATATTTCTTTTATTTCTTAATTGTGTAAGACATAATCCCTCATTGAGGGATTATTCATTTTTAATTGCACTGTTATTCACATTTGCCAGAACGAGAAGAGAGTAACTGGTTATAATTCTTATTTTTAATTGTAAACTAGAGAGATTCAATTTCTGTTTCAAAGAGGGACGCAGTTAAGAGGTTAATAACTTTTGCTGTTATCAAGTTCACGTTTCCTTAACGTTACATTGGAAGTTTATTGATTAGGTTTAAAACATTGTTACACATAAGGTCTTTGGGCCTTTCTTTTTGGAGCAATTTTGGAGAAATTTGTATTATTAATCAGTTTTTGCGTCTACGTAGAAAATGTAACGTTTCAAAAAATGTTGAGAAAATAGTATTTACACGGTGTAAGAAATACATCGTAAGGAAACAGCAGGTGAAGTTTCGAAACGGCAGTTCTGGTGCTTGGTCCTCCTCGCGTAAATGATAAATATGTAAAACCGAACAGGAAGTCGTTTCGAAGGAGCTCACGTTAAACACAGGTTCGTACGAGAAAGTATGTGCTTGGAAGAATGAATACGCCCGCGTAAAAAGACAAGCAAGTTTGAAACGTGACACTGAAGAGGCCTAGCCGTGTTCCGCAAGGGTTTAAGGGTCAATTTGGAGCGCGCGTGTAGACAGAGAGTATCACGGAAACTATAAAACACGAGCGAGAGGGGGAGTGACATCGTTCCCTACCTTCGACGATATTTTCTGGATTATGACAGTCGAGCGAGATCGTTTCCGGTCGCTAGATCGAAAATATAAATTCTTCGAAAACACGGACGTCGCTCGAATTTCCCATAAATACAAACTTCTTCCCGACGAACTGATAAAAATAAGAGGAAGAATACAAAAATCCAACATTCTACGTTTTAATCCCAATTTCGAACTCGTTCACTCCTTCAGAAACAAAGTTTCACCGCGGATTTCCTCATCGCCGTCATGGAACACGTCTCAAAGCGTTCGTTATCAAAAGCTAATCAAAGAACTAAAACTGCGCTATCAAAAGTGCTCTAAAAAAAAAAAGAAGAAAAGAGAGAAAAAAGAAAGCTTGAATTCGACTCTCCGCTGGGCGGGTTAGGCATGTTAAAATTTTGATCACAGAATCGCCGCGAGTTCCGCGGACAAACGCGAAGAGAGAGTGTGAGAGGAAAAGTGAGAGAAAAAGAGTCACAAAGAGAATGAGAGAGAAAGGTAGTGAGACAGAGAGAAAGAGTGAGAGAGAAAGAGACACAGAGACAGAGTGAGAGAGAATGAGAGATCCGGGCGTGCCGGAGTCGCGTTCCCTCTTTCATTCGCCCTCGGGGCGAGTCGCCTAATGAAAAGCGCGCTCTTTTCGGCCGTGTATTACGCGTTCTCCGGCAGCCGGGTCAGGTAAACACGTGCCTTTTCCACAGAAACTAGGCGAACACCAGAGACCACCGGTTCCGCCGGTATCAGTATCCAGCGAGTTTCATGCGCTTCGCCGTTCTCTACGCCCTCCTACGACGATCACAACGTCGCATCAGCTGCCATGAATGGACTATAACGTAATTAAGATTCCAGCGGCGGCTGAAGCGGGACGCGTGTCTTCGTCGATCCAACCCGGCGGAGGAACGATGATAAACAGACGGGAAAGAGAAGGGAACAGGGAGAGAGCCTTTGGCACAGCCGTGTCCTTTGTCTCTGGCTACCATACGCTACCGGAGGATTACGCAGCCTCCGATTAAACAGCGAGAATTGGGCCGCGTTTAATGTATTCATTGTGCCGCCTCCTGGCACGGTTGATCGGCGAACAACGGAGTGACTGAAAGATCGAAGTGACTTTTCACTTCTTCTATTTCTTTTTTTCTTCTCTCTCTCTCTCTTTGTTCGGAGCGTGCATTCGTGAGTAGGCGGTTGTATTCTTAACTGGCGAATGATATTCGCGGTGTTCTTGTAAAAATACCAACGAAGAATGACCTTTTGTGAAATAGCGATTGGAAAGATTCTCAGAGGTGATGTGTGCATTTTTTATTACATCTGAGTGTAGAGAATTGTGGTTAATATCGGAGGGTTCGTTGGAATTCGCGAGAAGATTGATACCGGTGATATTATTAAAACATCAACGAAGAAGGTTCTCTTTCAGGAAAAATTAACTGAAAGATTCTGGGTTCGTTGTAATTCTTGAGAAGGTGAATGTATTCTTAACTGGTGATCATTGATATTAACGACGTCCCTGTAAAAATATTAACGGAGAACGTCCTTCTGTCGGAAAGCGATTGAAAGATTCTATAAGGTGATGTATGCACTTTTTATCACATCTGAATTTAATACTGCACGATTCATTGGAATTCGTGAGAAGGTGATTGTATTCTTAACAAGTGATCACCGACATTATCGATACTCTTACAAAGAAATCAATAATTCCCCTCGCTAACGAAGCGATTAAAAAATTCCAGAATGCACATTTCACCGTATCCGAAAGTGCAGAATCGCGCATAATACGACAGGCTTCATTGGCGGATCTTTAGCGCAGTATCGCTTCGACATACCGTACGAAATTTTAATCACTCTCCGTGGAATTCCTGCAAGTCAGCACGGGACGCGCGAAGTATGTATTAAGAATCTTCGGCGGGAAAACTTCATCTGCATGTGAAGTAGATTTTCACGAGACAATCCCTGGCAACCTTACCAAGAAACACGCTGCTGCAATTTTCCCAACAAAACACTTTCACAGAATACCTATCTAATTACTCGGAGAAGAGGAGAAAAAGTCAACAATTGAGAATACCGACTGATCTATCCACGGGTGCAATTAGAATAACTTCGAGAGGGAATTTTCGCGTTCGCTTTACGAGGATCATTCCACGGGCATAAACTCGAGCGTGGAGTGGCCAGATAGAGAGCCAGAGAGAGACAGAAGAGCCAGAAATAGCCCAGGCTTACGAGAAAATAAAGAATAAAAAGGGATAGGAAAGGAAAGGATGGAAAAGGAGCGACGAAATCTCGTCGACTTCTCTCCCTTCTTCGGCGACCGCTTCTTCCTTCGTGCTCTCCTCTTTTCTCTTCTTTCTTGCCGACGAGTTTCTCGTCTGAGCACGCGGCCTGCCACCATCTCTCCTCTCCTCTCCTCTCACGATCTCTTCTCCTTCTCGGAGTTGGCCAGAATGCTCGCGAAGCGCCAGCTGAAGTGTCTGCGAAGATGTATTCATAATGGCACGGGTCAAAACAATTCGTGCGACATGCTTGCACCGCGGAGCGGAGTATCCGAGGATTTTGCGACACTTGGGCGAGATTTTTCGAAGATCGTCTCGGAAGAATAACTGAGAGGTTCTTGTTCGAGACTTGAGTTTACGCGGAGATATACAGTTACGAGAGAATATCGATTATGTTACCAATTGATGTAATTTCATATTTTCGGCGGAGGCGAACTTTGTAGGTCTCCAGTGATTCGTGAAGAATGGAACGATGTTGCGTTCGGGTTGTTTCGTCGAAGAAGGATTATCGAGAAGACCGTTGAAGTGTAATTACAGTGGACTATCTGAATAGAATTTGTACCGCTGAAAAGTTGCGAAATTTGCGAAACCTTAATTGTTCAGAAGAGAAGAAAACGACTTTTGCAATTTTACCATATTACAAGTTGACGATAAATAAATAAAATCGTGCATTTAACAGGTTCGTCGCCACGTCACCCATATCTGGAAGACGGGTATGCTTCCGTGAGGGCCCCGTCACCCAGATATGGGTGACGTTCTTCTTCGTCAAGTTAAATAGGATTTCACAAGTAATTTATAAAAATCCATACAACACAAGCATTTAATGGAATATCACATAATTTGTATTTAAAATAAAATACAACATTATACTACGTAGCATGGTGTTCGTTAAAACAGTTCCAACACATTTCTGGTGATTTTGGACAATTGGGACAATATGTCGTCGTCTTTTTTACATTTTTTCCCGCTTCCTGGCGTTCGAGAATTTGTCTCTTCTTCTGGTAACGTAGAACGCAAATTCCAGCTAATCGCTCTGCTTACGTTCGTTCTTGCGCTTCGACTATCGAATTTGGGCCCCGCGAGAAACACGACCGATTCACGCTGGGCGACGAACGTGTTAACCGAGATTAGCAGAAATTGCGATTTAGCAAATTTACCATTGAAACGACGATGCTTAGTTAAATTCTATCTAATTGATATTTCTACACATTGATTATTCCGCGAAGCAATCAAGATCTGGTCGACAAATATTTCCACGATAATTCCCATTTCATCTCTGAATTATTCAATAAAGCACTCGATTAGCTTATTCCATCCGACATACCATCATCCCGCTAGATCTATCAAAACTTTCTCTTGATCAACATCAACGAACTTAAATACCCGCAATTACACAATGAAGTAACCCAAAGAATGTGCACTCCACTTTTCAAAGAGGTCATATACCGAACACAGCCTGAATTTCTCTATTAGTTCCAATGGTCAGCTCGAGAGAGGAAGAAGAAAAAATCTGAAAGTTGGAAGGAACCGCGAGCGTGTCCAGGCGATTTCAGTTTCGCGGCAAGTGGAACACAGGCGTAACACGAGGTACAAAGGACCGTTATGCTGGCGGAGCATTGCGAAACGACGCAACGAAGAAATGGGTCAAACGATTCAACTGTCAGTCCGCTTCGCCGCGACACGAAGAACGAAGGGACGATGCAGCGGGCATTCAATGCGTCTGCCGGGTTTCAAGAAGCTAGACGCCTGGGCCGAAACGGAGCCGGTGAGAGCGTGGCCAACGCAACGCGTTCACTTTCAATCGCGCCGAAGAATGTCCTTCCTTGTTCGAGGGGAGAAAGGACGCCTCCAAGGACCTATCGTCCCTTCCAACGTGATTTTGCACGTCGATGCTCTCTCCTCGCGCTGCTGTAGTCTTATCTTTCTGGATCCTTTTTTTTTCCATTTTTCACCATTGGGTTTAATATTTGATTTACCTGCTTTGAAGAGTTTCGCGTGGCGTGGGTCGCGGGGAAATTGCACGTCGATGCTTTGAACACCGTCATAATGAAATCTTTGTGGACTTTTTAATATTTGCTTTATGTACGTTTCGTGTCACGCGAATTATGAAGAAATTTGCGCGTCAGTGCGTCGAACACTATCACAGTGTTATGGAATTATCTTTGGAATTTTGGGGATTTTTGATGATTAACTTTGATATTTGCTCTAGGTGTGTTTCGCGCGTTTTGTGCCACGCGAATTATGAAGAAATTTTCACACCGATGCTTTGAACACTATCAGAGTGTTACGAAATTATCTTTGGAATTAATTATTTTTGTGGAATCTTTTGGATTTCAGACGATTTCAGACAATTCAAACAAGTTTTGAATTGCGGCAGTCACGAAGAAAGGATCGCTATCCTTATTTTCTCTAACGTAACTCTCTAAGTTCCCTTGAAAATTTGGAATATTCTCAAGGTACGGAAGGTGTGAACGTCGAAAGGAGTCGAGGAGCATGTATCTTTGAATACAAAGTCGATTAGAAATCGGCAGAGTGTGAGAACCAGAACAGGGCGCTGCGTCGGCGGCGAGCTTTTAACGATGAATAATGCGTTTCGACAGCTTTTCCTCCAAGCTCGTAAAACGACACCGTTCTCCCTGTGGGCCCATTTCATCGCAAACCGATAGCCATTCGGAGCGACGTCCGGCTACATTTTCCACCGAAACATTTTAATGGAAACGTACGTGCGAAGAACCGTCAAGGAAGACGTAACAGTAATTGATCACACCAAGAAATACTTCTCGTTAGAGTGAACAAACGATTCCCTTAAACAGATAAATCAACGTGAAATATTCCTGTAATATCCTAATTAAAAAAAAAAAACAAAGAAACTCTCGTTTGAAAGTTAAGCCTGCAAAATTAATGCACTCGATTTCTTCCGTGTTCTGTTACGAACAAAGGGTGATTTTCACGGTGCACGGATAAACTAAATAGCTGGCGATCCACGGAAAAACGAGTAGAGGAAAGATAATTGAAACGCGTACGGTTACGAGCCACGTTTATACTTCGCAACATAATTAGGTAATTAATGTTCCATGGCGAAGCTTCCAATAATCCTGCCCCGTCATTGTTTCCCTTCGATTATAAATTCCACGGAAATACCAGCGGGGATATTTACTTTATAACAAGACCCTTCGTTACCTTAGACGACACGGAACTTCGTTAATCCGGACTAATTGGAAGCGAGAGGCTGTCAGAACCGAAGGTGAGTCTGTATGTGAACCTGGTGTGTCCAGCTTTAACGACGTTTCCACGATAACTATGTTCATCTCGTGTCACTTTTTCATTTCTGTACATCGATCTGTCTCCGTTGTGAAAGGAAAACAAGGCAACAATTTCCAGAAAAATATCTCTGTGAGTGAAGAAATTCATTTTGAAAACGAGCTCTCCTTTGCGCGGATATTAGAGAGGAAACAGAGTGAAATGAACGGGTCGAAAAAACGGAGACGTGCAAAGGGGAAGTCTTGGTTGCTTGAAATGTAAGAAGGCGTGTGCTGAAAGATGCGCTCGGACGCGAGTTTATTGTGGAAACGAGATTTCACTTGGTGCACCAGAAGAGAGCAACCTGGAAAAAGTTGCTTCATCAAGCCAGCAGGAAAGTTTCCTGAATTATGAATGCACCACCGTGGTCTGCCGTAGTCAGATGCACTAATTTTTAAATTAAACGATAACAAAATTCTGATACACTTGGCTGAAACCGCTACGAAAATTCGACAAACTTTTGTACAAAGTTGATCGATCGTTTAAAAGAACCGTCATAGTCTAATATGCAATTTTCCTTGGGTTCTTGCAATCTACAACTCGTCGATCATCAAGCGGGAACAAGCGCAATTTCGCGCCTTTTGTTCCCGGACATTCCGCATTGATCCGCGGCAATATCAGCACTTCGCGTTTTCAAAGTGTCGGCCATTAGAGAGGAATTCAAGTACTACGGGGGGCGAACTTGTGGAAAAAACGACGATCGTCCGGACGTTTACGACCTGTAAAGAGATCCATTTCGTCGAGTGCATTTGAACGTCGACAAATACCTCGAAGCGGCAGCAGGAACCTCAAGGAGGAGTAAACTCTTAACGCACAGTGGAAGCCTTCGAGCCTTCTCCTCCTCCCTCCTATTTCCTCCATTTTTCCCCGTGATGCACGGGGGAGTTCACTTTGACTAGGCAACGCGTCTAACTAAATTACCGACATCCCTTCGATAATCTCGTGTCGCGAACAACTTCGACAAATAACCAAGTTTGGGTGTACCAAGAAACGAGGAGTCACACTTCTGCGAACCGAATGAAATTTTCAAGTACCGTCGATGCAATTTGCAATTTTCAAGGAAAAACGCAATTATGCGACTCTGTTCGTATGATCGAATCTCGCCAATAAGAACTAAAACGAAGCACAAACAGAGCAGCTTTTGATCGCCCGCGCGGCATGCAAATCGTGTCTGCGGAGAAGGGGGCGTAAGGGCTTGAGGGGAAATGGGGGGGAAGGGACGAGGAGAACGAGGTCCGGTAACTGAGGGAAGTTCGAGTTTCGTATCGAGACAGATTCTCTCTCTCCATTCGTCCCCAAGGTTTTTACTTTTTATGGAATTTCGCCGTGAATTTTTATATCGTTTTTGCCGGCCAATTTCGTCCGCGTGTCTGTCGCGCGACCGCGCGCCGCCACTGCCAACGTTCTTTTGATCGTCGCTCTAATTAGCGGCTGTACGACGCGTCGAGTTCAACACCGCGTCGTTTCTCCCCGCGCGATATCGTTTCGGGGCTTTATTTAATCCATTGCCCGAGAAAGCCAGATTATCTCTTTCCCCCGTCCACTCTCCTACTTTGCACGGACCATCACACGGTGGAAATTCGATGGAATTTCATTGTCACCAGGCAATTTTATAGCATTCGAGAGAAACGATATATCGAGGGTAATTTTATTTTCACAGCCGCTTAACTGCGGCGTGGTTTAACTATGACCCAACATTTTTTAATGCCAGTTTCAAACACATTTTTCAAAGGATTTTTATATACAGTTAGTTCATAGAATTTTTTATTTTTTAAACGAGAAGATGAAATTTCTTATTCTTTACGTGAATTTGTTATGGGCGAAGTTGATTTTATGGGATGATGGTGGGGGCTGACCAATGTCCTTCCTAAACTCCTTGCTACGAAATTGTACAAGGTAAAACAATTTTTAGTAATTATAGGAAAATGGTATCTTTTTCTACGTAGCGGTCACCCATCTTATCAGGGTACACGAGGAATGCAGCTTAACATTGTAATCACTACTGAAGGAAGCGTCGCACTACCCTAATTACTTCTTATCTCTTACGGCAGTATTTCTAGCTATTACTACTTAAGTAAAATGTATTCTACAACGACTCCTAATCCAATAGAATTAAAACGAACGAATTTCAGTTTCATTATTTTGTCAACTCTCTTTATTATCGACGGAACTATTTTTCAGTCTAAAATTAATCTCAACTCATAAACGAATATGCTATAATAATAAAGACGAAGCGTCGCCGGAAGCACGCGATACACCACGGTTCAACTTGTCTGCCACTGCAATTAACATTAAATCCCTGCTGTGGCATACGCATTTTATTCGTTCGTATGGTTGATATGTGGATTTACGACGAGGCTTGTCTAACGCGCATTCGCATCTGCGTCTTGTTTTAATGGCGCATTCATCGCGCTATAAAATCATCGATTTATGCATTGAGCCTCTCTGTTAAGTCGAAACTCCCGCGTTGAGAACGAATCGCAGGGTTAAATCATGAGAAAACGACAAATACGTATTTTCTCGATGCATTTCGTGCATAAAACGAAACTAATTAATCGTGAAAAATTAGCTACCGTACTTTTTCTTTCAAATATTACGTCTATCTAGGGATATTAATTGTAACTTTACATCGTGCTCATTTATCGTTTCTTCTGCTCAGTTACGATTCTCCATTTTAGAATCGATTATCGTTCGCTCCAAATTCACGCGCAACTGTACGACTGTCGGTAAAGTAAACGCGGTAAACGAATATCAGAGAATAGCGAGAAAAAAGACGTTACAAAAGAACGAGAATCTGGGAAAATGAAGTAGGAACAGCTGTTCACATGATTCACCGTTCAATCCCTACGTCGTCGTTCTTCGCATCCTTCGAGGATCCCTTCGAAATCTCTGACGAGGGGCACTCAACAGTAAAAGAACACTCACCGTATCGCGAGACACTAATCCCACACTTCTATGGGAACTTTTTTTACGCGTGACCTCCCACCCACACACACACACATACACTCGCGCGCGCAGGCGCGATCACTTGCGACTAAAATCGCGGCGTTTCTCCCCCTCCGGCCGTCGGAGAGCCGCTGCTGTCACATTTTTCGATCCCCAACACTCTCACGTGTGCACCTCTCACTCAATGTTTTCCACGTTTGCCACCAAAGTCGGAATCGAGAGGACGAACGTCGCTGATCACGCAACTTGTCCGCCGGCCGATAACTTTTTCACCAAAAACAGAAGAAAACGAAAAACCTCGGTCTGACCATCGAAGACGAAAAAGAAACGAAAGCAACACACGAACAAGCTCCGTCGTTCGCGCCGGACGAAGCGGAAGCCGGCTTATGGAGCTCACTAGAGTCCCCTCGTGTAGAGTCGCCGGCTGTTCGGCCGATCTCGGACATACTCGGTTTCGCTCGGTTCCCACGATGCTGCCGTCACTCGTGTAACATGGTTGGTAACGAAGGTATCGTCTTTACCTCATGTAGGTTTACACGATTCGAGTTGAAAGTACAAACAGAAATTCTCTTCTCGAAAACACTCTTTTCGCAACGAACAAACTAACCTACAACGAGAAAGACGAAATCTTCGACTAATATTCACGTTTCTCTTTCGATAAGATCGTCTAGGGCACAACCGTATCAAAGAGAAAGCGAACTAGCTCGTACGCTCGCAGACTAATCGATAATTAATTAAAGGTCGATCGAAGCTAAACTAGTTACTAAAGTAATAAGGATTTAATTAACTATTAATTGGCCAACCATGGGTAGAGCAATTAGCGGTGTTTTATCGCGTGACACACCCGTTGCAAGTAGCGTCTAGTCCTCGAATACGAAATTTCCTCGAAACCGATTCTTTCCTCCTTCGAAACATTCTCCCGCCTTTTTCCTACCAACTCTCGAACGCCATTATTAATCTGCAGCCTGTAGCAAGCAACGGTTGGACACGGATGTGCACGAGCCAGCCAGCAGACAGGAACAGGCCGATGAGTAATGGTTCATTCGTCAATTATAAATACGATTTCAGTTCGTTGCACAGCAAAGTTTAGTATTAACAGGACTGTCCATTTATCTTCGCCAAGTTTATTTTATATACACAACCCTGCCGGTGATGCATTGGCCAGTTTATCTATTGTTGAAATTAATCCCTCGTTTATTATTCCGACTGCTTATCGCCGGAGCACTCTCGTGCGCACCTCGATCCTACACGATTACCAACCCAACGAATTCTATTACACACCGGGGATGCTCCGTCGTGCGCCTTTCACCGTTTCCCGTCGTTTATTGCCGCGCGCGCGCGCCTATTATTAGCTTCTCTTTACGGTCCAGAGCGTGTTTTTCCTGTTGCGTGTCGCGTAAAATCGGAATAAATTAGGAAAACGATTGTTCACGTCGCGAGTAAACAGACATGTGAATGGAAACGCGCCTTTACTACTCTCTCAAGAATGACGTAAGCTTCGTTAAGGACAGCCACGGATCGTTGATTCTTTCTTGCGCGCGCGAGCGCGCGTTTCTATCTTTAGGTCGTCAGCTTTGTCTCTCTCTCTCTCTCTCTCTCGCTCGAATAAATCAAAACTATTCAACAATTTAATTAACGGGGAAATTTGATCGATCAATTCATCAAATCTGTCTGTATAGTAATTTCACTTTAAAATTACATCCGCTGGATGTATATACATATTGAAACACGTGAAAATTCATCGATCATAGTTTCCAACACTGTCCATAGATCTCTACTCTCGATTAGACAATACCACAGAACCACTGTGTGTACAAATCGTTGCCGGGATTTTCATGATCCCAGAGTCTGGTGTCAGTTCCACGCATGGCGACATAGACGCGTCTACATTTTCAAACGGGACAGAGAAACCGAAACGTGAGATGGATCCAGTTCGCAGAATTATGGAGCATGCATCCTGACATCGTCCAGAGTTATTGCGATCTGCTCGTTCGAACCTGTGTACCAGGGCGACCGGATACGAGTATTCGGTCCATTCGCATGAACCAAGAGAGCACTATACGCTGATCTATTTATTCAGCCAGGCTGAAGGTAATCGTGATACGAGATAAACGGAGGAGACGACGACGTTGTCCCCGATAAAAGAAGACGATACAACCTGATTCACCTTCTTTTTCCACATCATTTACAACCACTGTCGATTCTATCCAATTTTCTTCGCGACTTAGAAAATCGCGTAAAACCAGCAGAATTTTCTAACACAGCACAAGACACCGAAGTTCGACAAATTTTTATCTAATCGTTAGGCAAGTTTCCATGGAAATTGGTCGACGTTGATAAAAATCAGTTATCGTCCGGCTGGCAGGGAAATGAGTTTTTCAAGGTGTTTCAAACTTGGTACCGTGCAATAATTGGCCGCATGAACATAATGTAAATTTAACAGCGCCACGACTCTGTATAGAAACACAATGCCGACATATAACTCATGTTTAATGCAAGAGTCAGAGGCGTCAGCGTGCGATATTACAATACCGGTCGAGGCCGATTCCCTGATTTCCGACGGTGTTTTCGAGCGATCGTTCAGCGCTGTCGCATCCTGCCTCCAAATCGAATCTCCGTAGAGTACCGAAACATCGTATGGTAAACCTCAAACACTCGAAACAATTTCACTACGGTATGTATTATCGAAAGTAATAAACACTATCGAATTCCATCGCAAGCTTATCGCTGGACCGCGGGATATCTATGCGACTGTGACGCATCGAAATATGTCAAACATGTCGCATTCCGGGAAAATTTACTCGCTTTATTTTTTTTGGGCGCAAATTTGCGCATTAAAAAATATTTCAAGGAGAAAATTAAAATTGAAAATTTTTGATTTGTGACACTTTTCTCACCGGGGGTGTGCTATGTCGATACGAACTGATAAAGTTGTGATGTATTGGCATTTGAGCCGCTCAGAGGCCAAAATGATAGACTTTTGATATTCTTCCAATTTTAGTATCAAAGGCACGTGTTTGGCGCTTAATTCTCGGAGTTAGCCACTTTAGAATCCATCAACGCAATCGAAATCAACCCTTCCTCGCAATATCCAAAGATATCCAATTACAACATCAACGAACATTTCCATTCTCTTATCCCCCCATCGGAGACTGTATAATCAGGCGAGTGGTCGATGACAGAGCCGATGAAAAATCGTTCCCACGATGGAGATAAGTTCTCCCCTTGCGATAATCAACCCTTAATTGCGCCGTTTAAAGGCCTGGTACCTCGCGCCTTTCGCTTATTCAAATCGCGGCCCACAGAAGCTGCGCCATGGCGTTCTCGTGTTGGAATGCGACTTATCTGGTTATCAGCGGCGCGGATCGGGCCAGAGTTTACTACACCTCGGAAGCATTTGCACAGGAACGTGGAAAGGCATCGACGTCGCGACGACGCGAGGGTGCGTTGAACTTGAAAGAGGCGCGGGAGAGACGAGCAGGTATATTTGGACGTCAGGCACGAGGAGAATTTAACGCGTGGTTGAACTTTGCTGCCCGGATAATAGGTCGTAAGTGTTTGCTTCCGGTCGTGGTTTTAATTCAGCTTGGCTGGACTAGTGGTATTCTCCCCGCTGCGAATTCGTCGATTGCTCTCGAATGCCCGACGACCGTCATCCTTTCGCAGCGGAAATTCTGACGGTCTGAACGCAGCGAACAAGTAGAATTTCTGTGGCCAGCGACGAAGTCAAGGTGGACACGTTGAGAAGCTTTCCTCCAAGCGTTTTCGTAATTCGTCGGAGATAACGTGTCGATTAAAAGGAAGATAGTAATTCGATTTTCATAATTCTTCTCGAAAGACGGAACATTTAGAACGGTATTCTCTACGCGAAGATACCATCTGTCCTCTTTTTCAGGCTTCGTTACGATGCAACTGGAGATGACTCGAGCGAACTCACTCTAGCATATTCTTGTATACATTATTCATTGGAATATGTATCGTCTTTTACATATTTCTTTACACACCAAAAGAGCACCATCCACAAAGGATTCCAGAATTTTATTCGCGATATTACCTCCACTTTATACCAACCTCTTTCCTTCGTCTAATATTTAACATTTCTAAAAAGCTGCCGCGAATAAAAGATTTCATTTTATCGTCGACCAGTTTATCCAGTTTATTTTTAGACACCATAAATCACGAGCGAATCAAAGGTATGAGATCATCGAGGTATCTCTTTGATTCTATACGATAAGAGATCTGCGAACGGTATCGAGGTGTGACGTTTTGTTTTTTTCTTTTGGTTTCTTCTTGATTATTGCCTCCAATCAGCCATGGTGGATACACCAAGTGTTGGCACGCGTATCTAACCCAACGAGAACTGGTTCATTATGCCACGGTAGCCATAGATCACAGAGATAAATACATTTGTGTCTTAATGCCTGGACAAGCGAGGTCGTCGCGTACCTTTCACCTCCCCCATGCCCATGATATACACGCATAACCGTGCGTGTCCCCAATGGCGCAATACCATGCTGGCTACAAATTTGCTTGGTAATTAACCAATTAGCGGAACATTGCTAATTGACTGATTAAGTACCCACTCGTCGGGAACTAGATTGATACTGATGCGGTCGGAGCCCGCGTGCATTAACATCGCCGGAAATCGTCGCTCGTTGCCCCTCCCATGCTTTCCGAATTCGTGCGCCGAGTGTTGAAAAAAAAAATTTCCTCTGACCCATAAAAATGCGATTTTTACAATTTCAGCCGGAAATCATCCTTCCGTAAATCATCCACGAAATAGAACATTCTCGACCATAAATGTGTATTTTAAATATAAAAAAAAATGTCCAAGTTTTGCAAAATGTGCATCGAATGCTCGAAAAAAATTCCATCTCATCCATAGAAATATCATTCTTACAATATCGATCTCCGCTAAATCGTCCAGCAATCAAAACTTTTTCCACCGCGAACGTTTGTTTTAAACATAAAAAGAAAGAAAAGTTCGTGGATCGATCGAACGAAAAAACCTACCGTTCCATTTCCCCGTGTTCTAATCTCGATTACCATCGCGACGATAACAGCGTGGCTCTGGAGGGACGAGCGAGAGGCTGGAATAGAAACGATCACGAGGGCCGGCAAGTCACTATTTTCCTATCATTTTCGAATCCCTCGTTTTTTCGCGCAAAAGCACATCTACTCCAGGTGAAAATCGATTTGCGCAAAACTCTCTACCCGCAAGTCCCTAAATCCTCCCGGCAGTTTCGCCGGCGTACAACGCACAGGCGGGAGCGAGAGAGTTCGCATCGGCGCATGCACAATCCCGGAATAATTCAAAAGATAATCCGATAGCGTGGTTATAATTTGAAAGATGGTGTTTGAGTTTCCGTAGGTCGGCCCGGATACGCGTATATGCAATTCATTCGTTCGCCCGAAACTATGAAACGTTGCTGGCCTAGCTTCCGGCCTCGCGGCAGG
>NW_017100218.1:915068-934720 GCF_001263275.1 Habropoda laboriosa
AGCCAACGTATGCCCGCCGCCCATGTATTTGGACAGAACTGCTGCCGGCTATATTCTCTGATTGGGGCCGGCCAAGCTTCCTGCTGCCTTGCCTCCTGCTTTGCATACCTAACTACGGAGGCGAATTCCGCAGCCGAGACAACCTGGATCGCTCGGTTCAGCTTAATTTCCAGCTGGAAACCGGGTTATCTCGCAATTGTAGCCGCGTGCACCTTTCGACAAGAAGCGCAAGGAGCAACCTTCTCCTCCATTCTCCGCCGGAGACTTGTTATAATCTTTCGTTCCAGAGTATTCGACGAATCTGCCCGTTGCTTTTTCCCAAATCCCCCGCCTTCAATTCTTGTATACGCCATTGTTGCCTTTGTTTCACCCAACTGCTTCGTTCCTCTCCTCTACCTTCGTGTTCGACACGAACAGGAAATATCGCTGGAAAACGTTATTTGCGCGTCTTTCACTGACAGCACATTGTTACTCTCTACGTGGTCGCAATGGTGTTCGGGTTATGCCTCTGTGACGGTCTTCTCTCAGAGAGGCAGGAGAGCTTCCGATGGTATTTTAGTCGGAGCCACTGACCTCCGCAAAGAGAATCCCGCGAGCTTGATTCTTCGGAAAAATACGAGGTTGCTTTCAGAGGAAACAGCGTTAAGTAAACAGCAACACCATTAGACGTGTATTTAATTCCCTGGCGTTTTTTCAACAATTCATTTTCTTCGTGGTTCGTCTCGAATGTGACGAACTAATTTCACGAGAAATAGGAGTGCAGTTAGAAAAAAGGGGAAAGTGTATGGGAGGAATTGAGTGTGCTAATTGGTAAGAAAGATACGTCTAACGCCTTGTCATCCTCTGCAGCCGTTGAAACCTGAAAAACCTGATCGAATAACAGATGAGGCATTCGAGTTTCAGTTTTCAGTCGATACTCCGTTACAAAACTCTGGTATTCGTCATATAATGAGACTTTCACAACTATCCTCACCGACGTTAAACTCTTGCGACACATCTGCATGTTACCGTACTTACTTCTTGTCCATTTCACTTATTCCATGCGCATAAATTACACGATCGTACGGATTCACCTGATTATAAATTCCAGACGGTTCGCGGAGGGAGTAGGAGGAGACGCATTCGAAAACTTCGATATCCCCATTTTCGATCTGGAACACGCATTCACGCGTGCTCCGAGAGCTTGTAGAACTTGTCCCCGGGTCGTGTCAACGTCTGTTAACTTCCGTGTACACTTATCAGATTAAGTTAAGCCCGTGGCGTGACCGTGCACTCGAACGAGGGATAAAATCGAAGAGGAAAGAAAATCTCACGAAACCGCTTCGAACCGATCGAAGTCACCGATCGAAGTCACCGAATCGAATTGATATTACGGGTATCTGGCCGGATGAAAAAGCGAAGGTGTCGCTCGTAATTACCGGATCGCTGATAATTAAGGCGCGGCTGGCGGAGCACCTGGAATTTAAAAGTTAAATTGTGTTTCGCTCATGAATTATGCATTCGCGAAGCCCAACCACCGCTGATTGCGCGGGAACTTTGATCTTTCCTGGTTATATCGCATCGGTCAAACGATCGTTAAAATGATCGTTGATTCGATGCACTTTTAATTGCTCCACCGTTGTGCCGTCCCTCGTTCTAACTTCGACGAGGTCTCTCTTTCGACGCGCGTCGTAACTTTCTTTTCCCGCGACGTTCAAGCTTGGAATATTAATTCTAAGCGGGGGATATTGATTATAAGAGACTCGCTTCACGTTCATTAACCATCGAGGAACTTCCTCTTTCGAAAGTTTCCGATTATGTTCCAAACGGAGGAGCGTTCGTTTCGTTGAAGGTGGTCAGTCGATCGGAGAGTAAGTCTTCCTGCAAATTACAGCTAATTTTATCCGTAAAGTTTAGGGGGAGATCATCTGTGGCGATAATCGAAGGGAAATATTCTTGTGTGATAAGAACTTTCAAGATTACCAAATTTTCGCACCGATTGCACCTTGTGTTTTATGTTACTTTTGTCATATTTCATTGTGACTGCACAGCAGAGGCGCAAAAAATATAGGTATGATAAATTTGCACGGGAAAGGTTGCCGAAAATAATTACAACCCCTTATAAGTTACACGTTCCACAGAAACATCCCCTAATTGTTTCGAACAACACACCTTCCGCCCTTCCCCCGAACGGATCCCGTTCATTTAGTCACTCGATCTCTTTAATTAAATACCCTCAAAGCTAGCTTTTATCGTGGAATACTCGTATCGCGGGACGATGGAAAACGTTTTTCCATTTTAATTATAAAACCTTTGACCCTGTCTGTGTGTAAGTGCGCCGCGGTGGGCCAAGAGGCACGAGAGATTGGACCGTTCGTTTTTCATCGTGCGAAAATGTCATTTTCGTTTCAATTAGGACGAAAAACGGTCCTCTCATTCGGGGACTGTGCATGCACGAGATTCGCGGTGTAAAAGTTTCGCGAAAGAAAGCTCGAAAGTGGTGAAGTTGAGGTCAGATGAAGAGAAAGGAGGGAGAAGAACGGTGGTTTTCGAGTGGACTCTTCGTTTCTCGTCCGGTTCGAAAGCTTACCAGTCGTCGACAAAGGACCAGTTATACGCGCGCGCGGATTTCGAGGGAAAAGACGGCCAAGCTGAGAGAGCAAGAGAGAAAGAGAGAGAGAGAGAATGGCCAGGCCCACTCGAATTATATTAAGATGAATTCCTCCGTCAGCCGGGCTCGATGTTATTTTAAGCACCGCTGAAAAGAAGTTATTACCTTCTTCGTCGAACTCGTTAAGTTCCGGGTTAAGCAGCCGACCGACCTTTCCACGCGACTCTACTCGCTTTGACGCTCTACTATGCTGGAAATAATGCGTTTGAATCTCCGTGGTTGGCTCTTGAGAACACTAGTTTCACGGTAGGATCGTTTGGTAATGTCGTAATTCGAAGAATTTTAAGAAACGAATTATGACGTCGTTTTAAAATATCATGTTTCTCGTAGCAATTATTTATGCCATAACGACGCGTAGAAAACACATTTCCAGATTTAATTTTACAGCTCGCAGAAATTCTCTTCGATTTGTAATTTCAAAATTGCCTTCCTGCCAGAAAACTAGGTCAGGACGCATCCTAGTCATTTCTACCATTCTTCTTCCTTTTCTAGGTTTTTCCTATATTCCTCCAGTTCTCAAACCTCATTCACCCTTGCTTCTCCTTCCGTTAGAATTTTCTAATTACATCTCATTTACCCAATCACCATACACAGACACGCATCGCGCAAAAGATTGTACACTAAGCACCACGCTGCAAGCTCTGTACAATTAACCAAGTATCCAATTATACAACAGCGTGCTTTTTTACCACCTTACGTCAATTATTGTAATACCGCCCTAACGGCGCTAATTTATTACCAGCGCAACGACACTCTTCGCGTTCAAATTGAATTCATTCGAGCCAACCTCTCATTTCAGCGCTCTTAACCCTTCTTTACCCACGATTCATTCGAGTCGCGAGTTCGGCTGAACAATTCCTCTAAAACCCACATAAATTATCCCGTCCACGCCTGTACATCCGGAAACAACAAAAGAATATTCCTCGCAAAAGCTTCGAGAATTCGGAACGTCTATACTTCACACTTACATTTCGTTTGATTTGCACAGCAATGCGGAGGAGGACGCGCGGCGATTACGTTATGCGAGAGGAAGGGTTCAGGTTGGCAACTCGCGTCACACCGTCGATATTATCGAGCGGAGCGCGTTAACGTCGCTACGCGTATAAAAGCGGCGATATTACGTACACGCATCACGAATTCCATTGTACCGGCGGAATGATGTCGCGAAACTGGCGACATCCCATCGACCAACCCACTCTCTCTCTCTCGCTTTCTGTCAGCAGCAGCAGCGAGATGCAAATCGTAAAGCCGCTTATGAAATCAGAATTCAACGCGGTGAAGAAAAAGAAGAAGGGAGAGAAGAAGAAGGGGTTAGCAGAATGAGGCGGTTGGGAAAAGGGAAGAAACGCGTCCCACCGACGACGACGTTAAACCACGGCGACCATGTAGGGCCGATTTACACTTCCAGTTTCGTTGGAGCCGGACGCGGGCAGATGAATCGAACGCGATTATCGATGCATCGCGAATGCGGCCTCCGTCGCACCGTCATAAATCTTCCGGCTTCGGGCGGGATGCTTCGAACCGGGGATTTACCAAGGCTTGTTGCCTCTTTGCAAACTGTTCTTCGATGTTTTTAGAGAAGGGCCTCGTAAATTTTCCGATTACAAGTAATTCTCGGGGGGATTGTCGGGGAAAACCAACGATCTATCGCTAATGTTAGTTTCAATACTGTCAATTTTGGGTTGTACGAACAAAAGTGTTGTTTCTTCTGTGTTGAATTTGTCTTAATGCGTTTTCTACCATGTGGACCGCCGATGGTGCAATTTTCAGCGCTGCTACTTTTATTATATATACTCTTTTGGTATATTTAGGGGTACTATACGAAGAACTTCGAAATTAGAACAATTAATGGCAAAATTCGCATATATAATTATTTGTTAAAGAGTCTTAATAATTCCTGTGACTTAAAGGGAGAAATCTGAAATTCGCCATTTTCACGGGTTCGTTTATTCGAACGACAATGTGGGATTTTGTTGATTACCTTTTACGTATGTTAAATTAAAAGTACCCCACGCGTCGCCGGTGCTGTTCACTATTATTATCCTTATTTGTCACAGAAACTGTAATTCGCTCTCTTAATATTTACGGTTCGATGCTTCTCGTTCGCTGGCCAAACACACACAGGTCCTCTTCTTCTTTTTCTCCAACACACGCATCCACACACACACTCATACACGCCGCGATCGGCTTGACAACCCGTTATTGTCTAAACATAAACAAATGCGCCACGCACAATCGTCTTTCGTTCTCTCTTTCATACCAAAAACCCCACAATAATTAAAAAAAATTATTCCTCCACTTAACGTCCATGCAAAGTATGTGAAAAGAAAGATCAGAATACCAAAAATTCAACTTCTATCGATATTTCTCCATAATTAAATATCCTAACGTAACTTGTTATCTTCACTCCAAATTTCCCAACATCGCACACAAAACACAAACATTTCCCCAGAAACCCGGCAGCATCCCTGGAAATCGTGTCGCAGCAATGGCAGCCGCGTCGATAATCACTCAGGTTGTCGCGCTGACGAAGGTAATCACGTATTTCCCGGGTTCTATTAAAGGCGTATCGCGGGGAACGAAGGTAATTCGGTGTATCGCGAAAGGAGGGAAGAACGGTGTGGGCGGTCCAGAGGAATTTCGACGTCGTTAGGTGTAGAAGGCGGATCTTTCGGTGGAAGTACGAAAAATCGCTTGCTACCAGTGCTGGTTGGTACACAGACTTTTTTTCACCAGGGCGTCTTTTCCGGCGTGCAGCCACGATACACACAGAGCTAGCCAGACCTCTAGCTAGCTTTCCCTCCAGGGCACAAAGTCGTTTCGACAAATGGAACGTCCGCGCGATAGAGAAAATTGTACCGGCAATAATAAAGCGATACGACAGGCGGAGGAGGGTTTGGGAGGGATGAATTGAACCGCACAACCACCTTTTTCCCTCTTTCCCCTCTCTCTCTCTCTCTGTGTCTCCTTCTGATACCACCCGATAAGTTCAAATATTACATCCACTTGTTTATCCTTCGAGATGTACCGTTTAATCTGATTGTATTTTTACGTGGAGGGAGGAAGAACGCCGGCCGAGAATTATCGTCAGCCATTGTTTTTCCCACGATCGGCGGTGGCCCGGTTTCGGCAAATATTTTTCTTCTCGTGTTGGCTGAAACGCGTTGTTCAATGCGGTATGGCCTTCGTGCTTTCGATTCAACCGATTTAGGACAGTTTTAACCGATAGTGGGAGACTTTTTAAAGTTACGTTCATTGTATATTTCACTGTGCACGAATAGGGGTGGAAAAGTATTTATACCTTTTCGTTTGGAGTAGTGCTTTGTCTTTTTCCTTCCTTTTGTTTTTTTGGAAGGTGCGGTGATATTTTTGCGAGATTCTCTTTTTGAGAAGCGTCGAAGATGTTGCTGAAACGTTTCAGCGTAATGTGTTGCGATAATATTCCGGCGTTTAAATGGATTTCTAAGTGTGACGATCGCTACGCAACGTATTCGTTCGCCTGGCAAGTGTGCAATTCAAACTTCCCACTAGGCGAATACTATTAAACGAAAGTTTGCGTTGCCGCAGCGTTTCAACTTCGCGGCGTGTTAAGTACAACGACAAAACCGTGAATAATTCTAGCGGAAGTCTCTCGGTAAGGGGAGATGCTGCCTTTTGTAAGAGAAGACGCGTCGATTCGCGTGTGACAGCGTAATTGTAAACGAAAGAGGTTCGTTATTCAGGAAACAGCTACTTTTATTCGAATCTACACTGTCAGATAACGAGCATCTAAGCAGCTTACTCGAAGAACTTTGTATCAATCTTCTCACGACTAAATTGTTTTCTTTTTCGCTTCTTTGCTTATCTTCCAATTAAATTTTTCGGTTTCACTTTTAAGTGGGACGTACGTGTCCCGAAAGGGTTGTTTAGATTCCACAAAGACGACAAGAAATTTCGAGCACTTTGAAAAAAAGATTCGTAGCGAAATTTTGGGTCAACTTTATCCACGGATTTCGTCTGCAATAAATCCAAAATTGAGGTCAATTTTTACTTCCATACTCAAGTGGAACAAACGAGTGCCAAAAGGGTTAAAGTAGAAGTATCAACCGATGAATTAGGTTCCACACAGCTGACAAGAAATTTCGTTTACTTTTGAAACGAAAACAAAAAAAAAGCTTCGTAACGAAATTGCCGGGCAATTTTATCGAAACGAGAGGCCATCTACGTCGACGGTTAGAATCGAGCTGTTCTTCGAGCGGTTGTGGCCGCCAACAACGTTTGACGGAATCAAAATATTTGTATTCATATCGGGTAGTGCGGTTCGAGGGTAAGTGGCTTTCTGTGTAGGTAAAAGGAGGGTAAAGTACTCACGTTAGCGGTGTCGTCGAGTTTCCGCTTCCACGCATCGCTACGTTCGATTAGGGCGTTCCACTGCTCCGAAAGTTTGTTCACTTCCCGGCGAATGCTGCGCGTCAATTCGCGTGCCTGCTCCTCCGCGCTTCTGTAGCCCCTCGAATCACCATCCAATTCTCTTCCGGCTGAAATAGAACGTCAAACGTGAGCCTGATATCTCGCTGGCTTTTGGGACCGTTCGCCACAGATTTCCCAAATTTCACGTCCCTCGTAATTACACGAGAAGCTTGCTTTCCTACAATTTTTTAAACGGATTTTCCAAGGAAATCAAATTTCACATTTTTCGATCTGGTCTCACCTCTTGACAGTTTTCAGAAGATTTTAGAAGATTTTTACTCGTTTTTGTGTGCATACTGGGTGTCTCGTTTATAACGGACATTTAAATTATTTTCGTCAAAAGTAAAAAAAAATTATTAAGACACGCATCCGATGATCGTGAAAGAAAAATCTCTTCAAAGTCATCTTTAACCCTTTCGCTGCGGTAAATTTTAGTGCACAACGCGCGTGGCAGACTCAGATGTTCCACAACGGCCGCAAAATTTCTTTTTTAATCATTTTAAAATTTGTCTTACTGAATCAACGTGGAAGAGTGTTGTCATATTTATTAAACTATTCTTTATTCTTTATGAGACGACATACAACGCACTACATGAGATTTTACACTGTCGCGTCTAGGCGAGCCACGTGGCCACAGGGCCCTAAAACAAAAGACCGCGACTATTTTGCCGCTGCCTGCCCTCAGATGTCATTGCTTGCTCGACTCTCAACAACTAGTGTGGGTCATCCTTAGAAGGACTCAGGGTGCCTCAGCTTATTAGCTTATACCCCTATCAGACCAGGTTTCCACTTTCCATCGAAACCACCAACCGAAGAACAAGCCGAAGAATGAGCGAGGTAAGGATTTTTGCTGTTGGACTTTTACAATTTCTAGACGTTAGTAAGGATGGAACTAACGTCTGTGTGAAATTTCAGCCCGATAAAACCAGCAGTACGGCTTTTCCAGAGACGGATGTGGAGCGGTCACCCATCTTCTTATGGAACGCCGCCCAGTGTATCTTGACTTGGGTGATCGAACGGGAACCGGTGTTCGATTCTCAACAAGTGCAGAGGAGAAAATTATGGCTTAAATTAATAAAAAGTGCGTCAAAAATCCCCAATAACACAATGCGAACAAATTTTCAAAGCGCCAATAGCACTGAAAGGGTTAAGTCGCTCTAAAGTTATCCCCATTTTTTGCTCGCTATTTTATAATATACCTTTCATTATAAAAAAAAGTAGATATTAATACACAAAAAAATGTTCATCATCTTAGATAAAAATTTTTTACTACTTTCGGTACCAGCGAAAATAATTCAGACAATAATAACAACGATTATTGCAACATCGCAAGATTCGCAATTCGATTTCCATTATTCTCAGGTTATGGATTTCAATATCGCCGTTACTACAGATACTAAACGTGATACTACTAACTCCGACGTTACGGCTCTCTGTTATTAATGATTCTCTGGAGTCATACCAATTTCTGCGACATCCCTAAAGCTACATATCAATTTGTACAGGGGAAACTGACGCGGAAATTAATAACATTCAATTCTATTTCAATTTCTAGTTTTTCGAATCAAATCTGATCGCTTATCGTACAACGTGGAAATCTCTCTCTCCTTTTTTTTTTGTTTTTCCCATTCCCGATGGCAGGACGCAGGACGTAACGAAGCGTAGAAATGACGTTACCACGTTTGTATCCGTATATGGGCGTCGCGACGACTAGGCCGCACTATCACTGGGAATTAATTGTCCTATGAATCACGCATCGTATCATGCCGGACAGTTTTTATGCGCATGTTTAGCATTGATAACGCCTATACCAACGCTACCTGGCTCGTTCATGCCCTATCTGCCGCGTGTTATGATGATTTATGTTTATGGTGCCAGCTGCCCTTTACCCCGTCACTCGGTTTCTGCGCAGTTACCACCGGGGCTCCGCGATCCAGGGGATTCATCGATCGACGTATCGAAACAGGAGCGGGGAAAAAAAAGGAGAAGCTAATCTTGGTGATTTTTACGTTGCTCGATCCTTTTTCTCGTGTTTACTCGCGATAAAGGGGAGAAGAAAATCACGCTGTGATGCGTGGCGATACGAAGGCAGAAAGATGTCTATTACCGATAAGAGAAAATTATTGCCTCGTCCTAGATATGCTCGCTGTGCGTTTCGCTTTGGAATCGTTTCTACTTTATGTCACCGTGGTGGAAAGTTTGTTTTAACGAAAAATGAGCCGATAGAAGTACGGGGAATTAAAAAAAAATTAATTAAATTCGTAATTTTCTAATTTTCTAACTTTGTAATTTTAATTATGAAATTTTGTAATTTTAGTTACTAAATTTCGTAACCTTTTTCGAAATTTTTCTGAAGATTGTTCTACCGAGCTGAAATTAACGATCTCTCTAATTTTCCACTTCAAGCTCATTCTCACATTCTCTCGCATTCGTCTAGTTGGACGTACTCCAAGCACTATGTTCTAGGGCACACCACGCGCATAGTAAAGACAGAGTCCGCGACGGACATCGACAGGTGGGTAAGAAAATCGTATTCCAGGAAGACGATTGAGAAGTCGAAACAGGTAGAGACGTCGTCTGAATCAGGCCGATCGTGGCTCGCTAAAGAGACATCGCGGCTACACGGTGGAAAACACCTAAAAACTATTTTCACCGAATCGAATTAGGCGGTCGTGTTCTTCACCGGTAAGCTATCCATTCAACAGTTGCCGTATTCGATTTCCAGTCACGTACACCCTCGAGTTCCCCACTTCTTTTCTTTTTTCTTCTACCTTCCACAGACTCGTTTCCCTCCTTCGCCTTTCATCCCCCGATCCTCTTTGCTCGCCCCACTTTCTCCCGGCTTTCGTTTCGCAAACTGCCCAAGGAATTTATGAAAAATATCTGTTCTCCCATTCTTTCGCCTCGCAATTAACGAGCTTCCATGCAATGCGTTATTACCATTATCGATCTTACTATCACGCGATATTTCATTTCCCAAGGAAGCATGAAAACCCTTCCAATCGTGAAAATAACTCTTTCCAGTTAATTCCGTGATAATCGATATTTTTCAAAATTCAAATTATTCCAAATTATCAAATTCTCTTTAACAATCTCACATTTTTCCCTCGCAAGAAGATTTCCACCTCGCTCCAAGATGAAGGAAAACGATTTTCTAAAGCTCGAGAAAATCCCACACAGCACTTGGCAAATCGTTGCACAAACAGTTTATCCATCAAACCGCTTTCCACTCGCGGTAACAAATGACTAGAAAATTCTCTATCCATCAATCGCGGAGCTGAAGAAGAGCAAGTGCAATTCGTTCGAGGCTCGCGATCGTTATGTTGAACACGCTTGGTGTCATGGCAGAAACACGTACGACCGTGCTCAATGTAAGATAATCAACGAGAAGAGCGGATAGATAGACACCGAGAGATTGAGAGAGAGAGAGAGATCGTCGGTGAAGCCACAGATCCCTGAATTCGATCTGAAACATCGAGTGTGCCTCCTGCGCGAAGACAACCGGCGCTACGTCGGTGCACGATTTCAGTCACTCGACAGGGAGTCACGTTCGATGAAACGTGCACGGCATCGAGCAGTCCCGGGCGTTGTCGTAACGTCAATAAATTTCAACCGATATAACACGCCGCATCGCAGCACAGATCGTGCAACTGCTCCCTGTTATCGAGTTCCCTGGCCAGCTGCTCGGATTTGGCCCGTGAAATCGAATCGAACCCCCCCCTCCCCCGTTACATCGACTCACAATCCGTCCCCGGCTATTCGCAATTTGTGACTGGCCAACAGACTGCACGCGTTTCCATCCATGATTTTCCGATCTCTGTAAAGAAGTTGAAAGAGCTGTAAGATTTGTACAGCGTGAATCGAACGTTGTGTTTCGATTAACCCCTTGGAACATGGCAACCTGTTATACTCGTGAAACGTATTCTGGTCGAGATGCGATAGAAATTCATTTTAATTGCGAATTTCGCTTTAATTTCTGAGAGTGAGGATTACTAAATCTAATTAAGCTATAACACTTTAGTCTTTAATGCCTAATACAGTGCTGAAACTGTGAATAGTTAACATAACCTAACTCTTGCACGCGAGTCGGTAGAAAAATCATACGTCAAGGGGTTAAATATATAAGATTTGTGTTGGGATCATTTAGACCCACGTTTTCAGATGATTATGAATCTTCTCGATACTGTTTTCATCAAATTCATACTCTACAGGTATAAAGTAGCATGATCCATCTACTGTGCTAAATTAGGGAGAAACAAAACTGCCAAAAATTACAGTTCACTCACGGAAATCTATAATCTCAACTCTCTTCTGTTACAACTTGTACCGCAGAACTAGCAACTTGTCTCGACGTCTGAAACAGACGTTCCATTCTTTTTCTCTTTGGGAATGCTAAATAGAAGGGATGTCGATATTAAAACGAGCAACATTTCTCGAAGAAACTTGGGGAAGTTTCGATGTCCTGCGGGACGCCTCTTCGAAACCCGGAAAGTTCCGCTAGTTTCGATGTAGTTCGATACTTGTAACTCGATTGATACCGTCTCGCGGTTCCCCCGAGTGGCTTTCGTTAGCATTGACCGCGGAAGTTTTTGTTTCGACGCCCAGACTACCGCGAAACTGCATTATTCATCGTTTAATAGCGCCCATGAGAGGGTAAATCGATTCCCTCGAGGAGCGAGAAAACGATTTTCCCTACGAAGATAATTCGGATAGACCGAAGAATCAAGGAGAACGCGTTTCACATATCGTTTCGAACGAGAACGAAAACGAAAGGCGCCCGTTGTCTATTATAGTCCGGCGAAAGCAGCAGGCCACGCTTTGCTTCTTCGCTTAATATACGAGCCCATCCTCCGATTTTCCGGCAAGAAACTCCAACCAAGAATCCTTCTTGGTCAAATAACCATAAATTTCGTGTTTCACGTTTCTTAATAATCCCGCTTTCGAGAGGGCGGAATTATCTAAATGAAATATTCAAGAGGGACCACGGTTACACGTTCGCCGCGGTTATTGTACGTGAAAGCCGGTGACAAGAACGAATGAAGCTCGTTTCCAAGGGCCGCTCTTGTTCCCGTTGGCTTAAGTAAAAGGAGGAAAAAACGAGGAAGCGAAAGAGAAAACTTCTCGTATTTTATCAGTCCACTTAACAATCCCCTTCATTCCGCCCGCGACAAACTCCCGCGAGGAGCCGCCCTTTGAAACTACAACTTTAATCAATCTCGCCCATTCCACACTCTCCACCTTCAATCCTGAACGTTGACCCCAAAACAGACACGGTGAAAACCATACTCTCGTACCAATTTCGTAGCTCTGTCGAAAAGGAGTTCGATATTTTCCCCATTTTCACTTTTTCTTCTGGTTCCCTTCTTCACACGATGAAAATACAAGAGTTCGAAGACGGCCTTAGAGCAGGTGAAACAGCAATACGAATAAACGATCGATTGGGGGAAAGAACCATCTCTGAACAGTCGGAAAAATTTAGAAAATGAAGATCGGATCGGCTAAATCTCTCGTTGAATTCTGAATTTTTACGACAGTTGACGGAGTTTCTATAAGAAATAGGATAAAGATTTCTCGACGATAATTCAGAATACGCTGGAGCGATCTAACTTTATTCTACCTATTGGCCATACACGCTGCGCAAGTTTTCACTGGTAATATTCGAAGCGTGGTATAAGCAAAGCACAGGTCAACGCACCCTGAAACGAACATACTTCTCAATATCCTGAAAGCCTCTCTTCCGTCTTTCTTATCCGCATTCGAACTTACTACACCGAGAAGTCTGAATTCTTCTTCGAGCCGATCGGTGCACACCCCCCTACCTCCACCTCTTCCTTTCTGGTCCCTTTTCTCTCGGGTCTAATTGGTATGAAAAATCACGGAAAGAAGAATGCCACGAATTACTGGAATTGAAAGCTCTGCCGCGCCTCTTAATTACTAGGCCTGCGCGCTATTGGCGAATTCAGTCGCGCGTTGCCGGCCGGCTTCGCGGAAACTAACGAATGTACTTGGCCGACTTTTCTTTACCCCTTTCGCGGGAGAACTTTCGTCGCGCTGCTTACCAACACTCCCCGTCCGCGATTCTGCACACCTTTTTCGTTCGTTCGCGCGGCAATTTTCGTCGTGAATCGCGCTTCGATGCAACGAATTCCTCTCCTTTTTCCTTCCTCTTCTAGGGATTCGTGTAACGATTCTATCGTAGTTCACGAATGAGAATTACTCCGTGTAACACGATTGCTAGACCTAGATTCTCCAGTTTGTTTTTCGTTCAGAAGAATTCACGATTGTTTCCGCGATTTCCACGACGAAAGGGTTGAATTGTTTCACCTGGACAACTAACTCCATTTACCGAACGTTTCATTTAAATCGGTGACTGGGGTCGTTAAACCCAGCCTCACAAAGCTTTACCCGGCTTTACGAAGTCTTTAAACAGCATTAAAGCGCTTCGAACTTGGTTATTTCTGCGGGGAAGTGCTCGTAAAGCGTTCAAACATATTTCTTTCAGGGGGAGAAGGGCGGTGACGGTTTGGAAAAGTGGGGGTTCGATTTTAATTAGAAGCAACACAATTATTTTTCCAACCACTCGCCGCGACTTTGATATTTCGATATTGCCTCCCCGGGGGTTTCTTGATCCAAGCCCTAATTACAACTCTGGTAAATATATAAAAGGGGACATGCTTAAGGAAAATGGGGGAAATATTCGCACGTTTTCAGACTAATTAGCTTTGACGTTCTCTGAAGGCGTTTTCATAAATGAATCCACGTCCCATTTAAGAAAATATTTTATAATTGCACGGGAATACTTGTCCTTCTACTGTCACGTATTTCTCAATTACCTCGCAACTTCCGTAATTTATCTCATCTTATAATTCGTTCATTCTTAATTGCAGCTCTCTGCGTAGCACCTGATCGCAGCGTGCCGGCGTGATTAAATTTTTATTTCTCGATAAACGAATTTCCGGTGCTTTTTTTATGTTAACGCTTCACTTTGAAGCACCGTGTCGGCGATTCTAGCTTTACCTTTTCTAGCTTCTCTTTCTGTACGGCACCTGTTCGCTAAATTTTTATTCCTGGATAAACGAATCTTTGCTTCTTTCTTCGTATTAAGCCTTTGCTTTGAAAAATTCTGTCGTCAGTCCTAATATTATTTTTTCAACTTAATTTTTTATATGGCACTGAATTTCTATTCCGCAACGAACGAATTTGGGGCTTTTTCGCGATATTAACCCTTTGCTTTGAAAAATCCTGTCGTCAATTCTAATTTTACTTTTTGTACCTTCAGTTTCTACATGGTACCTTTTCGTAACGTGCCTAATAATTAAATTTTTATTCCTCAATGAACGAATTTGGGCATTTTCTTGATATCAACCCGTTACTTTGAAGAATCCCGTCGCCAATTTTAGCTTTGCTCTTAATTTACGAGACTGATAAATTCTGCACGATATTACATCTTTTTGCTACCTTACGACGTAAATTTCTTCAACACAAAAACCACAAACTTACCTTCAGAATCCGACGTGTCCGACAGCGGTGGTTCATTGGCGATGTACTGTCGTCCGCTCAGCAGGTTGTTCTCGACGATCGGTCGTTTGTCCTCCAGCTGCCTCCTGAAGCCGCGATGATCGTCCTGGAACGTACAAGAGAACGTGTCCACGTGAGACCACCGGCAGAAAAATATTCGAGCTTCTTGACAAGCCTCTCGGGCAAACTGGCTCGCCTTGTAACGTCTAGCAGGATAAGTAGGCTAATTCGCGTGGCTTTAAACGGGGCGACGTCGACGACGTGCACAGCCATCGACGTCGTCTTCATCTCGACGCGTGCATCCGTAATTTCGTTTGACAAGATACCTAGCAGGATATCGTCTACGTTGCTCCTCCACGAGTGGCCAACGAAGGAAGAAAAGTAGAGAAAATAAAAACATAACGCGCGGAGCTTTCACGATATCGCATCGTCTGACGACTTCTCGTTAATGAGATTATCTCTTACGAGAGAGAGAGAGAGAGAAATTTAGACACCGAGACACGCTTTTTTTTTCTCTCCACGCTGTGTTTCTCACAGTCCTCCCTTCTTCAACGCTGAAGAACGAGAAGAACCATCCGACGATTTTTTCTTCTTCTTTCAACCCTGTCGTGTAACACGGCCTCCTTTCCTTCCGGCTCTTTTCCGCTCCCGCCGCCTTGTATTTCCGTATTTTTGCGCGTTTCGCGCCGGACCGACGACGACGACGACGGAAAACCGGGAGCGGGAGGAGATCTTTCGACGAGCGCGCGAGATCCTTTCAAACGGGCCGGAATAATTCACCTACTTTCGTTGTTGCGAGCAACACAGAGCACCAGCCCTTCAGCATTCGGAAGGCTGATGATGAAACGGCGCGTTATTAGCGCTGGTTTAAACCAGCTTTCTCTCTCCCTCTCGCTTGGTCTCTCGCGGAATTATTTCGGCCGATGCGAAATTCCTGTACGCGCACACGGATCACCAGGCTTTTCTTTCGAATCTCCACCGTCACTTTTCCTTCTTTCAAACACTTTTTCACGCGTTAAAAATTTATTTAACGAGCTCACGCCAGCCACGGGTATATAAAGGTTGCCGTAGGTGTGTAAATTAATCGCTCATAAGAATGAAACGCTGGTATTTATCGCGAGGTGAATTGCGGTCCATATTTTACAACTATAACGAGCTTCTTTTCATTCTATACGCACACTTTTGTCGCGTAATTTCTTCTAATTCGTTCTTAACGGGACGTTTCGCAATTTGGATTCGCAGTAGCAGTTAAAGGGGCGAGTTTGCGCGGGAGTGATATTGTAGGCAGATTTCACTCCACCGTGAAATAAGGTCGATTTATGAGCAACTAAAAGCCTCGTTCATTCAATTCAGCCACCAGACGTTTTCTAATTGGCCACGTCGAGATAATCGTCTTATCGAATTGGTTATCGGAATGACGGGTTAATTACGGAGCGTGCTTGGCAATAACGTATTCAGCGAGGAGAGGAATCGCCGTTGCCTATGGTCCACGTTAAGGATCTTCCTCGTGGAGAAGAGCAACGTACTACTACCCCTTTTCGTGTATCTGTGAAATCGTTAAAAAGCGTTACGATCGCGCTTCGCTCTTCTAACTCGCGTGAATTCAACGTTGACGTTTCACCGTCTGAATCTCGGAGATAACCGAAGAAAATGGGCCAACTTTATAGCCACTTAAACTTATTCTCTCAGGCCAATCTGAATTTCACCATCGTCGTACGATTGAATACGTGTCAATCGCGCATTATTCGCGTCGTTTAGCTGAACGTTGCGCAACTTTCTAATGGCTAATTGTACCAGGGACTTTTGTCGATTCGAGTGACACTGTGAATTAAAATTCTTCGTGGAATTCACATAAATTTGATAATACTCAATGTAACACACTTTTCGTGTAGAAATGGTAACCGAAGAAAATGGACCAAATTTGTAGCTATTTAAATCAATGCAAATTTCACCATCGTCGCGATTAAGTAAGTGTCGATCGGAGTGTCTTCGTGACATTTAATTAAACGTTGCTCAATTTTCTTGAAATTTAAGCCGAATAATTAACACTTTACCGACCGGTAGCGGTTGATCATCCTACGCACATCCGACCGCTCACTCGGCCACAGATTGACACCGACTCTATTTAGACTCTAGGCTATCGCGCGGGAATATATGCTCTTTTTCTTATACCTATAGAAATGTTAAATAAACTTTGACCGAATTAATAGACTACCGGTCGGTAAGCGTCGGCGGTAAAAAAAACGATTAATAGGTTACCGGTCGGTAAGCGTTGGCGGCAAAAAGCTGATTAATAGGCTACCGGTCGGTAAAGTGTTAAATTTTGAAAATTAACACAACAGAGTGTAATTCTACCACAGATTATTCTTAAATCGGCTCACTCTGCGAATGAAAATTCTCGATATCCCTCTAATTACCGCACAAATCTACCAATACTCGACGTAGCATATTTCCCACGGAAAAAAAAAGCAAAGAAAAATCTGCAGCGCGATAAAATAAAGGACGCGTAAAACAGCAACGTCCAAATTTGCCCCAGATGGGCACATTCAATTAATTCTCAATAATTCGGGAAATATGGGTAATTAAAGGAATTCCAATTTGCCGGAACGGTTAGGCGAACGGTTCGGGCCCCCGATCGAAACACTCGTTCGAATCAATTCCCCCGCCGCGATAATCGTCGTTTCGCGGCCGTTTCTCCGCGTGGCCCTTCCTTTTTGCCCCGGCTCTCCGGGCTTTCGATCGATTTCGCGTTAAGCCGACGCGAGAGAGAGAGAGAGAGAGCTCGTGCGATTCGGAGGTAGAGCCATCGTTACGTCGAAACGGCGACGACCCGTTTACGAGGAAACCGCGTTTTACGTATGCAACATTCGCGTTGCCCGTTTCGATTTCACGCACGAATATGGCGCGATAAAACGAGCCGCCGCTGCGTGGAGAACACACGCACGCGCCTATCGATATTCTCCCATCGTCTAATGAATTCGATTCACGGGCGCAAATTCCAGCACGTGACATCTCTCCGTGATGTAATATATCGCGAGGTAATAATGTATTATGTATTTGTTACTCGAAGCTCTTTTTGGAATGTAAACTGTGCGTGTGCGAGATTAATTGTTTTATTGATACGATCGGTTATCGAGGAATTCTGTTTGATCGTTTGTCTATTGTCAATTTCAGCGGATGAATTATGCCGTATAAAGTATCGAATGGCGTACAGTGCACGGTGCATAATGTATCGTGCATTATACGTCGCACTTAATGAATAGTGTATAATGAATGCTGCGTGGCCGATAATGCATGGTGCATAGTGCACGGCGAATGGGACAGGGTGCACAGTGTGAGTGGAATAGAGTATATGTACGCGGTATGGGGTGCAGGGTGCATGGTGTATTATGAATGGAACCGGGGTAGATGGTGCAGAGTGCAAGGTTCATGGTGTACCGTGAATGAAGTAGAGTACGTGGTGTAGGTTACAATGTGGCTGGGTGCACGGTGAAGTATGAATGGCTTAGGTTGCGTGCTACAATGTAAATGGAATAGGTGTGATAATATTGGTGCCGTGTAAACATTTTACACTTTACGCGTGATAATGACGTTAAATAAATAAAAATAAAAATGTACGTAGAAATGGGGAAGTGCTTGTGAGTTAATTGTGTTTTCCACTTTTTCTTTAAATGTAGTCTACGCTAATATTGGTGCAATGTAAATATTTTGCACCGTACTAGTGATGAAGATTTAAAAAAAAATAAATAATGGGGAAACGCTTGGGAGTTAATTGTATTTTCCACTTTTTCTTTAAATGTAGTCTACGCTAATATTGGTGCAATGTAAATATTTTGCACCGTACTAGTGATAAAGTGATGAAGATTCAAAAAAAAAAAATAAAAATTGAATGTTCCTTTTTTAAAAATATAGTCTGCACCGATGTTTCGTCTTCAGTCTCGAACAACGAAACAGCGTTAAACTGCAAAGAATTTAACGAAGCAACGTTTATCAACACAAACCCCCGCGGGGAGATTCTAAATTTTCAGCACAATGAACACAGTTTCCATTAATCCTTCAAAACAAGACACATTCCAGCGGGCGTGAAAGCGATCTATTCGCGGGGGGCCGCAAGAGTCTTACACCGGGACACCGCGGCAGGTGACGCCTCATAATTTGCATAAATTATTGCGTCGCATCGCTCGTTTATGCGCAATTATTTGCGTGCGAATTAGAACCCCGTTCGTAGAGCCATTCCGCAGAAATTCCGGCATTACGTTGCCCACTATATTGTTAAACTACTATCCCGGTAGCACGGAGAGAGTTCTGTTGGATTTACTCCTGGCATGGTCATTAGTCGGCTGCATTTGCGTTCCCCTTGGGTTTTCTCGCGGTGTGCAGTTACTCCTGCAACTTAAAATTATTCGTTCGTCCCCGTGAAATATCCTAAACGTCGCGGAATTCTCCGCGAAACCCCTTGCTTCTTCCATCTCTCCGAACAGATCCAAGCGCGATCGAGTTAAAAGTGTGAAACGAAATCTCGACGAACGAGAGAAGGCAAGTCCGATCGTAAACAACCTGGTAAACAATTATACACGTGTATACATCTGAGACGTCTCGTTTGCAACGAGATTTCCAGCAGCTCGTTCAACAACTGCTCGAACGAGACGTTTTCACGTCTCGAGCATCTCGGAGACCTGTGTACAGTGTACAGACGTCGCACGTGTCGCAGCTGCATGTTGTCACGTCGCAAACGACATCGCGGAGGCGTCGAAAACGTTTGAAATGTCGGCTGGGCAAAAGAACCGAGGACAGTGCGCTTTAAAGAACGATATTTGAATTTCATGCATCGCTGATGCGACACAGCCGCGTCACGTATATACCCGAAACTCGCTTATTGTTCGTGCCACGTGTACGCTACTGCCATCTTTTTGCTCGGGCTTCCGTTTGTGTCCGCCGTCCAACCCTTCGTCCGTGTAGGAACCGAACTAACTGATATTCACGTGGAATACATTACGCTTTGAGATGGGCTCTGGTATGCATACAATTCTTTGCG
>NW_017100218.1:934807-942267 GCF_001263275.1 Habropoda laboriosa
TTCTACCTGTTAACTCTTCCGGGATTTTGTGTCGCTTCTATTTTGCAACTGTGCGATGGTGGGAAAACCGAACCGTCTCTGATAGACTGAATAGGTACCGAAAGTGTACCGTTAGTTTAGATATTGCAAAAATAAATATTGTAAAAAAGTAGCGATTTATTTCTATTTCTATAAATATAAAGTATAAGACGTAAAAGGGGAAAACTAGATTTAATTATTTTTCTGCCAGGCAGTGTTAAAATGTTACCTGAGTTAACTGAGAGAGGAGAGTTAATCATCAGATTTTATTGTTCTGCATCGAGTAGTGATAAAAATGTTAACTATACTTAACTAGAGTCTGTCCAATTTAAGAGTAACCTCGCTCTCGGACCGATTCTCGTCCGTTCTGCGCATAGACAGAGAGCGTGGCAGAGGGTAAGTCGGTTAAGTGGGGGGTTTGGACGTTCTAGCACTGCCTTAGGCACGTCCGATGCGCGAAGCGAGGTTATTCTTAAATTGGACAGAGTATATAAGAGTTAACTTTACAAAGCAATAATTTGCTTATTTAAAGATACCTTATTTTAATGAAATTGTTAATTGGCTAGGAAGGAAGGAATCTTCAAACGTCCCCCAAGTATCGAAATGTTTCAACGAAGAACAATTCCGGTCCTCTTATCGCAATTTACTTAAAACCTCTCCAGATAATCACGTCTAAGCCAACCATCAAATTCACCAGTCCCCAATCCCATCCCAATGCAACACCAGACACCCTCTCTCGTGGCATCGATCTCAAAACACACGTTCATCAGTCAGCCTCCTGCTCGAATCCCTCATCTCGATCTCACTTCGAACGATCCCGGAAACTAACCCTGCAAAACGATCCCCATCCGCGACTTACCTTATCGCCTCTCCGCGATAATTACCAGACACCCGTTCGCGGCCAATCGATACTGTTTCGCTTCGAGCTTATTTATTCACGCGCCAACATGGCCAACCTCGTTAATCCTGACAATTGAAAATGTACCAAAACACTTTGCTGACGCGTGACATTTTTACGTAACCACTTCTAATTTTCCACATGTGTCGCAAGGCTACGAAGTTAATTTTTAACTCAGACTGACTCGCATATGGTATCCTCCATTATTCGTACCGATGAATAATCATAGTCTCGGAATTTTTCGCTGAAAAGTTTTCGAAACGAAGCAGACGGATTGAAAGGATGCTTGGTGTCGCAAAATTAAACCAAAAAATATTCTTCTCTTAAAATTTTCATTCGGTCACCTCGCAGAAAATAAAGTTAGCGTGTGAGGAACGCGTAGAAACTATAGCGTGTAATAAAAGTTCCCAAACTCAATTTGCATAAATATTTGATTCGCGCAAATTTCCAAAAATAGAGAATCCATATTTGAAAGCACAAACGTACTGACATCTTTTTTCAAATTTTGACGTCACTCGGCACGATTGCAAATCATGCTCTCCTTTCAACTATCTTCCATTCAATCACAATAAATTGTTAAACCGAGAATCCGGGGAACTTCCATTGCACACTGCAGTTAAGTCGCACAAAGATTACGCGTGAACATTCTTGTCTCTGATTAATACCCGATCGATTAGGGGGTTGCACGCGATAAGTAGCAGCGCAGGTGTCGTCCGTCGATGACTGTTCGTGATCAGGATCGCGGTACATGCACCTTATCATCCCTGTACACTCGCGCCGCGGTAACATGCACGTTCTAATCTGGATTAGTCCGAGCTAGTCCGTCTTTGTGCGTGGAAACTGGGCCGTAGGGGGTTGTATCCGCCCCCTTCGACCCCCCATGGCGTTCAGACCACGCGTGGCCCCCGTCTGTCGGTGTCCACGCACACAACGTTACCCTAATTGCGTCATTTTCGTGTAATCCAGTCCATTCCAGTAGGTTACGGGGCACGCTTCAAGGTACACGAACCTATTTGCCACGAACAAGATTGCGCTCGACTGGCGGGCGGATTTTAAGGTGATGTCAGATGCTACTTTAATTCTTTCGTTGAGTTTCACCACTGTGAAAAAGTTTGTAGATATGTGTATGCTTTTTGTTAAAGCTGCTCGGTTGCTTGTGTATTTTTAATGAAATAATTGAGAATTTTTGATGAACTGAGATTCATCTGTAATTTTTGCTTCTACGAATAGAAAAAGAGTTTATATGGAAGAGTTTTTCCGATTAACCCTTTCGCTGCGGCAGATGTCGATGTGTAACGTGGATGACTGACGGTAAATTTTTAACCACGGCTGTGAAATTTATTATTTTCAAAACGCCTACAGGCGCCAATAGTAACGAAAGGGTTAAATTGCCAAGGGCTAGTCGGTATAAAATTAGAACTCGAAGGCTAGGTTAAACGCTATCGACACACTGGCCAGGATACAAAAACGAAAAACTATTCTACTTTAACAGACAGCTACAAACATCAGCAGAAAAATGTAATCAAAAATTACCTCTTGCTTCTGCAAAGTGGCCACATCCCCGCAAACAGGCCCCAGACCAGTCAGTTCCGTGTCTTTTCTGATCACCCATTCTATGAGCTCGCGCAGAGACAGCAAAAGAGCGTTCCAGTGTTCGGTGTTGCTCTCCAATCGATTTCTGCAACGAGAAGAACAACGAAAAAAAGAAAGAAACAGATTAAAATAGAATTCTCCGAGCTTAAAGATACGCGAGAGTCACACAGATAGATGAGTGCATTAGAAGGAGGGTCGCAGACTGCGCGCGTCAGACTTATGCAGCAAGCGTGAAAACGACTCCGGGACGCGTACGTCTCGTCGTAAATACTGATAAGGGGCGGGCAGGCGCGCGCGTCACGGCCCAAAGGAATATTTATTCTCCGGAGAAAGTGAAAGAGAGTGAGAAAATGAAAGAGGCACGGTGATGAATGGGGAGAAGAGAGGAACGTCCGCGTGGACGGGAGGCGAGAAAAGCACGCTGGGCTTGATGGGTGGAGAGGAGACATTCAAGGTGAAGTATACAAAAAAGGGCGGGACAATGAATGGTGAAAAGAGAGGAGGTCATGAAAGCGTTTTCAAAAGAAGAAGAAGAAGCGGCAAAAACAATGCTAAAAATACAATTATAAGTAACACACCGAAAAAACTGACGAAACCCAAAAAAAAAAATAGTACAAAAAGGGTAATTCTACTTTTAGCTGCAAAATGAACGAGAGAAACTGCATTCGAGAGATTAAGCTTAACAAGAGAGGAAAGTGTGAAAGGAACTTATCAAATCCAGAAAATCTGGGGGAAGAAATACGAACGTCGACGTAAGTACACAAGCAAGCAAGTAAGAAGGAGAAGAAGGTTGGCTGTAGGTGACGGGACAGAAGGGACGTGGAAAATAGACAACTGGAATGAATAAAAGGGAAGGGAAGAAGAAAGAAGAAATGGAAGGGATTGAAAGGAGCGAAAGATCGAGGCGTGAGAGATGGTTGCGCAAAGAGGGAGAAGAAGGATGGCGCTCTGGATTTAGATTTATATTCCGCCATTGTTGTACCATCGTTGACGGGGGAAGTCTCTCACACCCTTAACATCCAACTCCTGTCTTCTCATCCCCGTCGCGTACAACCCTCCTTTTCATCCACGAGAGCCGCGGACTCGTCGTCTGGTATCGCGAAGGAACAGCCCCGCGGCCGGATATATTGCAGTTATTGTAACGTCGATGAAAGTCCTGCGGAATTCCGCGAGCCTTGCTGTATACTTCCGGCCATTCGACCGTCTACATATATACATCTCTCTGTATATACACATTTATATATATCTACCACGTTGAAAGGTATTGTGCCTTCTTCTCCCGCGAGATAAGGAGGCCCTGGATATATCGTGGAGCCTTCGTAGCGAATAGCCCTAAGAAGGATAGTTCGACTGTGTTTCCCTCTTTTTCTTCCCTCCGGGTAAGACGGGTCGAGAGGAGAAATTTGACCGATGCGAATTTATCTCGACGTCGAACGGTACACGTCGTCGCGGAAGAGCACCGCCATTATTTCGGGATCGATGGCTTTAGTTTTGTAAGTAAGCAGGTTTATGTACGTTCTTTCGAGAACCTAGTATTCCCTTCTATCGATATCACGTTCATCGGATTTCTAGACAAACAGGTCTCTTGTTTCGAGTTTCTCCAGTTAAGCTATCGGTGATCTTATCGTAGATCGTAGAACGTTTCGCCAAATGTGATATTCCAAAGGATTATCGTTCATTTGAATTTCATAGAGTTTTTCGAGTGAACTAACCTAGCTACCTACCCAAGATCGTTTAATCGGTGTAACGATCGGTCGAAGGAAACGGAGGATTCGCAAAAACCAGGGGTGTTGACTTTACCAGGACCATCTCCTTCCGGCGGAAACAAATAGCCGCGCGGGCGTTCGATCGATAGCGACGATGTCGGCTGTTTAATCGATGCGGTCGCCGAACGATTAATTGCTCCAAGTTCCGTGCAGCCTGATTACCACAGGGGGAGAGAGAGAGACAGATAGATACATAGAGAAAGAGAGAGAGACAGATAGATAGAGAGAGAGAGAGAAGTTGGAGGAAGAGAGAGTGGAGAAACGGACGTTCCTCGGAGGTTAATGGAACATCAACGTAATCCGTGTTTGCGTTAGAACATTGCAGTCACGAAAAATAGTTCCGGAGAACGTCCATTTGCCCGTTCGTCTTGCAACTGCCACGAACAGAAGGGACCTTTAACACAGACGGTATACTTCACGTTCGTGCGATCGCATTTCAATTGGATGGCTCCAGGAACACCAACCCCCTGCTTCTCTCCGTTGGAAAACGTTGAATACACTCCTTTTACTCGATCTTTACGACGTACCGACCTAATGTAACATAAATCACTAAGAAATTCTGCCAGCGAACAGCAGCCGGCAAGAAAACGTTTTCTATTCCGGTGGAAGAGAATAGAGGGGGCAATTCTTTCGCCAGGGACACCGTACGCAAGCGATGATTTACTTTTCGCACGATCCTAAGCGAAATATCGATGACACTTTCGTCGCGATGTATTTTAAAAGGTCGAGGTGGGTTTCTGTGATTTTTGTAAATTGGAGAAATTCATCGACGAAGTAGTAGGCTAATTTTAGGAAGGTAGGGGGAGAATTAGAAATTTAGGAGATTCACTTAACTTCTTCGTATCTATGAGATATCTCGCGACGAAATGACGTTCAGGTGAAATTTTTGACGAGATATATCGCACGTATTTTCATTTGGACGCGAGATACATATCTCGTTTAAAGCGGCACACGAACGACATTGCGCCGCGAGATATTTCATCCATAGATGCAAAGGGGTTAAGTGAATCTCCTCTGTTTCTAATATCTCGTCTGTGACTGAGAAGGGGTTAAGGAAGAAAATTTGAAAACCGGTTAACACGTTCACGGTTTAGCGATAGAAATAAAAAAAGAAATTTTCGATAAAGGCACAGAAAATATCGCTATCGGCCGAAAATCCGGAACGACAGAGAGGGATGAAGAGTCGGATTGGATCGGTGGAAGTTCGGCGAACGATAACGCGGCGGCAAGCAGGAAACTTTTGATTACGGCTCGATGTTGCGCGCTAACGGACACTCGGAATAATTAAAACGACGAAACGGACGCGCGTCGCAGCAAAATGTCCACGACGAGAAGCACGGGGAACACGCGGCCATCATGGCGATTCCAGATAAGCCGGCTTCCGGCCATCGAGGGCGTCGAATTTTCATTTTTTTTCTCCCCCGTCTCTTTCCCCCAATCTCTTCTTCCTTCCTTCTCTCTCCCCCCCCCCCCGGAAACCGTCGTCCCTAATCTCCCGCATTAACGAACTCCATGAAAAAAAATTTCTGTCGCGTGTTTCCTCCCTCCTTTCGCGAATGTTCGCGTCATATTTTCACTGGAGGGGATAACGTTCATCCTCGTTACGATTTAACGGAGAGCTAATTTGCGAGAAGACGAGAGAAAGGGAAAAAATAGAGGACGAACGAGAATTGACGTAACGTCGAAGACACTTTGCACTCCTTTGACGCGTAGCTTGTTATTAAAAAGTTTTTCCACAGCGAGCTGGACACGTCCGGTTTTGCATATACAGGCGCAGATTTTAGGAACTCGGTCTATGGGTCCTTTTTTAGGTGAATACACGGGGGAAAAAACTGCCAGAGGAAAATGGTCGACGTTTTAATGAGATCCATACTCCTCTGCTCCTTTGGCTATAATTTTTTTCACAAAATACAGCTACAAAGTGCCATCGTATCTTTTTTCTTTACCATTAAGAGAGCCTCTGTGCTCGTTCTTCCCTTGCTGCGAATCGATTTTTCGTTGAATTACACGCGTAAAGGTATTTTACGAAGGAGAGAAGGTTGGAAAAGGTGAAACGAATTATTGTTGCGTCTGTGTTGATTTCGTGTAAATTTCGAGGTATAATGGGTATTTTATGAGAACCGATGTACGCGTTCGTTTCGAACGTTAGCGCAAAAATGTACAGAAGCGCTTGAGTTCGAGGAACTACAGATATTCCGCGAAACGAGTAAACAGGATTACGACATTTTCCAAACACCTGCGGAAATTAACGAGATTTCAGTAGAATTTACAATGCGGATTAAAAGTTAGCGTGGACTTCGCCGAGAGGAATCGCACAAAGGGACTCTCTTTCACCGCGTTTCCATCCGCTATATCGCTTCCAGTTTAAATCAAGCTTTCAAGACAAGCTGAGCCCTCAGATAACGGCAGTAATGAATTTAAAGGACAAAAAGAAAAAAAGAGGAAAGAAGTACCTAAGTCTCGAAAAAAGAGTGAAATGGACGTTTCGCGGGCGTTTCAGTTAAATATGAAACTGTCGAATGGAACCATTCCGTATTTGATCTGTTCTCGGTTCGGGCACAAATCCAAATTTCTTCGGTTCAAATACAAAATTTATCCGACAATTGTTTCTTACTTCAACGTTCTTTAACAACGCGTCCCCATATCTCGCGTCAACTTCGTGAAAAATACAAAAGTAGAAACTTCAAACCGCAGCTGGCCAAGCTCTCAATACCACTCGAGCCAAGAAACATTCTATTTCCTCGTGGCGCAGTTTAATTTTCAGTCAACTTATTCCTCGTTCGATTTTAAAATTCCACCTCCAACTTTTCCCCCGGTTCAATTTCTCTCTGGAGCTTTACCCACGATTTTTAACATATTTCAAAACCTTATGCGCCACAAATTCTCGACCCTCCCTCCTCCCCTTTCTGTACTTTCCGATCCCATTCTCCGTTCGAATTTTCCCATTTTTCAACCTACCGAGAATTTTTCAATTCCTCTCAATTTATTTCCACCTTTCTCTCCATGTTTAACCAGCACGCTCGTCTCTCCTCCACTTTCACGACGCGCCCGTGAAATCGTCCCGAACCCCATATTCAAAGCTTGGAAAGAGAGAGTTCGCCAGCGCGATCTCTCGAACCTATTGACAGACCGCGGAGCAGACGTCCCAATAATCGACTCTTCTCGCAGAAAAGCGAAAGAAAGAG
>NW_017100218.1:942354-959729 GCF_001263275.1 Habropoda laboriosa
CAAAGCCTTTTGATCTATCGCCTCGTCGCTGCCTGGTTCTTCCCCGGCGTTTTCCATCGAGACTCCTCGCGGTCTTGTACTCGTTCTACCGGTTAACGCAATAAAGTCGGCAAATGGAATTGCCGCGAACGGGCGGAGCGTTATAATTCAACTCCGGGGAACAATTTACCAGCACAATTCCAATCTGAGCAAGGTCGGCCCGCCGCCACCGCGCAAAACCGATCCAAACTTCTACGATAAACAACAACAACGCGCGACTGTTCGCGTTTCTACACTGAGAACGGTCGCACCGAACCACTTCCGGCTCCTCCGGAGACCACCTACGAACTTCCTTTAAACATGCCGATTGTTCTTACGCCTGTTTGTTATCAACTGGACGAGGTTTCCTTCAGTTTACACTCGTTTCGGGGTTGTACCGTTCGCGTATCGTGTGACTGACGATGGAACGGCGGTCTGCGTCAAACTAATCACGCAAATCAATTTGGAGATGAGTGGTTGGGTTTAAAAATGTCTCGACAAGTTTTACACTTATCATCTAATTAAACTAGTTACATTTTTACAATAAATACTGTTAAGGCGTATCCTGTAGCCGGATTTATGGCAGTGAGTCAAGTGGTCGCCGTCGCAGGCAAATATCGCTTTCTCAAAAGTACCACAAGTGTTTATTGCGTTGCCTGCGACACTTAGTCCCCAGGACCAGACCCTGCCATAAATCCTGGAGTCTCCGAACGGAAAATAGAAAAGTGGCCCGCGACTTTTGCCAACGTCGATGGGCCACTTGACTTTAACAAAGCCTAGAAAAGCGGAGATTCCACAGGATTCCCACGCATCCGTCCACCGAACACCTTCTCCGGTCGTCGTTCACCCCACCCTAAGATAACGCGCTAAGGGCGAAATGAAGGGAGGATGCGGTGCACCGGAGTAAACTGATTGGTGATTTAGAAAAGGAAAAATCACCAATCAGGGTGTTTTTAGGAAAGTAGGAGTCTTCGTCGAGGGAGACCGCAGAGACTCCGGCAGAAAACATTTAGCAACTCGCGGGAGAAACACTTGGCCACTCGCAAGTGAAACATCTCTCACTTCGCAATAGAATTTATATCTTGAATTAGTTGTAGAAAATAGAACATAAAATAAAAACTTGGTGTTTCGATCAACAAACTGGTCCTTCGAAGCCTTAGAACATTAGTCGGCACACACGTGCAAAAACCGGCAAAGCTTGAACGATCGAAAGATCAACCGCAAGCCCCTAACAAATACAATAAGGAAATGGTGTATAGTTGTTATGTGTGACGGACTTGTACTAACTGAGAAATTGTGGTGGTGGTTGAGTATATATTTGGCATGTCGGAGAGGGTGTGGTTGTAGGTGTGTTTCAAGTAGAGATGACGATTGGTGGAGGTTGGCAAATTTTGACTTTTAGGATTGTGGGTGTGGCAGAAGTGAGCTGATGGTAGGGGTGACGAGCTGACGAGCGGTGGAGACAATAAAGTCATAAAGTCGGTAGATCTGGTAATTCATGCTGACTAAAATCCCGAAAGTGAAAGCGAATGGAAACCTTTTGAAATGTCTTTATTGTTGCTACGTGCCTTATTGCAGGGTGTCCAGGATTTGGGAAGAGTAGGAAAAAATGTGTTCGGTACCGAACAGGGGTTACACGCGTGTACTGGGTGTTTCGTTCGTGATTGACATCGAAACGAACGTCATTTCACATTTTTTCTTTACCGTTTACTTAGGCCGTTTTGAGGTCGTTGAACCCGCCTCGATGTCGACTACAACGTTGCGTTGTATAATAAAAAAAGGTAGATGTTACTTTTTTTGCAATTAAATTATTCTTTAAGAATTACGTGCATATTTTATTTTATGTTTAACTTTGAACCGACTGTGAGTGTTGAAGATACACGTAGGATAGATTTTTTTAGTAAATATCATTTGGTCAAAGAAATTTCTGGACACAGCCACGTCAACACCTTGCACCTTCCCCCAAGAACGTGAAGAATCGGTTATTCTGGACATTGTCACGTACCACTAAGAGCATTTCCTCTTCAAAAGGCACGCTCTTCTCGTAGTTAGTCCTTAGTCTGTCACGCTACCGTTAAGATCTAACGAACCACTTCTCTCAAAAAAATATTTTCCACTTTTTTCGACTTACTTGTCAAACTCAACCAACCCCAGCAATCTTCAATCAAGCCATCGTCCATCAGAAAATCATTTCTGTTTACATCGTAAAAATACACGCTTCTACCATCAATTTCCCACGGAATTATACATCTCGTCTAAATAACACGTTATTCTAACTCATCAACTACAATTAATATCGGGAATAAAAATCCTGTGCAATTTTATATACACACATATCGCGTAAACATGAATAATTGGCGGCGGTACGCGAAACAGGCGGTTTTTCGATCAACCTTCATCGTTCCATTAAATCGTAAAATATAGTGCGCAACGCGGAAACGCTGTGGCTTTTTATCGCGGCACACCTTTAAAATTTATATTTACACGGCCACCAGGCGCGTTCTATTTAATCGCTAACCGCGATACCTACAATTTTTCCAATTTCACGGGTCGCGTATCGGTTAAGGTAACTTTATTCTCCGGCAAGTTTCCTCGCGCAGGTAACTACAGCCCACCAGGTTTTCTTTTGATCGTCGACTCCAGCTTGCAAAGCACGAAAGAAAGAAAGAAAGGGGTGGAACAGGATCGAGCTGGGGGGCAGTTCAACAGGCCGTACCGAGCCAACTTTAAATAAAATTAACCCTTTACAGAGAACGCCTAAGCGCTACGGCCGTCATAATGGCGGCAGCAATCGTCGCGTTTTACGGCGTGCGACGTTATACGCCCGATAAACTTCCCAACGTTCCAAAATCCGCTCCGCTTTACGCGGCTCTTCGATTTAATAACTGGCCTCCTTTATAAATTGCCTCCCTCTGCCGCTCTCTCTCTCTCACTCCTCTTTAGCAAATTAGACGGATTAAGCCACGTCGATAAATGGAATTTCGAAAGCGCTTAATGCCACACCACACCCTCTCCTTTGAGTCGATCTTTATAATCGGTCAAATATGAGACGAGCGAGGGTTCCCAGTTTAGCAGCGTGAAATTATATTTGGCGAGAGCGTGGGGTTTCGAACACGCTGAAAAGGCGAGAACGATTTCATCGAAAAATCAGGGGGAATGGTGTGAAATCAAGTCGTTACACGGTGAATCGAGTGAAATTACAATTATGTCCTCGTGTAATGTGCGTTGTTTCCGATTTTTTCGAGAACGAATATCAACCCCGGGGAAAAATTGTACGAGTGTTTTTCTTCTTTTTTTTTTTATTAATCTGAGCGTTGCTGAAAAACCTTACTCGAAGAGTAGTTGATGGAATTTTCGAAAATGTGTGTACTGTAGAATTTTTCGTTACGTTTATACGAGACGTGATGAAAATTTCGCCGAAACGGTTGAATTCTTTTACCTGGGAGAAACAATACTATTGTCTTTGCGAATCAAACGACGTACACACTGATTTCGCCTGGTTGTGCATATACCGCGGGACAAGCCAATGGAATTAGCACAGTGCACGTTTGACCAGACTTTGTTCTAGGTTCAGCGTAACTCGATAAGCTTTCAGTTCATTCCGATCGTGGAGAGGAACTACCGGGCACCGACGACGAAAATCACAAATCTTCGTAGACACTGTCGTTGAAATAACATGCAAATCCTGCGAAACTTTGTCGTGCCTCGAAATCCACGTAACTTCGTTACGAAACAAGGAAAAGAATTTCACTTTTGTCTATCAAAAATCTCGAAATATAATTGTCATCTTCACCGTAGCTTCGAAAATTCTTCGATCGTTTAACCCTTTCGTGTCCAGTGGGACGTATGTGTCCCACTTGAGCAATCCAACGAAAATTGACAAATATGATTTTCCATAAATTGAAAAAAAAAAAAAAATAACTTAGACACCGAAGGGTTACATTTTTTGGAATTTCAGTTCTCAAGAAGAGAAATGAAACAAAATTTCAATTAATGCAAAATTGGTAAATACGATTTTCGATAAATTGAAAAAAAAATAATTTAGCCACAAGGGTTGAATTTTCTCAAATTTCAGTTCTCAAGAAGAAATGAAACTAAATTCTAATTAATGAAAAACAGGTAAATACGAATTTCGATAAATTGAAGAAACAAAAAGATTAAGTCACTAAAGGGTTGAACTATCTGGAATTTCAGTTTTCGAGAAGAAACGAAACTAAATTGTAATTATTATCGATCTAATATACTATCAGCGACTAAACAGGTTCCCCGACAACCCAAATCGAAAGTCAACACACGCTCTCACAATTAATCCTGTGATCCCGATTCTCATTAGCGTACATATGGACCGATATTTCGCCTTGAAGTGCGCTCCCTGACCGGGTAGCCGGCATTAGCAACCGAGTATCGATTATATCCTAGCCAACGGATCGATCTACTTTGGCTGGCACCGAGCGAAACGTCGAATTCATTCCGGACCCGGTTTGCCAGCGTTTTCTAATGAGATCGCAAATATCCATGTTTACCGACGTCCTTTCTGTCTGCGTTTAACTCTCCGCCGTTAATTCGCCTTTTTCCGATCGTCATCGACCACGCGCGCTGATTTGTATCGACGATACAATCGATAATCGAACGGTCATTATACTATTCAACCAACGTTTCACGTCGACGCGTTGCCTGCTTGTATTTATAATCCGACTAATTTATTGGAATTCGTTTAATCGAACGATTAATGCGCGCGCTCCGCCACCCTCGAGCCGCGTTCTCCTCTGATCCTCGTTTTCTCCCCGATTTTTTTATCCCCTCCTCCACTTTTTATCCGTTTTATGGACTCTCAATGGATACTTGGGCAATCGAACCGACGCCGATTAATTTCGGTGGAACGGTTAATCAGTCGCGCGGAATCCTATTACAGGTCTTCGTAATGAAGATTCACGCGCTCGTTCGGCTTAATTTCGAGCAATTTTTCGAACGCGTATTCGGTTAAGCGTCAAAATTTTGTCACGAATACCGTGTCGTTTACGAGAAATCTACCGGATCAAGCGTGTAACTTGGCCATTCTGAATAATTTGTAAAGTGGAATCGGAAATGTTTTTGCCGGCATCTCGCTGGGAAAATGAAGTGTTTCATTTCGTTAACCCTTTCGTGCCGCGTTGTGTCGTATTATTCAATTTCGAGTAACGATATAACTAAATAAATCTTGTTTGCGAAATTCCATTTCTGATGAGATATTCATTATTAACGCTGCGAAGTTTCTACTTCGAATACGTTTGCTTTAAATTCTCGTTTTAACGACACGCAATATTCACCGATATCTCCCCGATGATGACGCATCGAACGAGGAAACGATTGTTTCGAAACAGTGAAAATTATTTAAAACATCATTTCCCTGTTTATTCAAATATTAAACAAACTTTCCATACTCCTCTATACTCTAAATCATTAGCTCTCTATAACTTTGCACAGGTAAACAGCAGAAAATATAAAAAAGAAATTTTTACTCGTTGCACCTAAGATGGAAGAATAAATTATTTCAAAAATCGTTTGCTTACTTATTAAAATATTAAACAAACTTTCCATACTCCTCTACAGTCTAAAATCATTCATCTACCTCCATAACGTTGCACAGGTAAACAACAAAAAATATAAAAAAGGAATTTCCAGTGATTGTACCCAAGACGATCATATTCGACCGTACATCCGGCGACCTAACCACAGTTACGGCCCCTCCCTGGAACAGCGAGTAACACGGCGTAAGAAAAGTGGCAGGCGAAGAAAAGCAACCCTTTTCCTCCAAGCCTCCTTTTTACGAAGGCGGTTCTGAATATTGAATTAAAATCGCAAGATCGCGACGACCCAGTGACCGAACGTTGCTCTGCCCCCGGTGGCACGAACGGTTCCTTTGTTCCGCGAGAAACTCATTTCAGATCTCCCTTTGAGCCATCGAGACCTCACCTCCAGGCAGAGAGCCATTCTTTCATTTTTTATCAACGCGCGAGCGCGCGCCTCGTGCTCCCCTTTTGAAGCCGCGTGAGAACGCGCGAACGCCTCTTCCTCTTAAGACGCGTCGAAAAAAACGCGCGCTGGACGACGCCATTTCCTCCCAACACCGTTTCGATATCACGCTACGCCACCTTCCAACCGCGCGAACAATATCACGGGATAACATTTTTAACTCCGCTGCCAAGAACGTTCGTCGCTTTTGTTCTCTTCGGAGAACGACGTTCGACGTCCTTCAGGAGCAGGAAACATGGACAATTTGGAGAGGATTCCGCGGCGTCTTTGCTAGAGATCTTCCATCCAGGGAACACAGCCCGATAAACCTCGAGGACACTGTTCACTCGAACCGCCATTTCCCTCGGACGCTCGTCTCCCAGATGGCCCCTTTTGTTCTCACCAAAAACCTCGTTTCTTTCTCTTGGATCTCTCACTTTGAACGCCGCGCGCCGGAGATTTCTGCCCGGAGGAAAACAGGCCTTCTGGTTTCTCTCTCCTCGTTTCAGAGAAAAAGGAGGCGGCGTGTGCTGCCTTGGTGGCGAGTTCGCCGGGAGTTTCGTCCGCCGGACGAGGGAGAGAATTTTGCTGGCGACGTGCAACCATGATTCTTGGCCGACCGGAAATTAGAAATTTCGACCGTGTCAACGGGTCACGTGAACCCGGGCTTTGCGTTCCACGGATGAGCTTTTGTTTTCTTTCCTTTTGCCTCGATTTTTCTGCAGGTTCGTTCGTATATCGAGGAGGTTGCTATTGATCCGTAGTTTGCTCGGAGATCAAAAGAATCTTCGCTATAGACGCGATAATTTGTTCCGTGAAATATTCAGGAGAAATGGTGAACAACGTTTCGGAGGAGAGGTAGCGTTCAGACGTAAGATTTTCTGGTTGGAAAATTGCAACGTGACTGGTTTCGTGAAGTCTTATTAAACGAGAGTTCGTTAATTTTGCTGATTTCGTTAATCTCGCAAATTTTCTGCAATTTTTATTCATCATCGAGCATTTGTAGAAACGTGAAAATCGAACAGTAAAATATTAAAATTACTTCACAGTGTTTTATAGTTTACTAATTCATATCAACGTCTTCGAAAAATATCAAAGTAACTTCAAGATCACGATGTGACAGGTCGTTAAATTCGTCTTGATATTGGCTACAACGTGCCACTATAAAAAATACACCACCGGCCGAAAGTTTCGAATCACCTCCCACTTTTCATCGATATTAAATCTGCTGCTAATTTTTTATAGATTTCACAGGTCGTTAAATTCGTCTTGATATTGGCTACAACGTGCCACTATAAAAAATACACCACCGGCCAAAAGTTTCGAATCACCTCCCACTTTTCATCGATATTAAATCTGCTGCTAATTGATCCTTCGTCGATCGTTTCTGTATGCAAAGATGTTTATTTTTCTTATCATTGGCCGGTTACTACAATGTACCACAAATAATCATAAGTCACTCTCTGTTTAACTAATAACTCCAGATTATATATTGAAAAATATACAACTGTTTATCTGATAATAAAAATCTTTCTTGAATTTTAACATAAACTGGTGTAATTATTCAATTTTCTCGTATCTTCTTATTGTTCCACGCAAATAAATGTTCACGACTGTCGTGTCCTCAACACGAACCACGCGACCGATCACCTCCACCGTTGACTTGCATCGCTTCTATCTCCCTGCCAATAAGGGTTCGCGAAAGAGGCCTTTTTCTAGGAAAGGCGTTGATTGGCCCTTTTTCCGAATTAGCAGCTACAAAAAGATGTATGAAGGTAGCTTTCGCAAGTCCGAATGCAGAATATGTACGGAGAGAAGCAGAGCGCGTACGGAGTGTACATATTAAAAAAAAAACCGAACAACGTAGTTTAACCTAAAACTAAACAACCATCCGAATGCAGAATATGTACGGAGAGAAGCAGAGCGTGTACGGAGTGTACATATTAAAAAAAAAACCAAACAACTAACCTAAAACTAAACAACCAATAGGGAAACATCCATCGTGATATCTTCCAACCGAGAAATAAGATCACGGCATCAAACAACGACCATAGAATGATCTTGAGGAGCTTTTTTTTTAACCCTTTTGCTGAGACAGATTTTAACGCGTAACATGTGCGACTGAGGACAACTTTTTAACCACAGCTGCAAAATTTCTTATTTTGACCGTATCGTTTTAAAATTAAGGTGGAAGTGCGTAAAGGATAACCTGAAGTAGTAACGACAAGGGTCCACCAAACAACCAAACTTCGATCAATTTTCTTCAACTTTCCATAGCAGCGAAAAGAATTGAAACGAGACACCCAGTATACACAGATCACAGCGCATTTCCCTGGCGCGTGAGCGCGAAAATTGAAGGAACCTTGACCGCGGTGCGCTGTTTAGAAAGCCGGCGCGCGTTAGCCACGGCGAAGGGGTTAATCCGCAATGATGATCGCCGTAACAAATATAATTTCGCAACAACGCCATTCTAACGGTATACCGATAATTTGAAATCGACGTCGGTCCAGAAGAGACCGTCCCAATTCATCGGTGGTCAGATTTGATTACAGATCGAATTAATCTATGCAGATTAAACGCTTACCGCCGGGCTCGAACTGCGAAACGCTTTTCCCCCGAATGACTCGAGCCGGCAGTTCGATTAAACGCTCGCCTTTCCACCACCATACCACCCCCGCCCCTTCGACCGCTCGGCGATGAGTTACGGTACTGTTTGGAATAACGAGTGCTTCAAATCGGAATTAATATGGGAGATTTATTAAGGAGACGCCGGTTTGAACGTTGCGCAATAAATCGACGCCGCCACGTTTCACCTCCTCCTCCCGTTTTGCCACGGCTGTGTAAGTACACGCGCCCAGGATTTAGACTGGCTAAGTAAACTGCGGGCTCCTACATAATTCTAAGAGAATGTTACGTCTGAGAGTGTAATCCCCGGAAATCCGAGTACACGCCGCGAACACGCCGACTCTCTCTGTTCGGCGTGGCAAGAAGCAGCGGAGGACAGCGAACTGCGATACTCGTCGAAATTGTAACGCTTGGAAATTCGGGATAATTACCGATATCCTGGTTCTATGAATTTTTAATTTATAATTTTTTCGGAAGTAATTAATTGGATAAATTAAGCGAGAGGCGAGTTAAATGGGTGTCTAGGGTTGCTACGAGGATCTCTGGAGAAATTAGCAGAGAACTTTCTCAAGTTAGAAAAATGAATAACGTAAAATTGAACCGTGGTTCGTTGCATCTAAAGCGTCATAGGAAATTATAGATCTACCCCTTCGGTTTGGCAACGAGTGAAATATTTTCAGTTGGTAAAAAAATTCGAACGAGAATTTCAATCGAGGCTTCCAAGTTGGCAACATCTCCCATCCATTTGTACAATAAAGACAGCAATAACACCAGTTCCCTCCCTAATAAATCCTCGTTTCTACTTTCGAAATTTCCAAAGCCAGGACCCCTCGTCGTCCCATCGTTCTCCGCATCTTAACGTCACGATATTCACTCAGCCGTATTCATCGGGATCAAGTGAAAACATTTCCACTTGCAATCGCTCCTCGTTTACGACTGCCCGTATAAATTCGTATCGATTCCTGGTGTACCTACACCAGAGGCATCCCCTGCCTGCCTGTTCGAAGGACGCGGCTGCAAGGATAGGGAGAAACGGCTAAGTAAACCGGTCGGGTCGCATCTGGCTCGAACGGGACGTAATGCCCGGGAATATAGACGTAGTGAATACGCGGATACGGTTAGGCAAGGAGGAAGGTGCATTTAGCGGCCACGAACGAGCCAGCCCGCGCGGGAAAACCGACAGCTCTTCCGGAGATTAACGCTAAGCCACACCTTATCATACTTTAAGCTCGTGCCGCTATCGTGCATCCGATACACCCCTGGAAACACGTACCGGCCCCTCACTAACCGTAATGAGTTACGACTGCTCTGAGACCGGAAGGAAGGAAGCTTCCTTCGCCTGAGCGACAGCTTGATTTTCGTTGCATCCTTCGACTATAATGCACGCGCCAGGGAAGAACCTATCAATTTTACATCATTCCTCTTGCCCGGGTTTTTCTCTCGGCTGCTTCTCGAGTGAAACGTTGATAATTTACGAGTGATTTTTTGGGGGGTTGTTTGAGATGATTGTGGGAATCTTTTGGATCGTTTTTTAAGGGTTGAATTGGAAATTGTAGTTTTTGAAAATGTACCATTAGAGGTAAGAGGAATTTGTTGGATTAATTTTTGGTGCCTGTTTGAATCTGCAAAGGTTTTTCATGGTTTTGTGTATATTAAGTTTGTAAGTTTGTGACGAAAGAGAAAAGTGTTTCATTAAATCCAAGGAAATCCTTGCCAAAATAATAGGAAAAAATAGTTTTCTTTTTATCAAATTTAAAGGTTCGTTGAAAATACTGATCTGAATTATAAAATTCGATAGGAATTAGTATGTAAGTAATATGAATCGATTCCAACACCTCTTCCCTTCAAGTATCATTATCTAATAGCATTAATGTTAACCACTCAAATTATTTATACGTACAAATATTCTGAAAACGCATTTTCCCGATATTTCCCGTCTCCGTTCTCAACGTATATCCAGTCTCGTTTTCGTGTCTTCGCGGCGACGTCACGTAAAAGTAAGTTCGATCTGGCCGAATTCGGTGCACGGAAAGAGAGAACACGAGTTGTGTTCTGGTGGCGGAAAAGCGCTGTACGTGACAGATTTCGGTGTGTTGGCGAAACGACGGGAAAAGAACGACTATGTACAGGAACGACTGATAAGGGCCAAAAACCCGGTGATTCATCACGATCCGCGATTATCTACCTGTCACTTCCGGTTCAGCTGGCGCGCGCGCGCGACAAATCAACTATCACCGGGCTCTTCGCTATCGCTGCACCCACTATTTTTCCCAGGATCGCTGCACACCTTTCGAAATTGTCGACAGTTCAATGCCGCCGTTCCTTTGAACCATGCTTTCAGGATCGTTCGTTGTCTCGCCATTTATAATTCCAACGCTCTATACTATTCTTTCCTCTTTTTTCTCTCTCCTCGTCGTCGTTTCACTCTTTTCACAGCTTTTGTGCCCCCTTCCACGCAATACGTGTAACTATGACGTCCATTACTCGTATAAAATACCCGCTGCACAGAGAACCCGCGTAATTTCGTCGAAAATATTTGTCGAAATGTAGACCATCGTGAAGGGTGGAAAGTTGAAACGTTCGAGCAGCCATGAATAACAAATTTTTCATTCCGAAACCTGGAAAAAATCGAATATCGTCGAATACTGTCTGTAATATTTTTAAAAAAAGTGACAATTTGCTTTCATATTTCTTATAAACTGTATTCGACATAAAGTCAATCGCATATATTCTCGAAATACAGCGGTACCTCGGTATACGTCCTTAATCCGTTCCAGATCCTTGGACCTATACCAAACGAATTTTACCCATAAGAAGTAAAGAGAAAATGATTAATCCGTTCCCATGAACGAAAAATCCTATTGTTATTCACATATTATACATTGATGGGTTGTTTTTTTTTTATATCCCCTTTCCTATTCGTCCGCATAGGCTACCCCCCTCGCGATAGTTTAATACGAAACTGCGACATCTGCAATGTCAAAAAATGTTTCCAAAAGATCAGCACCACAGTTAACACTTACACACTCGTACTCAAACATTGAAACATACACACAATATTAATTTGGCGTGTGAGAGACGCGATACCCTGAAATTCATAATGTTTAAGAATCGCGTCGAAACACAGGACGCAAGTTGGACTTATCCCAAAGCAGACGTATACTGAGGTACCACTGTATTAACCCCTTGGCCTACCCGCTATCTCCTGATTGCTCGGGCCATAGTAAGCAAGAAGGTCGGTTTAACCGAAACGTGTGAATGCAACGAAGGATTACACGTAACTAAGGTAAGAGAATATCGAGAACAGTTGAACCACGAGTCTGACTCGTTTTCTTTTCGTTTGTCCCGAACGAAGTATCACGAGTCAGGCTCGTGCTTATTGTTTATGGCCCAAATTCCTTACCACGAGTCTCACTCGTTAAGAAATATTGGCAAGAGTTCACTTAGTCGTAGTTCAAGGCAAACACGTCTTTTCATACAAGGCGGACTTCGATACCTAACTAATTTACAACTTCGCTACATCGATTCCATCGACTATATACATCTCATTTTCCAATCAAAGTCCGAAGATTACGCGTACGCAGCAACATTCAAAGTCGCCACAGAATATCATACTTCCGTCACCCACAAAATCCCCAGTTCTTCCGTCTATTCGATTTCGCGACCAGCATTGTTGACTCTCCGAAGCGAACTGTCATTCGACCGACGCCAAAGGGTACAGAAATCTTATCACCACTCGCTTCTCCCTTTCATTTCCTCCCTCTTCAATTCCTCTCTCTCTATCTTTCCCCCAGCCATTGTTCACCAGAGGAACGCAAAAGTAGTCGTAATTCGATTACGAGAGAGGGGTTTTGCAAGGGAGGAAACGAAGCCACGAACGATCGCTTCCGGCGCGGAGAGAAAGAAAGAGGGCGAAGGAGAGGGAGCTTCCGGAAAAGTCGCCACGAGAGGAACAATTTCCATGGACGTGCTGGCACCGCGTAGACGGCATTAAAGGAAACGCAGGCGGCGCGGAATGGCCTTTGAAGTCTTTTCCACGGCGAATCGCGGCGCAAACGCGACGCTCTACCACGATGCTACGCCTCTCTCCTCCTCCTCTCGTCGTCATCTACACCACTTCCAACATCCCCTCCGGCAGGTGTGTGTTTTACAGTTTCGATGATTCGACGCGCGCAACGCCTCGCGCGATACTCGACGTACGTGAACGCACGAGTGCGCTAATCGCACCGCGAGTAATGGCGCCGCTACGCGAGACCCGCCTGTATCTTTAATTATTCCTCCCGATTCATGCTCTCGGCTAACAACCATGGCGCTCGCCTTTGCTACGCGCCGACGGAGAGCAGCTTGTGACGTCTCGTCATGTCTCCGTGTTTGCGGAAGAAACTCGCCACCCTCTCTCTCTCTCTCTCCCTTCCTCTTTCTCGGTTTGCTCGAAAAGCTTCTGACTGTCGGCCTGCGTTACCTCGCGGAAATGTCGTTTTTCTCACAGTGACGCGATTTATTTTAGGCGTCCGTGGTGTCGATGCGTTTTTAGATTTAGCACGGGTGCTTAAAGTGTCGAGTCTTTAGATCGAGCGTGTGCGAAGAAAGGAATGGACCGAAATTGAAAAACTGAACAAGTATTTTCTTTTCTTTCGTAATACGCGTAGAATTTTTCAACGATCTGAATGTAATAACGTGTAATGCCTTTTTCGTAGTTTCAAATGGTTTTAAACGTTTATTCGCTAAGTAAATAAATTTAACGTTGTTTGATTGATCTTAAACTTGTTATAGGAGGGAAACAGAATAGAACCGTAGGAGAAAAAGTAATTGCAGATAATTGCAGTTTCTCTCTGCGTTATAAGGAACAGAAACTCATAACAGCAAAGTTGCGAAAGCAAATAAAATGAGAGTTAATGAATGGCTTGCTTGGTTGCCTTTATACGGGCATATACCATTTCCCAGAATACACTGTGCATTCACATGATACCTGCGCGTGCACCAAAACAGATCGTGAAATTTGAAGAAGTGGACGAAGAATTTTCTCGAATGCTTTCGAAATTTCTTGAAATTTCTTAATTAGATAACACGTATTTTTCGCCGAATCGTCGAACGAGAGGAAACACGTTCCACCCTTGAAAGAATATATACAGGGTGGGTTACAATCTAACTTCGATTTGAAATTTGGACACGTTAGATGGGTATTGCATCCTCTCCACCCGTAGGAAATTCATCCCCATAAGTTAGCCCTTTTGAGCCACGTAACACAACTAATTATTTTCTTTCACTTTTCACATTCCGCTATCCCTTCTACTCTATAGCAAAAATGTACGTCACAGCATTACAAATAAATGAGAAACTTACTTCTATACACCTAGGAAACAATTGACAAGTTGAGGCAAATATAAAAGTTAAGGAACCAACCTGTCCAAATTTCATTTTCATAAAAGAAAAGTCGTAACACTTTACACGGGTCACTCTGTCCAACGAATAACAAACGAATAAATCCAAGCAGCTTCGTGACACCCAACAGATGACACTCTCCGGGTGGAGAGGTGTCAGGTGACAGTTAAGTCTCGCACGATACAAATTTTCTCCTCGAAATCATCCCCGAACCGTTCCAATTCTCGCAAATTCTCCTAGATTCACACACGGCCTGTACAGCGGAGGCCGAGCTTTTTTTTCGCAAGTTCGAATGGCCGGTCCACAGCACGAGGCTCGAAACGAAAAAAAAAAGGAGGGAAAAAGAGGAGAGGGACAAAAAAAAAATAGCGACGGCCCCGGATGTTGAACAAGTCCGAAAGGTCCGCGTATCCGACTGCCGGATGCAGCTCCTGCCCTTTTCGCGTGCGTGCCACGGTAACTAATTGCCGCCGCTATTGATTTTAGCCGCTACCGGTATCTTGTTTGCGCGAAATCCGTCCCGGACGGCCGCCCAACGAAAAGTCGCCGATTTTTATCTCGGCCAACGTTTCCCTCGTTATAAATCTCTGTCCGCCGTTTCACCGGACACGAGGCCCTCTATACAGGCGCAGGAATAAAGTTTCCACGATTTTTATTGTCGCGTGCCTCCTCCGCTACCGTTCAACTTTATAACACGCGCTGATACGCTCTCTCTTTCCCCAGAAACCTCGTCGTCTATCTCGACAAGGAGAGGACGATCTTCTTCCCTTCACACTCTCTCTCTCTCTCTCTCTCTCTCTCTCTCTCTCTCCCTCGTCTCATAGAGAACATAGGAAGAAAAAAGGAGACACAGTTCGAAATTGAACGGAACGTTCGAACGGGATGTTATCTGAAATTCAAACACGCGCCGCTTTAATCGAAACGTAATAACGCGAACGGGACAAAGGAATTCCCACTGGTTGACGAGTTGTTCTTTACGACTTGAACCGGAAGAGAGACAGAGAGAGTATACCCGGGACCGAGCTACCAATTCTTTGTTTGTTCGCAACAATGTAGTTTGCCCCGAACTCACCCCCCAAACCCGAAAACTCTGTCCTCCTTTCTCTCCCTCGGTTCCCTGTAAACCTCCTCGAAATACTCGAGTTTCGCTACAAGAGAGGAAAAGGATTGTGTAATTCGTACGGCAAACAACGACGCCAGGCAGCTGTTGCACAGGGCCAAAAAGGTTACGCGAGCGGAAAGCTGTTGCCTGGTGAAATTAAACCGAACTGTTCTTTAAATGGAAATCGAATGATCGTTCTTTTATCGATTAAATGCTTGTTCCGCTTCACCGGCTCGCCTTTCGTCAAATATATTAGGTCGTGTATAGGAGGAAATGTTGGATTTGAGGGGGAGGAACGAAAATTGTTTTCTTAAATTCTCCGAGTTAACAGCGAAGTACGTTTGGAAATTTGATTAAGTTTCTATTGCACTTTTAGCGCACGCGAAGTCTGAAACGTTAATCTGTCTTCGATGGAAATTATTACGTACGCTGTGTGTGTGTGTTATTACTTTCGAATGGGTTAATATAGCAGAGGTAAGTTGAATTGTTGGGTTTGAACGAAGAAGGAATTCGACGACGATTTAGTGGTCCATTGTTTATTAGCTTGGTTGGAGTATAACTTTAGACGAATTGTAATTCTGCGCTAGTTGAATTTAAACTCTCCCCAGTTAGACTGCAATTCTAACCTGTTACGGACAGAATGTTCTATTTTATACTTGTGCAGTAACCTGACGTAATAGTCGAAGATTTCGCAGGAACGAATTAATTACACACTTCCAGATGGAATAAAGTTCAAAAATTTCGAATCGTTTATTAATTTGCACTTGAATGTTTTCGCGAATTTGCAATTAATTTTGGAGGGATCGACAGCAGTTTCAATTCATTCGTTGCTTGCAATGTACAGAAGGAAAAATACAGGCTGCTTGAAAAAAATATTATCAAATATATTTTCTCTTCAAAAAATCTCCACTTGTCAACACACTTTTTAAAAGAAGAAGATGGAAAATATATACCTGTACAAAGAAAAATTCAAGAAGTCAAGGATTTAACCTGCCTCCTAATACTTGTATAAACGAAAACGTACAATTTTGTAGAAAAATATATAACGTCTTCGAATGAAGAAAAGGAAATAGGTAAACACTTATCAGGGATACTACGAGTGTTACCATCTTCCTGAAAGAACCTGGACTTGAACATATCGTCGGCCGCTTAATCAGAGAACCCGCTAACAGGAACGCTGAAAAACCTCGAAACCGATAGATTTAGTATTTTCAGTGCAACATCGAGAATCCACCGCGACATTCTATTAAAAAGCCAATTCCCGATCGACCAAGTCGGACAAAGGCGAGAGGGTAGCATCCCTCGTTCTCTCTCTCTCGCTCTCTTTCCCACGAATTCAGCCGCTTGTTGGAAAGTTTCGCCGGGCGATATAACATATCGGTGGGTATCGGTGTTCCCGACCTCGTTGAAACCGGTGCCAGAAACGATCGTCGGTCGAATTATCGGAATCAGCATTTCCAGCGGTATTTGTGGTCTGATTGCGGGCTAGTCTCTATGCTAAAACCGAGCTGAAAACGGTGATTCGCGGATCGAGAGAGAGCGCGAAGATTCCGTTGCCACCGATAAATATGGCGGACCATTCGAACTGGAGAAAGAGACAAACAGAGACGTTCGAATAAAAAGGAAAGAAAGAAATGAAGAAGGGGAGAGAGAAAGAGAGGAGGAAATCAAAAAGGCAGGTCGAAATGGTTGGAGAGAGGAGGGAGAGACTGAGCTTCCGTTCGCGGCTTTCACTACTACGTGTCCCCCAACGAATACGCTCTCTTCCGGTAATCAAGCCTCCGCGAGCTTGAGGCCGCGCAGCTCGGACTAATTAATGGAGACTGATTGCTCGACTCTATCCGGGTTAACCCGGTGCTGACTCCGCTTTATCGGCGCTACTTAAATTTTCGAGTCCTTGCCCGCGAACCACCCAACGATTCCAACCCTTTCTGCGAACACTTTGTACCCCCTGGGGGGAGATTGAAATTAATTCTCTGAAAGGAGAGAGAGAGGGGAGATGGCCCGTTATCGGGATCGTGGATCAGACTTTTCTATCACATAATTGTCGTCGATGCCAACACTGAGTACAGTAAATTCTCTACAAGAGTCAGTAAGTTTGGATTCTACAAATGACAGTATAGATGGTCCTACGCCTAGGTCTGCGTCATTGCTGCGCCCATGTTATCTCGCTCGCAGTCAGTCAAGCGTGTAACGCGACACCAGTCTGTTTCCTTTACGAGATTACACGGATCCACAAATCATAATAGAAAAATAC
>NW_017100218.1:960451-960779 GCF_001263275.1 Habropoda laboriosa
GAATTATTTATCACGATAAATTTAGCTGTACTATGGTTATTTTTAATCTACGACCACAGGTCAACTTGATTTTTAATCGTTATAATCTTTAAATTCAGTGTGAATAGAGAAAATGTGTAATATAATTCATTTCACGATACTATCCAAACAAACGTTGAATACATACAAATGTAACGATAGAAATTATGGCAATAATGCGTAATGCAATTGAAAAATTGAAAGAATCAGAAGAAAAAACGCGAATTCGTACCTTTTTCTACTCTAGAATATCAGAAAATTTGAATAAAATACGCGATGAGAATTGGGGAGAAGCATAAGTTAAACGCGT
>NW_017100218.1:961914-978611 GCF_001263275.1 Habropoda laboriosa
CAGAACCTTCAGGTCAAAATACGCCGCGAAGTGTCTAGGGCCCAGTATAAAGGGTGAATAAGTTCGCGGGACATCGGAGGGTCCTTATATACCTGCGGTACCCTCTCCCCAAAGTCATTAGCAAAATCGTCCGTTAGGTCAGGCGGGAAATTTTCGCGGGAGATTTTCGCGGGAGATTTCCGATATCGTAACACGGTATAATTTATCAATTTTCACAATTTTGTTATAAATTTATACTTCCGACAATTTGTTATAACATTGCATATAACAATTTATACGTTTTTACAATATTCTTCAATGGAAACATAGGTTTTAGCGTTCTCGTTACTTACTCGTGGTTAAATTAATTTCGTAGGGATTAAAAATCAGGTTGACCTGTGGTCGTAGATTAAAAATAGTGATAGTACAGCTAAAATTATCGTGTTAAATAATTCTTTTCCTACGAATCAAAAATGTATTCAACGTTTGTTTGTTATAATATCGTGAAATGAATTATATTACACATTTTCTCTATTCACACTGAATTTAAAGATTATAACGATTAAAAATCAAGTTGACCTGTGGTCATTTATCAAGAATAATCATAATAAAGCTGAAATTATTGTGTTAAATAATTTTTTTAATACGAATTAGGAATTTATTCAACGTTTGCTTGTTACTACTTGTTACAGTATACTGTCTCGCAATGTAAATTTAAGTAAATTAGGTTGAACTGCACAGAAAATGCACAGAACTGCACAAATAATTTATTTCATGGTATTGTAACAAGCAAACGTTGAATACATTTTTCATTCGTGTAAGAAGAATTATTTAACACGATAAATTTAGCTGTACTATGGTTATTTTTAATCTACGACCACAGGTCAACCTGATTTTTAATCCCTACGAAATTAATTTAACCACGAGTAAGTAACGAGAACGCTAAAACCTATGTTTCCATTGAAGAATATTGTAAAAACGTATAAATTGTTATATGCAATGTTATAACAAATTGTCGGAAGTATAAATTTTTAATAAAATTGTGAAAATTGATAAATTATACCGTGTTACGATATCGGAAATCTCCCGCGAAAATCTCCCGCGAAAATTTCCCGCCTGACCTAACCGACGATTTTGCTAATGACTTTGGGGAGAGGGTACCGCAGGTATATAAGGACCCGCCGATGTCCCGCGAAATCATTTACCCTTTATACTGGGCCCTAGACACTTCGCGGCGTATTTTGACCTGAAGGTTCTGAGATGTGAATAGAGTGGTCGGGGGCTACTAGCTAGTCTATGTCCACCCTGTACACACTCAGCCTTCTTGTAACACTTGTATACATTAGAATCAATTAGAATTTCTATTACTAATTATTAAACAAATTTTAACAATTACCGGCACTCGCTAGGCACGTAATATCAGACTTTAAATACTCGACTTCGAACTTCGGTTTAGTCATAATTCTATTAATGTTATAATAACGTATAATTTATTAATTTTCACAATTTTATTATTAATTTATACTTCCAAAAATTTGTTAAAACATTACATATTATTATTTATACATTTTTGCAAGTTTCTTTGACAAATAAGTACGTTTCAACGATCTTATTACTTTCTCGTTGTGAAATCAAGTTCGGAGGATTAAAAATCAGGTTGACCCTTGGTCGTAAATTTAAAATAGCCATAGTGAAGGTGAAATTATTATTTTAAATAAATGTTTCTATACGAATTAAGAATCTATTCAACGTTTGTTTGTTGCAATACCGTGAAATAAATTGTATTATATATTTTCTCAGTTTAGACTGAATTTAAAGTTCGTAAGGATTAGAAATCAGGTTGACCTGTGGTCGTAGATTTAAAATAGCCATAGTGAAGGTAAAATTATTACGTTAAATAATTGTTTTTATACGAATTAAATATTGATTCAACGTTTATTTGTTGCAATACCGTGAAATAAATTGTATTATATATTTTTTCTGTTTACACTAAATTTAAAGTTTTGTTTACATGTTATAACAATTAGAATGTTGACGTTTTGCCGTTTCACGGTTTTTCCTCTGTTAATTATGTGTTTATAAATCATTTCAAACTAAAGCAGCACCATGCCCACCCTTAATTAAACCGTCTCAGTAGTTTACCGTAATTAATAATCTATTTTCGGAATTTATACGAGAATTTTTGAATTTTAGTAAATACTAGAGTCAGTGCATCGCGTATTGAAATAATAGCTTCATCCCTAGTTCGTTTATTATTGAATATTTTTACGCGTTTAACTTATGCTTCTCCTTAATTCTCGTCGCGTATTTTATTCAAATTTTCTTATATTCTAGAATCGAAAAAGATACGAATTCGCGTTTTTTCTTTTGATTCTTTCAATTTTTCACTCTCGTTCTACGAAAGTTTACTTCAATAATAATATTGAAAATTTTTCGAGTGAATTGGTTTAGTAGTTAGTTGTGCTGTGTATTGCCAGCTCAAATATGAGCTGCTTAATGTATATGCTTAATATGTATTTTCTTGTGGCCGCCTAACCGCAACCTGTAAATCTGGCGTGACAGTGAACGTGTTGATAAGTAAATGTTGTTCAAATTATGTCACGTAGTCCCTGACTCTACGAGTGTCAGGTTTAGCTTCCTTGCGGCCTGACACCTGTGGAGACTATACTGAAATTTCACCTTCTCGCATAAAATTGCTTTATAAAATTATTTTTTGCAGATTTGGGTATTTGGAATATAATTTGTATCTTGTCGTATCTCCCCAACTTATTTGTTATTAATTATTAATTCGCTATTAAGTCAGAAGTGAAATTTGCATAGCGAAAATATTGAAATCGAGTGAAACCACTGTGGAGACTATACTGAAATTTCACTTTCTCGCATAAAATTGCTTTATAAAATTATTTTTTGCAGATTTGGGTATTTGGAATATAATTTGTATCTTGTCGTATCTCCCCAACTTATTTGTTATTAATTATTAATTCGCTATTAAGTCAGAAGTGAAATTTGCATAGCGAAAATATTGAAATCGAGTGAAACCACAGAAGCTACCAAGATGACTCGATATTAAGCTTAAAATTCCCTTCGCAAAATTATTTTTTGAAGATTTAGATATTTGCACCCTAACGTCTGTCTCGCAATATCTCTTCAATTTTTTTCAAGTGTTCTTAAAACTGTTTTACGATCATTCAGATTTCTCTCACGTGGAATAAATACCCGGTTATTAATTCAGAAGCGAAATTTACGCAGCGAGAATACTGAATCCGAGTGAAATTCCATTGTTGCTAAATTGAACCAGTCTGAGACCGCAGAAACTTTCAAGACGACTCGATATTAAACCAAGCCCTCTTTGCACTACCTAATATTCCGCGAGAGTACACAATTCCAGACGATATCAATAAGTAACGTTGCGGCGTATTCTTTAATAAAATACGAACGTTTGTAAGCCGGTTTCATTCCCCGGCGAAACATTACGTCTGAAGCGACAGCCGGTTCTCTATAAGCAAAAATGAACCCTCGGTTACCGCTGTCCAAATAGCAGCGAGGATCTTTATTAAAGCTCGCGCACGGCGCGAGATTGAAACGTGGAGATATATCACGGGACAAGAAGAGACAACTTTCTCCGTTTCTGTCTCCACGCATCGGGAAATTTCCCTTCGGCTGGCCAACGTCAAAGCGTTTAACTTCCGACGAAAATTTCGGAGAGAGCACGTCGCGTATTCGCATAGTTCCCACCGCTGGATGGAAGTTTACCGCGAACCGTACGTTCCAAGTCTGGAATTAACGTTGCCGCCAAGTTCTCACTGTAGTGAATCTGATTATGCGCACTCGTGAAAACTGTTCCACTGAAATTTCGTCGCGGGAAAGAACGGTTTTCACCGTGTAAGAATACAGAGTGCTGATATCGAATTCGTGGAAATCGTTCGAGAGTTCGAATTCATGAAATATATTTTATTAACGCGTTATTAATGCGGGAGAATTGCAAGATTTAGTGGAATCTTGAAATAAAGTTAGTATTTAAAATATTTAGAGATGAATTCTTGATTTTTTGGGTGGTGAAAATTGGAAATCAAGAGACACTTCTTTAACCCTTTGATTTACCATTCTTTTACTGACTGTGCATCTGAGCGTCAGGTATTTATTATTTTAACCCCTTAACCTATGATTTCTTTTCCGACTACGCGTACCCCTTAACCTATGATTTCTTTTCCGACTACGCGTACAAGCGTCCGCCATTTAACGTTTTAGTACTGTACCACGTAACAAGAACTAATCTGTTACAGGTTAATTACATTTAGGAATCCTTAATTTTAGAAATTAAAACGAAAGTTAGGATTACAATGAATTTTTCTTACTAATACAACTACTTTTGTCATATCTTGACCAGAATCCCTGTCACGAGTCTGACACGTTGTTGTAGGTTAAAGGGTTAATACTGCATTAAGTAACAAAAACTAATGTATTATATTATATTAAGTCATCCCATAAGTTCGTGACAAATTTTATGATTTAGATCAATATTTCCAACAAACCTTTAAATTTGATATAATAACACGTAAGCGCTTTCCCGTTCCACCTATTTTTTTGGTAAGACCATTATGTGGTCGCTATAGAATTTCCTTGGATTTTTATTAGAATATTTCTCGCTTTCGGCACGAACTTATGGGATGACCTAATAGTTTAATTGCATTTAATAATCCTCAGTTTTATAAATTAAAACGAAAGTTATTAGGTGTAAAAGTTAATTTGGTGCGCCTTTTCCACAAAATTTTAACGATTTTATCTACTCAAAAGTGCCATATTTTTTCAAACAAGAAATTCGATAAATGGAAAAAAGTAATCTAAGATAATAAAAATGATTTCGAACATTAAAATTCTGCTTGACTTTTCAATACAAACATTAGAGTTTATGAAAAAAGGCATTAAATTAATTGTGCACCTAAATTAAAATGATTTTTTTCTAAGATGATAATAATTCTACACATTTATCGCAAGCTTAGAAATTCAGTCCTCAATCTTGCCTACAGTAAACTGTTCGGTAATTAAATAATTCCCTCCAGTTTTTTTACATCTGGATAACTGTCACCATTATAATTCCATAACCGCGATTCTACAGTCTCGACTATGGCCGCGTACTTTCTTTTACCATTCCACCAAGAAAGAGCCGCAACAAGAACTCGTGCACGGTGTACCTGATGCACACGAGAGGAACAGGGATTCGCAATTTCCACGGATAAAGATTTCAATATGGGCTGCGGGGGTAATCCGTGAGCGTACACGATACGCTCAACGACGATCGACGCCGAAGACGGTTTCCTCGCGGAAACTCGGTGGACGAAACTTGTTCTTGCGGCAGATTTGCAAACTTTCCTTTCCTCGCGGAAAATTCTCAACCGAGGATTTATAATAAACCGCACCGATGCAAATCGAAGCGCGGCAAAGGAAAGCAGCAGGCGTAGAAGGGCGTCGCTGTATTCAAATCAGATTTTCGCGTTCTCTTGCCCCGCGGCGTATCCTTTGTAAACGATAAAAATGGGGAAATTGATTAAGCGAAAACGGGAATAATAAATGAATATTGACTTTAGAATTTTTTTCCACGCTCCATCTCCCCCTCTCTCACTCTCTAACCTTCAGTTGCGCGTTTCAGGTCACCATGGTAATTTTTCATCGACCAATTTCAAAGAAAACTAGCAACGCTCCTTTTTCATCTTTCCTCCAGAATTGAAAGATGAATGGAGTTTTTCAACGGTGCATACGCGGGAGGGGTGGGAAAAAAGAAACACCGCCTCGGTAATTTTTCACAAACTAGCGAACGTTCTTCTCACTCCTTCTTTTTTCGGAGAGAAAAAAAATGGTAGCAGAGTGCGGCGAGTAAACAGCGAAACAGGGAGAGTAGTTAGTCTGCCCGGTGGAGAATATATTCGCCGTCCAAAATTTCCCGGTGCAAATTTTTCATAATTGAGAAACGTCGAGAAGAAAAGAACTCGGGGAACACTTGGTGTAATGAAACACACCGGTAGGATTCCAAATCTGCCGAAATATCGACCCGATAATTAAACCACAATTTCCAAAACTTTCCGCCGTTGAAAACGAGAATACGCCGCGAACCATAACCGCAACGACACGCATCAAACACTGTAGCAAGGCAAAATCGATACGCTCCTTAATAATCCAGCCGGCGGAGGCCGCGAGTTCACGTGATCACAGCGGAGGGTTTCCGGCGCGGCGGGGGCGATGTCAAAGCAGCCTCGCGGCTTCAAAGTTTCACGGGGGAATCCCGCGAGGGTTTCATCACGGTGCATCGATAGGGAGAGGAGAAGAATCGACGAGCAGACCGGTCTCCGACGTCAAAGATCTCGGTTCTCGCCTGGCGGTTCGGCTCTTTCGCGCTGCGACAATTTCTGCTTACGTATTACCGCGACGCATAACTGTTACGTTATCAAAGGAGAATGGCGCTCGGAGAATTTCCGGCTTCATAGTTAACCTACTGCGTGCGCACGGCCGCTGACCTGGCGCCCCGGCTTTGGAAATCTTTGGAATTGTTCGCGCGTCAAAAGCCATTGTTCCGGCGATGTTGTCACGAGAATAATTCTCGGTTCGTTGTTTCACGCAAATTTCGGAATCCTTTTTAACCCACACACATTCTCCGTTCTTCGTTGTTTCTCTCGCTCGTTTCATCTTGTTTCTCCTTCTTTTTTTTTTTTTTTTTTAGCGTTCATCGTGGTAATCGCGTTTTGGAAATACGCGCTTAAGGGCGTGTACGTGTTAGCTACAAAGTGTGAAGTTGAGGTAATGTATAGTATGTCTAGGCGAAGCGTAAAGTCGAGGGAATGTACAGTGTGACTAAGAAAGGCGGAGAGTTCAGACAATGTATACTCTGCCTAAGCGAAGTGAAACGTAGATCTTATTTTATGGTTTGCTGGATTTTATACTTGTTTTACGCCGCTAACGTATACATTTTAATCTGTCCTTTGACGTTTAATATTTGAAAGGTTTATCGTGTATTTTTCGTTTCTTTCGTTTTGACTGACCGGGACGTTTAAACGTCAACCTTTGTTCAAGCTGGAAAAATTGAAGGATATTAAGGCACGCGATGGATCTCGCTGACGTTGATGGTATTCCTCCCGACGTTATCTTTTTTTTCCATCATTTCTATTTTTTCGTCGCGAACAAAACGGAAACGTACGCGTTTCGCTGGAAATTTCCGATGTACCGTCGAAAAGTCATCGCGTGATTTTCCTAAATCGACCGTCGTCTGGCCCCGCGTTACCGCGAGGAAAGCTTGACACCGGTTTGGTGCGTTTTTTCAAATACGCGATGGATTAACAAACCGATCGGTGAGCGCGTGCACACAAATTGAATCAAGCTTTCAGAAGTGAACGGTTGGCCGAGTGACAGAGAAAAAAGAGGATCGAAGGAACAAAACCACAGAGAATGGAAAGGTAAAAAGGTAAAAACAAAAAAAAAAAACGCAGTCGCGGTTGTTTGGTCGCAGAGGATCGAAAATTTTCACACGAAAAGGAAGAAGAATGTATCGTCGCGCAAATTTGATCTCGCATATGTAGAATCTGTCCCGGATCTACCCCTTATGACCGACAATTTTTGTTACCAGAAAAGCGTACCGAACGATCGAGACAGATATTAACGGAAGAAATGCATATAAATTGGAAAGTATTGTTCGCGTTACGTTTGAAGGGCTTGGCGAACCGTGACGGGAAAATAGATGAATCCTAAAGGAAAACTAAGCGGCAAACGGACCGTCGAACGAAGTCGACACAACGGATGAATCTCATAGCCGTGGGTGTTCGATAAATCCCGGCAATATTTTAAAATCAAAGCTGCTCTACTCTTCTTGCTTCTCACCCTCCACGTTTCATTTTCCCTATTCTCTTCCTTCGGCGTTTCCCACGTTTTCACATTTCATCCTCTGCTCTTTTCTACGCATCGTTCCTTCCTCCACATCATTCTCTGCTCGTTACACGCCTAACTTCGTCTCTCCCTCCTTTAACACATCATTCATTTCCCCCCTTTTCAACCGAATTACATTTTTTCTCTCTCTCATTTTCTCCCTTCCGAGTTTTTTTCCAATTCTTTTTCCACATCCTTCCAAGCTCATCTCTTGGCCGTCACGTTTCAACTTATCCCCGCGTAATTCATTCCACCATCCCGCGATTTCCGCGGAATTTCTCTCTACAGCCACTTCACGCTGGCCAGATTCTCGCGCGCAACGCAAAATGGAACGTCTGTCTCGAAACGGCGCACCTGTTACCGCTCACGGGAGCTGAAAACTTCACCGTTCCACCTGTCATCGTTCTCACCGCGAACGCTAATTGGATTAAAAAAGGAGGGGGAGCGAAGAAGAAAGGGGAGAAACCGGAAGAAAGGAGACAAGAGAACCGCAGACGAGCTTGCAAAAGGGAGAAGAGAAAAGGCGGCTGGGAGGAGATGAAAAGCTGGATAAAAGACAATCGTCACTCACCTTATCGCCATACTCTTCGCCTTCAAATGATGCCATCGCTGGTTCATCTCGTCCAGTCGTCGCTGTAGCATAACCGCGTCATCCTGACTCGCCAGAGAGCTCAACAGCTTCCGGCCAGTGCCGTTCAGGGACGCGTAAACGTCTCGATGGGTCTCGATTTCCGACTGCAGGTCCTGTAACGAGAAACAGTGGCCCTTCTATATCTTTCTGTCGGCGAGATGTTCGAGTGTAATTGAATTATGGTAATTTTCATTTAAGTGGATTTTACGGAGATTATGAAAAAAGTGAACTTGTAGGTTGAATTATTCCTGAAATAAATTGTAGAATAATTGGTAAAAAGTTCTGACATTGGAGAATAAAATTTGTAAGATTTTTTTATTGTACTCTACACTGATTGCTCTGTCAGTGTTCTTATATTTATGTTTCATATTACATTCGTAAGTATTAGGACACCCATTACGTTCCTATAAAAAGTATTATACGATTTAGATAAATTAAATTAGATTTATGTATTATATTACGAGATTGCAGTGTGAATAATTCTTTCTTTAGATCGTAACTCTTTGAGGACGGTGGACTCTCATGTACGTTCACGAAAAATTAGGAAACCAGCAATCTCACACATTTTTAAGCAAAAAAAGAAAATAGTTGACACGATGATATGATTTAGTTTAAGAAAAAAATTGAGACAATATGTAGTCCTCTATCAAGCAAGTTACTATAAAATTTGCTTCCCATTAAGTAATCGTTCTAATACTCACGAACGAAACCGTACATGAAATATTAATAACTATCATCCCTCATAGGACGAACTTTCTCAAGATAATGTATAAAAATAGAGAACTACTATATACCCTTGGTCCATTCTATCTAAACCATTTAAGAACAGACACTATAGAATACACGGAATAATTTATACAAGCCATAATGGACGGGAAAACTCGCCGTCGTCGCGTAGCCATCGAGGGTAGAAATTTCAGGGATACAGTAGACTTCCTCTTAACTTGCCGCTAAGACTTCTGGCCGTATAAACGAAAATATACCTCAAATATTATTTACATAATTTCCGTATAAAATATAAAATGTGAATCTTCGTCAAGAAATTACAGAACCATTACAGAGTGCACTGCATTCGTCCTTAAAGTCGTTTGCCACGTTAAGTGACAGACGCAACATTAAATTTCGGATAAAACCTTGAAAAGTGACAAAGAAAAAAAGATCGAATATTAAATCCTTTACACTTTCGGCGTTTTTACTTTATTTCACTCCAAAATTTAAGTCCAAAGGTAAAATTAAGTTTCCTTCACGATAAACACTGTGCATCACGATCGAGCTATACACCTAACACGGAATGTGTCAATTATTTTCTTGCAGGGACTCCCAACGAAAATAGCGGAAACCGATTAAAAGCGTGGCCGGATAAGAGGTAGTCTACTGTATTTAAAATATTTCACGATCGTCGAACGGCGTTATTATCGAAGAAACATCCCCGTCGGCCGGAGATACTCCGCGCGGGAAATTTCAAGAATTCGCGCAATATTTCCAGGGGATCTTCCTCGACGGGAGGAAACGAACGCGCGTGGGAAATATTCGCATCACAGAGAGAAAGAGAGAGAATGTTCACGGTGTTCCGTCATCGTGATGACGTGAATTGCGGCGAACGCTTGGCCAGAAGTGATTTATGCCGGGTTCTCATGTACATCGAGGCTATGGGCGCCGACGGCCTCCGATGAAAATAAATCGAGGTCGATGCAAGTGAATTAAGAAATATTCGTCGCCGTCCGTCCACGCTCTGTTCGTTTTCCACGCAATTTTAACAGGATTCCGCGGAAACATAGTGTACGATAATGTACAACGTTCGTTTCTTCCAAGGTATCATACCGCACGGTTGAAATATTCTTTTTCAAGACTCGTAAATTCGGTGCACGTGCAAATGTGATTTGAGGAAAATTTACGACACCGTTCCGTGGAAATTTATTTCGGGAGGTGGTTTAGTTATTGGACACTTAACAGACTCGGAGTAAGAATAAATTTAAGCAACATTTAACCCTTTCGGGACGATAAACTCACGTATGCGTTCACGAAACACTATGAATCAATAATCTACATATTTTTAAGCAATAAAAATAGCTGACTTTGCCATAAACTCATATACTTAACTTATTATTTCAGGGAAATAGAATTTTGAAATTATTTAACTTGGAAAAAGAACATTAGAATAGTGACCTGGTTATACGTTCGCAAAAAATCAGTATCTCAATATGATATGTAGTCCTTCGTCTCCAAAGGGTTCACCCTTTAAACTCCAAATTTAAAAAAAAATTGTTTTTTCAAAAACTCCCTATTATTTTAAGAAGTTTATTTAAAATGCACTTGAAAAGACATTTGGTTGATAGAAACTAATTTAAACAATTTTTTTTACTAATTATATTGAAAATAGCATCAAGGGTCATACATATATGTGTACCTACTGCAAAAAAATATTGCAAAATATAATACATATTTAAACTGGCAATTTAAAAATTACTTCATTCGTACCTGTGAAAAAGACTGATATCGAGTCACACTCGACGAAGGAGTCCAAAGGGTCAGAATACCTTGATAAAGGAGCACAGAAAACCTTCAAGATTTTATTTTTTCTAAAAAACTACTATACACTCCATTCAACGAGACGAGTCACCAAGTATAAACACGAGCACGTGAACGACTTACGGATCCCCATATCGCATCGTAGGATAAGCTTTTTTTTTTAAATTAAAATTCTTTGACTATGGTATGGAGTTACTTGTTATATAAATATACCTAAATAACAGGATGAATGAAAGTACAAGAGAAGTTCCGTGTAATTATTATTTCTTTATTCTATGTTGCTCTCACAACTGGTATTTGATACTGAACTATCGTCGGAATCATTTAAATTTATAATAAATGGTTCTATTGCTGATTCAATTATACCATCTAATTGCCAAAATCGGTTATCACGTGATCAATACATTTTTTGCTTACCACTGAAAAGTACCTGAAGTCATAAAATACACATTTGGAAATCATTAAGGTTTCTGCCTGCAAGACCCCTCGGACCACCATAACTTGGCCCTGAGTTGTAACATGTGACAGCCAATGACCATAGTCGCAGAGCCGATCACGTGAAAAGCGAGGGAGTTGTTTGTTTTTACTTAGTGACTCGTCTCGTTGAACGGACTGTAGTTGGGCGATCAATTTGAAACTTGAAAAAATGCATTTCTTACGAACGGATTTCTGCTGCTTGGAGAAAGAAGGCTATGGAAAAATCGCCGGGAATATTCTTCAGATATAACGCTATTACTTAATCAATAGATTCGCTGAAAGCGTACCTCGACAGATATTTTATTCAACACTGTACACGGAAGTATATGCACCTTCTCTCTTATTCCTCTCCTCTCAAAACTCATATCCAGACAGGAAAGATTGAACTTCGCGAAATAACACAAACTCGCTCTCAAAATCCTATTACCAACTTCTTCACCCCAAGAATTCTACAGAAATAACCTTGTTCCTCGGTTGTACGCTGTACAAACAGAAACTCCCTTTAAGGGATAATTCTCCGGCTACTACAAAAATTACAATAGCCGGTCATTCGTTGAAAGGAGCCTACGCGATAACCCTGACCGTGCAACTTTAACCGACAGACCTCTCTAGCAATCCTACCGACTTCCCTACTCGCAACCATACTCCGCCATGAATTCTCCATTACCACGAATCCCGCTAACCTCCCCTAACGTACAACGAAAGCTGTGTCGCGGGAAATGATTGAACAGACGAGACATCATCCTGTCGGCGGTCGTGGCAGTTAATGCTGGAACAATTAACGTTCGTGTCAGAAAGTACTTTGACTCGGTGTTGGCTCCCACAATGTTCACGAAGCCTGATTATATAGCAAATAACTCTTTGTTTAGCAAAATTCGTGTAATCGTTCGTACCAGAGTTCAGATTCTATGTTTCACTAATGTCCTCTTTGTCTGTCACCCCAGTCCCTTTATACGGTTTTTGTCCGTCCATTTGGGTCCCTTGACGGGGGTGAGATTTGGGTGGGGGGCCAAAACTCCCAATCAAGTTAGGGCCTTGGTCGACGCCCGACGCCAACCGCTCACCCTTAGGGAAGGGGTGTTCTGGGTGAGGTACGCGTCACCTGAGCTTTTGGGAAAAACCCAGGGTAACGGTACCGCTCGCTAGCTCGCATGTGCCTCAGCTCGCGTGGGTTTATGATACGTCAATTGCTATTGAGATGCACGAAGAAACTCCAAATTCTCCGCTTTTATGAGAGGTTTGGAGCCCTCCTGACAATAAGGAATAATTAACGAACGAAAACATTAAACGCGTATTCAAATCTTAATCTGAAAAATAGCAGAGTCGCGTCCGACTCAGGTCTACATTCTTACTGTTTAATTTCTTTCCATAAATGCAAAATGCACTCTTTTCTTTTTAATGAAACTGCATATTTTTTAACGTAGATGGATTCCGCGAACATTCTGAATGTACAATTTCATAAATAAATTTTTACGAATCGTGAAATTCTTAAATCATTTTCAGGGGTTCCGGTGTATTTCGAGTAAATTAGATTGTTCGCCGGGAAATCTCCTTGAAAGCGTCTTAATAATCCCCGTAATTCCAGCTAAATCCGAAATCCGTCATTTTAACGGGTTAGGTTGTTCTAGTGTTAAAGAGAATCAATGAATATCCAGGAGCGTACGAGGGCCCTCGGTATTCTCGCATGAAAAGCGAACCACTCGTACGTTCCTTCCTCCCGTCGAAGGGGAACCGGATAATAATTCAACAGCTTTTCTTCCCAGGTCGCGGATGTTAACTTCCATAATTCAAGGAAGCACGGATTGAAAGTCAGCATTGAATACGCTCTACCCCACGGTTGTATCTCTCCCTCTCTCTCTTCTTCTCTTACGCTAACTTCAATCCGACGTCGTTTTCCCGCCCTCTGTCCGCAGACCTCTGTTTTTCCACTAGCTCTAACGCTAGCCTCGATTTTTCGTCGATTTTCGTTCAACTCCACAGACTGGTAGTCCCGGTGAACGACATTTTCCCCGGATGTGATCCACGAATCGACGCGTGTCGCACACGCTGCGTACAGGCTGTATCATAAAATGCAGTCCAGCTCCAACGGGAGAGAATTGAACGTGCGAACGAGTGATGAACAACCCTCGGTGAATTTATGCGGACGATAACTTTTTTTTCGGGAGGAGGAGAACCCGATCGTTCGTCATTTGAGATGGAAGGCTGGTGTTGTTTTCCGGTGGAACGGAGGAGAGAGTCGGTTTGCAAATTGTCAGCGTGACAAGAGTGTTGTTGTTGCTGCAGCACGCAACAGAGAACCAGAATTTTCAACAAATTTCGCACATTTAACGAATCTCTGTGTGTAAAAATTCAAACGATTTACACAGGGAGATTATTCAGCGGGGATGATTCGAATGATTCACGGGATGAAAGAACGTCGATTGTCGAGAAGATTATGGCCGTAAAAAGCAGGGAACATCCTGGATAGATTGTTATAGTGTAACAGCTTGCGCGAGCCTTTTTTATCGCTCTCCCGCGTGTCCAACTGGCGAAACTTGCGTCCACAATTTATAGGACGGCCTGTATACGGCGAAAGGGAGCGGCAAATATGGACGGGCAAATATTGTGGCGGATGGTGTGCAACGGTGCAAGGAACCTGTTCGAAAAAGCGTCGGGGTACATCCATCAAAATGCTTTTCGTCGGAGTGCTCGTCGAGAGTGCGAATCGGTGACGTTTAATTGGTACACCAGATATCTCTGCGTCGGATGAAGTTTGATAGTTGGCGTTCGATTAATCGTCGAATCTATTTCCGCGGAATCTTAGATTTTTAAATTTATTTAACTTTTTTCTTATTACAAATGTCCGGTCGCGCAGCCCACCGGCCAGTAATATATCGTAAATTAATAAACAGTCCTTTCCAGCCGTCTTCCTAACAAATTCCTTCCCTACCATAAAGCAGTTCAAGTTGCATCCTGGTCCTGTTTCCTATCCCTTTCCCCTTTCCGGGTTTTCCCCAAATTATTTCAACTTTTACACACCACCTTCACCCTCACGTTCTCCTTCCACTAGTTTCCTAATACCCAATCACACCTCCGCATTTTTCGAGTCCTTCTTTATTCACCATCACCACACCAACTACTAGAATTTCGCCCTTCCGGGATTAACACATCGGGAGCGCAACGATACTAACCGAGTTCGAGCTGAAACCAGTCTCGTTCACGAGTCGAGCATCGTACAACAAACATGGGTCAGAAACGATTTTTATTCCGTAACAATAATTAATCAATTAATAAATAAAGTGTGTAAAGTAGAAAAATATCAAAGTTCAATATTAATCCTCTCAACGTTTGATGAATACCGCGGTCCATTTATTTTTTGGCTCGACTCTCCATATTCAGCATTCATTTTTCACACATTCACGTTACATTCGTATTTCAAATTTTGCATATTACGTTACCGGTGTATTATAACCGTTTGATTCGCTCCTAATACGGTTCGATTTTACCGAAAAGAAGCTGAGGGAACAACGTCGTGTCTGTCGATCGAGTACAGGATCATGGGATACCTATCGATCGTGAAGACGATCGAGGCTGCGATACGCCGTCTTAACCGTGCACTTTCAATGCAGATTAAATTTTCCGGGTAATAGGTGTGTATAAAGTGACCCAGGTGAACCGTGGAAAAGAAGCGTTTAGGGGGGAAATTCGATGGGTAGATGGGCTGGAAAAAGCGTGAAATGCAAAGCGTTTTTAGCCAGTCGACGGGGCTCGGTGGTTCTTATCGCTGCAACCGCCGTGCAATTACGCAAATAGCACGTTATCGATGGTGCGTCGCGAGCGATAAAATCGTGCCCTTTTTTTCCACCCTCTGTTCTTTTCTTTTTTCCCTTCTTTCTTTTATTACTTCTCCCTCTCTCTCTTCTCTTTTTTTAATTTCACTTTTCGCGATAACGAAGCGGCGGGGACGTGCTACGACAATTGCGCGGGAGTTCCTGTATTTACGTTCGAAAGCTTCCTCGAATATTTTGTAACACCGTTGCACCGTGTACATGTAAATCACTATAGAACGATTTCGAGCACTCTGCGAAATTTCAGAGAGCACTCAGAAACTCGAGACGTATTTAGAAACAACGAGTAAATGCTTTGCAACGTCGTTGATAATTTTGTAAATATCGTACAGTGGCCGCGAGTGATTTGCAACTATCCCGAAGTTCCAGGAACGGTTTGAAATATCGCGTAACGTTGTTCCAACAAAATTATTAAAAAATAATCCCACAGTTTTAGACGAGTCTAGTAACCTATTCATTTTGAGAAATACACAGGATCTCTGCTCAGAAAAATCAGCGACGCTTTGCAATATTCTGCGATGCTGTGACAAATTTTAAAATCTCCAGCGGCAGCTTGGAAATACCTCGTGGTACGGGTACGACATTCCGCGAACCTACGGGGAACACAGGGAACGCGTGGAACACTTCGCAATATTACGCAACATTGGATCGACAAATCACCGCGATGAACTTCGGAATGCTTTGTCAAATTACCGCGAGTATCTCGATATACTCTGGAATGCTTCAGATTAATCCTCGTTAATTTCCGACAATTTTTCTCGAATTAGAGAATATCGTACATCGCGAGGAAACGCCATTGCAAATTTCTCGGCGTTGAAAACTGTGTAAAAATCCGGTCGAAAGAGACGAGAATCGCGGAAATTCTTAAACGTCTTTGATTAGCCACGCGACAGATCTCGCAAACACGAGTAATTAAATCAATCCCGTGGGCGTCCGTGCGGCATTCTCGATTCAATTAGTACCGCGAATCCTTACGCTCGAATCGAAGTTCAAGCTCTGCTCGCGGCTAGACGAGAGAGCGATAGAGGGATATTAGTTATTTCGATGGCGAACCGAGGACGTAATATTACGTTTCTAGGAGGAGTCTCTCTGGTTTATTGCCTGGCGTTGCCGCTTCTGATAATATTCCAAACACATGGCGCACCTGCACAGGTAATTGACGAAAGGAAAGCGCGATTACGAGACCGTCTCGCGACCGAATCATATCCACGTTTCATTTATCATCGTAACGAGCGCTGCTTGTTCCGAAACGCGACGGGACAAACGACTTTGTGGGTTAATTAGAACGTTTACGGACGACGCTCGTGACCACCCCCCGATGCACCTGTAAATCTCCGCCACTCGTA
>NW_017100218.1:978635-988340 GCF_001263275.1 Habropoda laboriosa
TATTTAACGAAGCGCCGAGTTGTTTCGACGGGCAAGTGGTCGCGATCGAACGAGATTTTTAACAGTGTCGTAGAGAAAGTTTTGTATTTTTATAAGTGGAGAAACTTTGATCGACTACGACACAATTATCCGTGTTTAGCTTAATTCGATATATTATAATTGCGTAAACAACCGCGGTGTACCGACGAGTGTCAGGAACAAAGGATTAAGTATCCGAATTGTTGCGATCTGATGGGGACGCAACGAAGTCTCGGTTCGGCGGATTATAGCAATAAACAACTTTTGGCCCGCGGACCGAGGTGCCGACGTTCGGAAGACCGCAATATACCCCCGGTAGACTCACCAGCGCGACACTTAGACAATAGGTCCCAAAAACACTCGGGACCATAAAACATTCGTTACCAAAAGGTTACAGTTTTCATCGACCAATAGCCGAACACACCACGTTTTCCACCTCCATAACACAACCACCAATCAGAACCAACCTAATGCCTATATATACATCTACACACCTGAAAACCGACAATCACAGTAAAACGAGTGCACGAGACACATCGTCAAGAAAAAAAGAATAACCGAATTTCAACTAAACATCTATCAAACATCTACATGAACGAACCGAAAGAAAAACATCTAACCCAACAACCAAGTTTCAATACCCTCGAACCAGCGAGAACTATCATCAACCTGTGCCAGAACTCCTGGTCATAAGACTTGATCAAAGTCCACGACGCAACACGAATATTCCAATTTCTATCTGTTCATTTCCCCTCGACGAATTCCATTTATACAAAAGCTACATGATAATGTCCTCTTAATTTCTAAACTGTCTCTATAGTTAATTCGGTGATACACGTTGAAATTTCGAGACACATCTGGGAGCTCTGGTTCGAATTAACGTTCCGCGGATACTCGAGCCAGATAATTGAATTCAAAGTGAAGTCTGTAAATAAAATCCTCGCCAATTTTCCAACCGAGACTCGAATCTCTCTCTCTCTATCGTTGCCTCTCAACTTCGCCAGCCAATTTAGTATTTCTAACTTCAAACGACGCGTTTCAACGGCTCTACTCGTTTCAGAAGTTAGGTTCGTGGAAAAATCACCGCCGAACATCGTTCCGCTGTTCAATGGAGAAATTTCCCTTTTGACTCTAATCCGACGAATCGATCTTCCATTTCGAACCGTGAAAATTTCAAGAGAGACTCGCATAATTGAGAGAGAGAGAGAGAAGAGACAGAAAGAGAGAGGGAGAGTCAGAGAAAGAGGGAGAGACAGGGAGAGATAGAGAGATATAGGGAGAGACAGAGTGTACGATCCAAGATTCAGGCATAATTCATGGGGTTCCGTCTTTCGAGGCAGCCTGTTCCACCGTGATGCATTTAATCGGTGGCGTCAGGCTTAATCAATGTCTGACACTTAGGCGGTCGCAGTCGGTGACGTGCATACCGGCGAGGATTTCTAATGAGGAATTGCCGATTACCTCGTTGGTATACCGAGATTCCGCGACGATTCCGGCTTCACTTAGACGCGTTCTCCCGCGGGGACAAAGCCAGCGAATTTACGTGATCTATGGAAGATACGAGACGAACGAGATTCCCTTAGGACCAGACAGTTTCTTAGCGGTTTCTGTCACGTCGACTTGGAAACAGTTGAAAAATTGTTTCTCGCATCTATGAACGCCGATCAGCGAGGAATCCTCCAGAGAAATAGAATTTTCGCGAATCGGCGAGAGTTAACGTAGGATTATAATTTTACAGATTATTAGACCAATTCTTTTTCTAGAATAGGGTACATTTTTAACCATTGATTGATTAAAGAGGGAAAATTGAATTAATACATATTCGACGTACTTGCTCTCCGTGGAATTATTCATCGTTCTATTTGGATTACGTTTTCCAATTTTTCTGGCGAATCATTCCTTTTCTCATTTAATTACCGGTAGGATGCGCACGAGTTCACAAAAATGACTGAATTCGCGGTTTTGTTTTTATCAAAAAAACCCGCTGAAGAGATCGCTTTTTCCCCGACGAGATCGTAAACAAACGTTATTGGAAAAATGTTTTCCCCTTAATTGCCTGTGGCCATTAGTGGATTCAAGGGTGGACTCTGATATTGAGATCATCTTCTGCGATGAGGTAGTCGTGCAAGAGAAAAACGACAGATTCAACTCTATCTTGGAATTTATATATATTCCTTGGCAAATTATCACACGTATAATATAATCGAATAATTTATTATAAAAATTACTTACACGTTATTTCGCAGTTCGATTAATTGCCTCCTTAATTAATATTCCACGTTATAATCTATTATTGTTCGTTCACTTACACGATCCTAAGTAGACTCTCTACCTAGTTCACAAAACACTAATTACTCGTTCCCAACCTTATCTTATCAGCCTATCTAATCCACACTAACCATTGTTACCATGTAGGTACCTAATCTACATGATACTCGTACCGAATTACTTCTTCCACTTCCATCTCATCACGTATCCAAATTCAAAGCCTCTTTCTCCTATTATACATAAGTCTATTGTTATGAAGTCTATCTCTACAGCTCTCGCCTCACAAAACATTTATTAACCTCTACCGCACTTATAACGAAGACTGTCTATGGAAATGAGGTATTATAATTACAGTGTTTCCTCGAACAAAGCGGACTGTCCGCGTAGTTGGGAATCGCTACGTTTATATTCGTCCTATGCGTGTATTTATACGTATATAACTACAGAACCATCTCAATATTTTCAATTTTCATATATTGTTATTAAAATACTAACAGACGAAGTATGTCGCGTTTAAAGGCCTATTGAGAAACAAAGTTTCCCCAGAAAAGGATAGAATATGCGAAAGACTCGGGGGAAAAAGAGCAAGAAACTGATTTGTTGTTGATTCTTAACTATAACACACCTTATTACAGCAAAAATTTCATTATTCACACACGCATACCGTGAAACTATAGCTATGCAGCTCGCAGGAACACACTGGACGTTTGATTTTTCTTCAAAGTTCGGCTGTTTGTTGTGTACTTGAATTCGATGCACTATTTCTTGTATGCGGCGTTCACACACACGAATACGTATATGTAAATTGATTGGAAATTCGCGTATAATCGAAAACGCGTTGTTCGAGCGAGCACTGTATTCTCTACAAGACTAAGATCGCGAGGTATAAGCGTGATTTGCCAAGGCACTCGTTCGACAGCCTTGTAAACACTGACTGAGAACGTATCGTCCTGCCCGATTTCTGTTTACGCGCAGCTAGCATAAGAAACCTCAGGAGTGAGTCACCCTCTTGTCTCATAACATCGCGTGATATATTTTCCGTGGCAAACATAAGAAACGCGAGTCAGGGTCGTTGAACGTACATCGGGCTATGTGTTTATTTGAGAGTGAAACTGTCGCGAGTTGTTCTCGAGAGTATCTCTCAACTCTCTGAGAGTTGATGCGTCGCGACTTGCTCTCGAATGGATGCGAAGTTATACTACTGTCGGGCAGCAGTTTCGTACTCTTGAGAGAACTCTCGTGCGAGTAAAAAATTGGTCGAGAAATTAAATTACCGATTTAATCACTCTGGAATTATAAAGAAGTCAGAGAGATAGAGTCGCAGAGCGAGAGTTACACAGAGAACATTGAGAGTGAAGAATTAAACTGTTGAAGTAACAGAGAAGAAGTAGAGACGTTGTGGCTATTGTTATTGAGTCTTAGTCGTTAACCCTCTAAGCCTAAGTGGGACTCCAGAGTCCCATACCAGAAATCCAGCCATTTTAACCCCCCTAAAAATTCTACAAGTTTAAAACACCTCTGGACTTAGAGGGTTAATCCTTTGCGGTCCTATGTTGAGTCAGAATTTTTGCCTTCAGATATCATATAATAAATTATAAATTATAAATGATAATAAACCACTTTTTTATGCATTAATATCACTCTGAAACTTAGTATTTTATAACTAATATTACGTCGAAATATTGAAATAAAGGCAAACTGCATAGTACTGCCCGAGAGTGACCAAATAAGTGCAGGCTAACTGGACTACTTTGCCCGCAAAGTGTTAATAAAAATTCTGGAAACTCGGGTTAAATATATTCCTTACTCTTATAAATTTCACTGAATACCTGTCTACAGCCCCACATTCCTATACTCTCGTTCGTCACAGACGATCACAACGAAAGGGTTAATCATCAAACGTAGGTTTACCTGTTCGAAGAGATGCAGCTCAGCCAGCAGAGTGTAGGATATGTAGATGTACCTCGCGTCGTCCCGTCTTTTTCTGCCCCGTGGCCCCCGAGGGGGGTTCCCATGTAGGGTGGCACGCCCCCCGGGCCACGTGCCCCCTTTGCGTACACTTTCACGATAATCCACCGTAATTACGTACACGGAAGTTCCCTCATCACCCCAACGGTCCACGCAAGCCTCACGAAACTCCACGTCCTTTACCTGTTCACCCCGTTCGATTTCGACGCCTCCGTGACACTCGGCGAATACACACAGTGCACACTTCCCCCTACGCTGTCTTCGCACATCTCGCGTCCTCTCACTTTCCACGACACCGTGCTACACATTTTTTCCCCTCGTGATTCTCCTCTTTCACGCACCGCACGCTCCACCCACGATTAACGCGCTGTTTTGCAAAGCTGTATGCAAAGCGAATTATCGATCACCGGTTAAAACGAGGCGAGTGTCGGCGCGACACGTGCGCGGATTTCGCGGAACGGCCAATTTGACCGGCAGAAAAATTCTGGGACACGTGTCGCGATTAATCGGTACTTTCGATTGCGTCAATCGCGGAACGAATCGTGCGCGAGTTCGTTCGATCGCTCGAAATAGTCGCGACACTTTCACCGGTGAATTTTTTCTTTCGCGCTCGGAGTAACAGAGAAATTCGCAAAAGAATTTTACTGGAACCGTTTCGAAGCGTATGTTTCGTCGGAAGTGATTACGCGAAGTGTAACCAGGAGGTACAGTGGCCAGTCCGACTTCTGCAAATTTGCACGTCCAACGAATTCTACATTGTAGTCAATTAATTTACACGAAGACTGGCACTTCTGTCTCTATGGAGAATTCTGCGTTGGACACTTTCGAAGTAACATTTGACACTCTTCACCTTTTTCTCACTTCAAGTTCTCGTTTTTAAGTAACAGTTTCCGTATTACACAAACGGTAATCACATTTCGTGTTCCATTTGGAGATTCCTTCGATGAAAATTCCATTCCCCCTGTCTACAGAGAAACGCTTAACTCGTGCGAGTGCTATCGAATACATCGCGACGTCAAAAGCACGTCGGCTCCATTGTTAAAGGGGAATCGAATTTCTCGAAGAAAAATTGGCCCCTTATTCCCAGAACGACGGGACAAATAACAGTCGTGAAGTTACACCGACAACTATCCTCTGCCAACGTTAAGAAAGAACCGATCCGAGGTAAAAATTAAAGAACGTCATTTCTAACCTATCCTGTCTATCGGTCGGCCATTTTGGTCCCGATAGAACGGTGCCTATATACCGAGATAGCTCGAGAAGACGATTAGTTCTTCCAAACCCGCTATCGAGAACGCATCGTGTCAGGCACACGACCAAACCGGCCCCATTGTTACGTGGAATCCAATTCCTCGAAGAAAAATTATCCCTTTATCCCCGAAGGGGTTGAACAAACGGCGGTCGAAAGTGGGTTGGCCGCCCTCTATCTTGTTACGAAATCAATGACGCGTGTCCAGCCTCTCCCCTAGGTTCCTAGCGAAAAGCTTGGATAAAATGTGGCCCCGGGGATGGAACAGCATTCCGTCGGATTAGAAAAGCGAGCCATCCGCACAGGGTTGGACCCGATTGGTACCAGCCGGCGATCCAAATAAAATATACGAGGCGCGGAAACGGGCCACGGGGATGAATAATGCATCGGACGAGCAGCTTGTGGTAAGTAACGAGGTGGATTTGTAAAACACCAGCCTCACCTTGTCGCGACATCGCCGATGAACCGCAAGTAATTTAGCCGCGTGAACTTTTCACGCAACGTTTCGACGTTCGACGAATTTCAGTTGTCATTTTACCCATTAGAAATGTATTTTTCGACACTTGGGTGATCGAGTTATATCGCTTCCGTGTTTGTTACTTCGGTTACAGCTATTTTGGTCGACCGTCGAGTTTACAATGGATACTAAATTGAGGTCGATTTTTAGCGGAGAATTCAAGTGGGACGTATGCGTCCCACTGGTCGCGAAATTTATGAGAGGTGGATTGAACGGCGGTGGATAATTTTGCACGAATGTGGATTTCTCTGATCGAGATGTAATTGGAGGTTTTTCGCGAGGTATAAAGGGTGGGATTATTTGCTAGGTAGTGGTTTTTCTCGCGTTGCATCTTCAGGTAGGTTTGCTCGAGGGTTCAATTTATTTATTTATTCGACTGGTGTTAAGAGGCAAACTGTGGAGTTTGAATAAAATATTCGACATCTCGAAGATGAATGTTCTCTGTTCGTTGAAATTTTTTTTCATTTTAAACCTTTCAAGGTTTGCAAGAAGAAACAGAGATTGGAACATCGAAGACCAAAGAAGTGTGTTGAAAAGGTGATAAGATTATGCTAATTTTACGAACGATCGTATGTTTTAATCGAAAGGCAGGTAGGAAGATAGCTCGATAGAGTCGAGATTAGGGCGTCGTTTCGCACCTGAATCGAATGTTATTTCTGGGAAGGAAGTTCGGCTAGAGATTCGAGGGAATTTTCAAGAGCATAAGGCGCGACGTAACTCCCTTCTCCAGATTGATAACAATTTCCCGAATGAAATGCAAAGTGAATGTCGTACTTCGAAACGAGTTCGAAGGGACTCCCTCCTCGTCGGCTCCTTTTTCCACCTCGTCGAGGGGAAAGTTTTTTTTCTTCTCGGGGCGAGAAGAACGAAAAGTTGCCGGGGGAATAACTTCAATTCTAAGGTCTTCAACGATGCAGATTTCTTCGTTGTTCCGACTAACGGTAACAATCATCGCGGAACTCCCTGTACATTCTTCGAGCAGAATCGCGAGGGGAATTTTCACGATCGATTCAAAAGAGAAGAAAAGTTGTCACGCTGTTAAGAAACTTCGCGAACCTCGTTAATCTCGATATTTCACAAAGTTCGCCAGTGTGACTAAGGAAATCTTCGGTAATTTCATCGACAATATTTTTCTAATTTTTAAATCGTTGAAATAACGGGATAGATTCCATTGTCTAATTTTTAAAGTGCTTCTCAAATAGTACAATACAAGGATGAGAGATTTGGTCAAAATAAACCACCCCCTTTTTAGTAATTCTGAGTAAATCATCCTCTTCTGAGTAATTTTCACTTCTTTAACGTTGATTATCATTAAAAAAAAAATTCTAGTCTATTAATATAAAATCATGAGATATTCTATTAAATATGTCTACTACCCCAACTTTGAAAGTAATCTTCACCCCTTCGGTGTTCGCGATTCTCGATAAAGAAACCCATGTGTCTAATATTTTTTTGAGACCCCGCGCATACCAAAATTTCGCTTGCAAGTATGAAGTAAAGCAACTCCTAAATCTTTCTTTTTTCTAATTTCCAAAATTGCCTCTGGTGTACCGAAGTATGTACGCGTAGTACAAATAAAAATTGATTTCACATTGGAGAAATCGCTAATACGTCAGGTTTCATTTTCTGTCCCTACTCGACTGGTTTTCCCCGCGGCTGTCAGACACGCGTCGTTCATTTTTCTCGTCGCTGCGCCGCTGGGGGGACGAAAGCTACGGGTCGTCGACGGAACCCATTAACGACGTCCACGGTTCGGCACTCTTTTCCCCCTGGTCTCGTCTCGATTCGTTTTGGACTGACGAAAGAACGAACCTGCCAAGCCGGCCCGCTCGTCAAAAACTGAAACGCGACATTCTCTCCTCTCTCTCTTTTCCTCTGTGTGTGTGTGTGTAGGTAAGCAGAGGGACAGCAGCAGGGAAAATTTCATTTTAATATCATCTAAATGTCATGGCGCCGCTGGAAATGCACGGTGACGCGTCGCAGTCCGGAAGAAGCGCCGCTGTCGTTTGTCTTCTGTCGAAAACACGTGGCTGAACTTTCACGACGACTGCCAGAGAAATAGACGAGAGAAATAGAGAGAGATAGAGAGAGGGCTCTTCTCGTTTCGTCGCGTCGAACACGTTGCCGTTTTGACGTACGATGAAACTGTTGCTTATACTTCCCTTTACGATGTGACGTCGCCTCTCTGAGCTGTATGTACCACTTTAGAATACTTCGCGATGTTAGAAAGTTGATCGATAGGAACCAGTGTTACGTGTAATATCGTTAAATTATCGAACGAATTTTGGAATTTTGGAAAAATTGTCGATTCTGTGGAAATCAATTTTTATCGATTAAAATGAGCATACTCGAGCGTCTGCTTTGATATTCCATCGGTGACTACATGTGTTAAAAATTTGGAACTACTTTCTATTTTTGAATATTAAATTTTAATTTTTTTGAAGAACGTCCCATTTATCTGCCGATCACCGCGTCTGTAATCGAGATCAATTTTTATTCCAGTACTCAAGTGGAATATATTCGTCCCACTGGTCACGATAGGGTTAAATTTTATCCAATGTATATTCAAATTCCCAACTACCTCAATACCAAACGAACAAAGTACCATGTTTTCTCCTCGATTCTAACAAGAAGTGAAATTTCACGTTGAGTACAATTCGCGAGCCATCTACGTTTGTGCTGCAGATATTATTTCGGGGGAAGAAGATTGCTCGTGGAACATATTAGGCTCGTTCTGGTTTCGCGAACAGTCGACGTGGATCTTGGTCGAGGCACAAGAAGATCGAGGCGGATGTTAATACCGGGTGGTTCAGGCTCTGATGGAGAAATTGGTGTACCAACCACCGCCGTAATGTTACTGAAAGAGGCCGATGCGAGACGGGGGTTGGGTTAAGCGGCTTGCGGACGATTAGAGAGCGCCACAGCAGCCATCGTCGCGCACTAGCTTCATCCCCATTGGCGATCAAAACCCAACTACCTCGTGGTTCAGTTAAATACAAAGTACCGAAAACCAGCCTCTCTCTCTTCTTTCCTTTGTTCGCCGTCCGGTTTTTCGTTTCGTGACGGATTCCGAAAGGGATTTACGACGATGGACAGCGTACTTTTAATTCCCTTTGTGACTAATCTTTGTGCGGAGTTTCCTTTTATCGTAGACTCTATCGAACGTATCGTTTCGCGATTATTCTCTTTCACTGGGTGAATTTTTCGAAATTTCACCGTGCCGATGTTAGAAAAGAACGCATTTGAAAGAAAATTCTTGTTCAGCTTTTCTCGGTGAATTTCGATTATTTAAGGAACATTCACTTGATTTCCCTTCGAATTTGGAATTTTCGCAGAACAGAAATTTTTTAGAATTACAAAAGAATGCATTTGGAAAAATTCGTGTTCGTCCCCTTTCTCAGTGATAAATTTCGATTTAACAAAGATTCACTCGAATTCTCTTCGAATTTGGAAATTTCACAGAACAGAAATTTTTTAGAATTACAAAAGAATGCATTTGGAAAAATTCGTGTTAGTCCCTTTCCTCAGTGATAAATATCGATTTAAGAAAGATTCACTCGAATTGTCTTCCAACTTCTATAAGATGAAGAAAAGAAGGTACATTTTGTTCGAATTGCGAAATTTTGCATACGTTACCTGCAGCTAGAAATTGCATACTCGTCAAAGGAATACTGTCCATTTTTTC
>NW_017100218.1:988387-1000618 GCF_001263275.1 Habropoda laboriosa
AAAGGGAATAAAGGTGAACCGGCCAAAAGGCGTTAGCGCGAAACATGTCTATATCGGATATGAAACTTCCTCCAGGAGATAGGATGCAGGACACCTTCTCGTGGCGACCACATACCCAGGATATCTCCGGGATTCGTAGCCAAGGTCCTCGGGAAAAGTTTCACAGAGGAACGTCGACAAAGCTCGCGGAAATGTCGACTAAAGCCCGGTCAAGTGACTGGGGGAACCTTCCATGGGCATACCTTCAAAATCAAATTTCCTGTCCTCTGCGGAAAAACGCGTTGCTTCCAACGGCGAAACACGCCAAACACCATAAAACATCCCAACAATTTTATGAAATAGCGCACCAGTAGTGGAACCTGGTACTTTGTGGAATTTAAGGAATTCTACTATTCATTTGCATTCCTCCATTATACCTATGAAGAAAATTCGCTAAAATTACTTATTTACCGAAAAAGACTCGACCAAAAACCTTACTTTCACTTGCACTTTTTCTCAGGAATTAGATATTATAATTTCTCCATTAAAATAAATACAGTTGAAAAGTATGCAGAATTTTGGAAGACTAAAATTCGTGTTCGTAATTTCTGGAAATACAATCTTGTGCAAAAAATTTTCTGTTCGCTTAATTTTGATAAATTGTATGCCATTTCCTACTGAAAATTGCGAAGAATAACGTACTGTTTCCCAGAAAGTGATTTTTGTTACCTAAGTATCCTTCCAACTACCTTTAACAGATCCTCCACCAAAATTTCTTGTAGATACTACAAAAATTCTCGATGAAATAACGTACACTGACACGAAAAACCCGCGCAAACCCATAAAACCTCGGAACAATATTCCAAAAAGATGGACCAACGATAAAACCTAAATCTCCTTTGAATCCACAAGATCCTATTATTCATTTGTCCGTCTCTCTATCTTCACAGATAAAATTCGCTCTCGTAGCCACGGTCGATGCAAGAATAAGCTTCCGTGAGTGATCTGGATGGTCGATAAATGGCGAACGAGACATTTTCTGTGCACCAGGGACCACATATCGACGTGCAGCGAGAGATTCCCTACCGGCTACACATCGTTCGAAAGTGTTTTTCCTTCTTCTTTTTTTCTCTTCCTTCGACCGACCCATTAGACCGCGCTTCACGATCGCGATCGACGCTCGACACTTTCTTCGCCGACGAACCGAACGAGCACCGTCGGGATTTCCGGTTTTACGAGCTACGAGAACGGCGACCTTTACGATTTCGTCAATTTCCCGGACGTTTCGCGTCCATCTCATCCGGCCACTCGTAAAAATCGCGCTGCGTACCTTTCGCCAAAGGATTTTTCCCTCGATAACAGAGTGTCTTCTCCTCTCCGTCTAATAACGCGCAGCTTTTCTAAAATCTCGGGACCTTTCCCCGAGCTGCACGTAGTCGTTGCCCATAAACGGTCCGTGAATTTAAGTATGGAAATGGGAGAACGGTCCTCGTGACCTCCCCGAGGAGAATCGTCTTATTTTTGGTCTCGTTATCTGCTTCACTCGGGCTATCTAATTAAAATTCGGGAATATTTACCTCGACACCCTGGACTCACTTCTCAGTTTGTTTAATAATTGAAATTTTCTATTGTTAAGAATTATCATCGAAACTCTTAACACGAGAAATTAGAAGGTAAAAAAGTGAGTTTGTTCAACGATCGGAATGGAAATTTAGTTTATCCACGGATGAAAGTAAAACGGCGAGTTTGTCTAGCGAGTGGAATGGAAATTGGGTTTGTTTAATGGTGAAATTAAAAAACTAACCACCTCACAAGTATTTCATTGCTGAAATAAGTACTGCCAATTTTAATCAGATAACCCAGGCTAACCAAACAACGGGAAATTCACATGCCATAAACTTTAGACAATTTTAAATAAACAATTCCAAGTATCAATATCGCAAAATGTCGCTCTTTTCCGAAAAATACGAACATCTCAGCCTGAAACTGAAACTTTACCCACGAAACGCGATAATACTCTCGCTAGTTACACTTCGAGCACGACAACATCTTACGCGTTGTTCTCGGCGGAGGCAGCGCGGAGAGAAAAATGGGGGAAGAAAATTCGACGCGATTAAAAGGCGTCCCCTTGGTCATTAGTCAAAGTCATTAGGGAAAATTAGAAGAGGCGAAGAAATTGGAAGGGCCGGGAGGTCGCAACGGGCGACGGAAGAAAATTAGAAGAGTTTAAGAAAAAAACAACAACTAACTGTAGATTAGAAGGTGCAGAGAGGCGAGCTTTTATCCGAGGAGAAATTAGAAGGACTGGTTAAGAGGTCTAATGGAAGAAGCATTCTCGTTGGCATAAGCAGCCAGCGGACTAGGATCGATCAATACCTACACGTTTTCCACGTGTGTATACGGAAATTCGGATATCGGCACGGTCAGCGCAGCGTTACGATCTCGTACTTCTGGATTACGATCGTTCTGGCCTGCGTACCGGTATGTTACGCGCCGGAGTTTACCAGGCTGTGACGAGGCATATCACTGCTCGAGCTTTTAGCCCGTCGTAAACGTTTATTCCAAGATTTGTTGCGCTCACCGATGTTCTGCTCGCGCGTTCCATTGTTTCTACGGATTTTCACACGCACGAAGGAAATCGGGACGATGTGTGCAGCTGTTGTGCGGGTGGAAAGTATTCTGCACCGATTGATTTCGAGTATCGCTTCGTACAATTTGAAAGAATAATTTGTTTAGTTGTTATTGCAGATTTTTGGAGTAGATATGGTGCAGAGGAAGGTAGGAAGTCGCATAGTTTGCGAAATTAACGCTTTTAGGGGACGGTAAATTTCTACTCGCGACTGCAAAACTTTATTGTTTAAAATTCGGCTTGTTAAATTAAGGAGGAAGAGTGTGAAGGATGAACTAAGATGGAAGTGCACCAAAAGGCTCCTAAATAGAGTATAGTGTGTTACGAATCGCAATAGGCTGGTCGCGAAACGTTAATCGTCCCTCTTTTCGAGTCAAACCATCTAAGGAATCTACCCGGGATAGGGGACACGGGTAGTGCACGGTAGATTGATAGTTAACCCACGACAACTTTTTGTTAAACTATATATTTGAGAAGGTGTACAGAGCGCGAAATGTCTGAGCTTACTTGTAGGAGAATTGTGAGTCGTGTCGTGTGGTGTTCGCTATTTTACAAACTACGCGTGTGTTGTGATCTTGTGTGGTTTCCTTTTTTGTGTGAAAGTGGGGAATTTGTTGTTACATTTGTTATATTGCTTGGTGGCGTCGAAGGTCTGTTTATTATCTTAGGTCGTGCGGTGTTCAGGTGTGAGAGGCGTCGAGTAAAATAATTTTCGTGCCGGCTAAGACCTCGCTTTTCAGGACGTGCTGGTCTATTGGAAATAGCTCGTCGGTACGGCCGAACAACCCAAGCGACGTTTGTTACGCATGTGACAAATGCGAGCAAATTTTCGAAGCGCCTATAGGCCCCAATAGCAATGAAAGGCTCAAGAAGAAAATTTAAAAAATCGACAGAAATACGCGAGCAATAAGTGTTCGTACAATTTAGAAAGTTTGAGCAACAAAAAATACATTACTATTTGGTGCAACTTCCTTTTTACTTATCTAGAACACAGTAGTGAAGAATAACGGAGTTATTCCTGTGAAAAAATTGCGTCCGACGTAGCGTCTAGATTTGTTTCGCAAGTTAAAGGTGGATAAGTTAAAATGCCCAGTGACTGTATCCTATATTGATCCGTTTCCCTTGTTGCAGTACGTTATGACGCAGAGAGGAATATCGAGGACGAATACAGAAACGCCGTAGTATTTTTCCTTCACGTTCCTTATTCCTGTAATCCATCAATGGCTGAGCGGTGATCAATCGAAGGTGTAGGAACAGGTGGCACTGTATTGCCGAGCTTTTATCAACGACTGGATTAAGCTTATTGTAACCTGGCGCAACTGTGACACGTATATATATTAACTTTTTCATTTCGCCGTATAGATAACTCGTAATACCCGTTTCTAACGAAATTTACAAATCTACCTTAACCCTTTGACACTTTATCTCATGTGAGACGCACGTGTAGAGCTTCAGATGCCTAAGTGTTTATCTCAAGAGAGGCACTTAGGGAGAAGAAAGTTAGAAAGGAACGATAAATTTCGATCGTAAATTTTCTTTATCGTAATTCGTAAAATTGTTCGAACCATAATTCATAATTTTATCAGACTGTCGAAGGGTTGATAAAAATTCCGAATTTATACCGTGCCTTGGAAAATCACACGCTCGTGTCTCTTATTCCGATGAAATAAATTGGAAAATCGAGTTGCTTACTGTCGCTGTAAAGTTCAGTAAACAGTCGACAACGCGAGAGGGAATTCGGTCGGCGATTTACCCCTCTAGAGAAAGAGAGAGAGAGAGGTAGAGAGGTACGAGAGGGAATTTCAGGTGTGGAATTTTGAAATTTGACAGCGATTAACGGGTCGGTGATCCAGCGGTGTTCTTGTTCCACGCAGAATCGTCACGGTACAGCGACGTTAACGACGTCACGCCGGTACACGACGGAGCAGTCGACGAATTAACGCCCCATTGATGTTCGGTAGAAACGGCCTAACTCGAATCAACGATCTGACGCTGTTTGTTCGACGAATCTCGCGCACGATGCAGCGCACGTGCGCCGGTATTCGTGCCACAGCTGGGCGGTTCCTCGTTCCAACGGAGACTATTATGAACGCGATCACTTGGAAAAACGCGGACGATCATTCGCGCGAAACGAAATTTCCTTTATCAACGCACAGCGATTTTCGTTCGACGCGGCCGTATTCGTGAAATTCAGTTTCGTTCGTTCGGTATTTTCTCGTTCCTTCTAGCTTCAATCGATCATTTTTTCTATATTTTTATTTTGTGCTACGATTACAGATTCGTGCATGCTCTTTGACGGTTTGAAAGTATCGTAGTAGTGGTGGTGTTGTAACGATAAGAGGATTATTCGTGATAGTCCTTAGTACGAGAATAATGTTCGTTACTTTCTTAACACTTACTGTATCAGCACTTTGTGCATACTTATTCTTAGCCGGTTAAACGACCGGTTATGAAGTAAAGATCGTGTTTTTTGGAAGAAATACAGGCGATTGTCAATTTAACCCTAGAGCGGTCTTCGGGTCTTTTTTGACCCGCCGCCTTTTTATATTTTTAGCAATTTTTGCTGTAATCAAGTTTATCTTCCTTAACGTTATTTTAAACGTTTATTGTCTAGATTCATATGTCGCGTTGGAAACAAAAATCGTTTCACATAAGGTCCTAGATCCTTTTTCACCCAAAAGTTTTAAGTGTACAGTCAAAACGAAGACGCAGTAGGGTTAACCCCTTGGCCTACCCGCTATCTCCCGATTGCTCGGGCCATAGTAAGCAAGAAGGTCGGTTTAACCGAAAGGTGTGAACGCAACGAAGGATTACACGTAACTAAAGTAAGAGAATATCGAGAACAGTTGAACCACGAGTCTGACTCGTTTTGTTTTCGTTTGTCCCGAACGAAGTACCACGAGTCAGGCTCGTGCTTATTGTTTATGGCCCAAATTCCTTACCACGAGTCTCACTCGTGGTTGTAGGCCAAGGGGTTAATATAGAAAACAACGCAGAAAATAGTCTTCAGATAGTAATAAAAAAAAATTAGATTTGAAAATTTAAAATCGGGTATTTGACCGATAGTGTTACTGATTAACGGTTAGTGTCAAAAAAGTGGAACAAAAAGAATTAAATTTCCTAGCTGATCATCTAATCGTGGTAATTTAAAGATAACACTTTCGATTTTTTAAGTAATTCTTTTAGTTTCAACCTTGCATCTTCTACCTAATTTATGTAAAAAGAAAGGAAGGAAAGTATACTAACAAAATTTGCACTATTTATTCCTGGAGAATTCGAAGGACTGCTTATATACATGTACATATTCCGCTAGTTCGTTGGAAAACAGTTGAAACATAGTCGGCCGTGAAGCGTTAGTCCTCGATCGGTTTTTCAGTCGGACAGTTTGCAAATAAATGAAAATCCGCGGCGGTAATAGGCCTCGATCGCATTACCGTGTACTCGAACAGAATAAATACTGGCTAAAACGGCCGGGCAGCGGGGAATTCAATTGAGCCGGAGCGCCGCGTAAAAGCCGACGTGCCTGTCAGCCTCTCTCTCTCTCTCTCTCTGCGAGTGTTTGTGCGTTTTCCGTGCAGGACTAGCTCGCGTACCGCTCGCCTACGTGACCCCTGTAAATGCGCATCAAATATGCCTCTTCCGTTCCATCGTCCCTTTTCCCTCGCCCCTCTTTTCTTCCATCGTTCCACACCATTGCCGCCATGGAGGCCAGGCCTCCCTCTTTTCCCTTATTCGATGATCGATCGAGATCGATCGTGCCCCGTTGAAAGGACGATCTCTCGATGATCGAGCTGTTTCTTCCACGATCCGGTTCTATTCCACTTCCATCAATTGGTCCGGACCAAATTTGGAAACAGTCGTAGAAAGTAGGACGTTTATTGTCGAGGAAGAGACAGGGTTCTTGGGTTGTGTGCAGGTTAGTGGAGCGTTCAGATTTTCTTTTTCTTCGCGGGAAAATTCAGCGTGCCCCGTAGAGTTCTCTTGGATTTTTCGGGGGTGGTTTATGTTTTACACTGTTCTCTTGGAATCTATAATTTCGGATTCTGCGATTTTTCTCTTGAAATTTTGAATGTCATTTGAATTTTGCAATTTTTATATTTAATTTGAATTTTGCAATTTTCACATTTCTAAATTTGAATTTTCACATTTTTAAATTTGAATTGTCAAATTTTTTAATTTTAATTTTCAAAGTTTTACATTTGAAATTTTTATATTTGAATAGATTGGAATTTCGAAATCGATCTGAACTTCCAAATTCGACTTTAAATTCGCAGAAGTTAGTTTCGACGTAACGTCGTCCTCCACTTAACTAGTATCGCGAAGATGTTCCCAAGGAACGGGAAAAGAAGCGGGCGGCTGCGCTAGAGTTCGCGTAGATTTTTGGCCTGGGCAGATTTAACGCCACTTACTCGCGCTACAATTTATCACTTTCGCGGAACGTTTTCATTTTCCAAGCGTAGAGAGAGATAGAGAGAGAGGGAGAGAGGGAGATAGAGCCCAGGACGAACTTCGTGCGAATTTCATTTCGCTCGTCACGCTGTACGTAAGTGGAACTTTCTGCCATAACGATAGAGCCACCGTGTTAGTTGGCCGTCCCCTTGGCATCGACCCCGAGAGCTTTAGATTTTCCTCCAGCATCGCGGCTTATTTTCGCGGTATCTTCTTTTTCTTCTTTTTTTTCCTCCCCTTCCACTCTCTAACCAAGAGAGAGAGAGAGAGAGAGAGAGAGAGAGAGAAAACGGACGACAGAGGCTCCTGTGGAATCACAGCGTTTTCTCTCGGTAAATTTCATGCTGGTGCCATTGTGAAAAATGCATCCAACTTAACGTTCGAATTCCAACGACCTCTTTCTCCCTAGGAAACTTTCCTGCAATTTGCTCCACGCTTCTCTCTCCCCCCTCCCCCCTCTTTCCTTTTGTCCTCGTTACGGAAAATCATTTGCTACATTCTCCACCAAAACCTGGCTACACCCTAACACGTTTCAGTTCATCACACTTTAAACTTAATATTCCGAAAGAAGCAACGCTATATCTCAACTATACCAATTTCTCTCCAAGCACTTCTCTAGTAGCTGCAAAGGCAAGTATCTACATATTCATCTTCCGTACTCCGTACAGTGTCTACTAAATTACCTTCTCATAATTTGTTACACTTATCGCATCACGCTATAAATAATTCGAACGTCTTCCGTTCCGAAAGGGTTAAGGCAAAGAATCTACAAAATTGCCTCCTCGTAAGTCTACACACTTCAAATAATTCGAACATCCTCCGTTTCGAAAGGGTTGAGACATATTTGGTCACTTTTAAAATAAATCTGCCTATTTCATCGACGATTCTTCATCGCCTACAACCAATTGCAACCCCATCGAAATCCTCTAAAATCCTTCTAACCTACTATCATCACAACACTTTCTTAATTCTCCGGAAGACTCAAGTGAACCATCGTCTGTCGTTCACGATCCCTGACCTATGTAATCGCGCAAGCACGCGAGCTTAGGGTGCATCTATCACCGTAGGGTGCGGAATCAGCAGAGTATTAGGTGCAAGGGGGTGCATCAGCACCCGTTGGCCACCATAACCGGCAAATGTGTCGGCTCCTCGTCACGTATTCAGCCACCTTGTCCCTGTTCCAAGCCGCCCCGAGTAAGTAAACTCGGATGTAGCGGCGCGTTTGCCACCGAGAAAGATAGCGCGTTGTGTGAAGCACGACTGGTGTCTATGAATATTTATCGTCGCCACTCAGTGGCACAGCGCACTTCTCGTCAGCAGCTGCGAGACGTACCGCGTACAGGGTGCTCGAAAAGTATCGTTTCATCTTCCGTTGGAACAGGGTGAACGACCGATTCACCGAATATCGTCCCCTCCCGCCGGGCCAATCTTCACGTTCGAATTATAATTAGCGCAGATAGCTTTGGCTACGGTTAATTGAATTGTCCCGCGGTCTCGCCGCGTCGATTGATGTGTGTCTGCTCGCTGGAGGGGAAACGTTAACGAGGGATTACGTGGACTAGCGTGCTTCGTTGGAAAATAATTAGAAAAAGGAAGAACTTTGTAAGTATACCGTGAATTTTTGTGCAATTGCAATACAGCAAAATATACGAGAGCGATCCATAAGTGAGACTGTAAGGATACTCTCGTATATTTTGCAAATTTCAATATGTAGTGGTACTTTTAAATTGAGAAAAGTGTGATTTTCTATTTCACGATTTTGTTGCCTCACGTTTACACAGTTGCACGAAATATCCACTGTACTTTAGAACAAATTTCGCTTCATCACACGTCAGCTTCCTCTCTAATCCCTCTCCAAGGCAATTCATTTTCGTTACTCGCGCAATTTTAATAATATTTCAATGAATATTCCAGCGAATAGCGTCATCACACACACGGAATAATTAACCGACCGCGTTAAATTCTTAATAAACAGCGACAACGGTCGCGTGTATCGTCAAATGAACTTTAAATGCCACCGCAGTAGTACGAGTCGGCTACTGGTCAGACATCCATCAGCCGCCTGCGTCCATTACGTCACTCATGCTGCATTTTCCTTCCTTTTTTTTTTTTTTCAATGAAACCAAACGACGTGATAAATACACGATTTACACAACATCGACGTTATCTGTCGGTTCGTAAAAAGGGGGAAATAACGTTAGCGTGGCTGTGTTTAATCATCGACCCAAGCGACGGTGAAAATGCATTTTTGTAATTCAGCGCGTACACCCGCATAAGATAGCGGACTTTATAAAATAGAGACGAGGATAGAGGAGGGGTGGGGGAATGCTCGAGCAAGTTTTAATTTGTATTCATACTCTTCATTACGCTCGTAATTAGCTGCAACGGTGTTTCGCGTTCGGATCCTCGGAGACTAAAATAGAATAACCACGGTAGTAGAGAGAGAGAGAGTAAGAGAGAGCGAGAGAGGCCACACACGCGCGTCGTAGTTGCAGACAAGATTGGATCTGGTGATCCCTGGCGTCAGAGAAACGCGACCGAGTTTGCGTAATCCTCTGTGCAAGCTTTTTACTCGCTTAGCCGGCCATCAGCGTTGACCACGTTTTATCCCGTTAATAATGTTAACACTCGAAAACTGCACGCTCGTTAACTTTAAACAATAACCCCTCTACTCGTTCTCTCACACGGATTCCATCCACGGGGTGGGTAATCCGGATTAATTTATCGAACGATGCGTGAAATTTGACTCCACCGTGAAAACGCGTCTATACATATATACATACACACAAATATTAAAGTCCTTTCTTCTTCTCTACACAAAATAGAATCGAACTTTCCCCGTGATTTCCACCGACGAGCAACAACAATATCAATCAGAAGGGGTGTACGATGCTCGACTCGTGAACGAGACTGTTTTCAGCTCGAACGCGGTTAGTATCGTTGCACTCCCGATGTGTTAATCCCGGAAGGGCAAAATTCTAGTAGTTGGTGTGCTGATGGTGAAGAAGAGGTTTCTCTCCGTAAGAATATTTTTGAACTCGTTTATTTGCGGTGGTGCGTGTGTATATATTTAGGTCGGTGTATGTTGTGATTGGTTGGATGTTGAAGAAGGACTCGAAAAATGCGGAGATGTGATTGGGTATTAGGAAACTAGTGGAAGGAGAACGTGAGGGTGAAGGTGGTGGGCAAAAGTTGAAATAATTTGGGGAAAACCCGGAAAGGGGAAAGGGATAGGAAACAGGACCAGGATGCGACTTGAATTTGGGAAGGAATTTGTTAGGAAGACGGCTGGAAAGGACTGTTTATTAGTTTATGACGTGTTACTGACCGGTGGCTGCGCGACCGGACAAAGGGAATAATCGAAGCGTCGTTTCGAAATAGCTTCACTCAGCTCATTACGCGGACACGATGAAAAGAGGATCGTTGAAAAGATTTCGTACCGTGCCTCTTTATACACGCTTCATACAGCCAACCAAGTGAAAGAGAGGGGAAAAAACACAGATAGAGAGAGAAAAAGGAGCGAATCGAAGACCTGCGTAAATAAAGATAAAAAGGTGGATAGTGGGAAAAACGCTGGGAGAATCTCTTCGATACGATCGCCATCCATCATATCGTTGCTCTCTTTTCATCGATCCATTTTGCGGGCGCAATAACGTCAAGCTTTGAGCCCGCTGTAACATTCTCGAGCACAAGGCTCTCCTACACTTAATTAATTACTGTTCCAAACCCTCTGCGAAGCGCATCCTCCCACCCCTCCGCAGCCACCTCGTCTTACCCCGTTCGCGTCGTATGACGAGACCATCCCCTCGGTTGAACCGAGCAGAAGAATGAACGTGTACAATCATTCATTGCGATAACGGGCGATCCATTTTAGAAAAGGGCTTTTAATTAACGCCCGAACGGCCTGGAAATTCATTAAACTTTCCCCGCAAAAGGGTACACCGTACTACCCCGCGAAACTTTAAAGAAAAGCCATCGGCGTCTGGATACTTAGTGTTTAATATCTTGCCCCGCAGATTCACCAAGTTTCTCCGTTCAAGCAATTCTTCCCTGCTTCGTTCGTTCGTTGTTCTTCGATCGTTTGCTCGGATAGAATCTCTCCCTTCGTGGATCTCCTTTGAAAGTGACGAGAGAGAAAGAGAGAGAAATTCACAGCCGTGACAGTTTGTTATACAGAAGTTTGTCGCCGTTTTGTCTGCGCGAATTTGTATACAGAGTGACGATTTAATGTCGTCCAGCTTGGAAACTCATCCTGTACTCGGGATTATTTCAAGATCAAACGACAGGGAAGCTCGAAGATTAAGGTTGAAAAGGCGGTAAGCTCGAAAATCGAGGACAATCCTCGCGGGCTGAAAGCTCGAAAGTTCAAGGTACAAGATCAATAGCTCGAAAGGCTGAAAGGTTAAAAGCTAGAAACTCGAAGAGCTCACGTGTTACCAAGTTTTTCACCCAAGCACACCCTCTCCCGCCCCTTCCACTCTCGAACGAGTGCTTTCTTCTCTAAACGTCACCCAACCTCGAGCACCCATTCTCCGCTTCTAGACTGGGGACCAAGGAAAACGTGGTTTCGTTGCATACTTGCGTGTTCCTATTAGCGTATCTAGTACTGTTCCGTTTGCAACCTTTAATTGCGCAATCGGTGCATAACAGAAACTATATAATTCCCAAAAAATACGTAAACTAAATCCATGGTTAACATATATCGTGGATTTACTGCTCGAATCTCTTAATATATTGGACGATTGCAAAAGTTCGTGCCCGATTTTCAAAGGTAATGTTACATTCCTATCGAAAGAAACACCGTTTGTGTTTCATTTTCAAATAATTACTCACTTCCTTCCATTTCAGTTTCAACTGAAATCTGCTTTTGCACACACCGATTGCTTTATTTTTAAATCGGGCACGAACTTTTGCAATCATCCAATATTTCAAGTAACGTAGATCTAGGATGACTAATTTAATTTAGCCCAAAAATCCTTCATTTTTTAATTTTTCACATATTTTTTCAGCACCAAGTAAAAATGAAAATTTCTTGACTTATTAGTTAGTGTGTTTCACAATAATAGAATCTTTTCATTGCATACTGAGGAGCTTCAATTTCTAACTACAAAGTGGACTCAACTAATAAATTCGCCAAAATTCCTTCCCCATTTCCACACAATACAATTGCAACA
>NW_017100218.1:1000699-1003328 GCF_001263275.1 Habropoda laboriosa
GCAACAATTTTTCCCCAGAAAATCACTCTTCTCCATCCGGAAAACCGAACGTCGAGCCGAGACCGATTTACTGACCCCGACGGCGTTGTCGTATTAGATTATAATTTTCAAATTTCATCCTGTCAGCGTGTTTAACAACGTTACATTATTACGCCGTAATTGCTAGCCAGCCGCTATAATTCTTCACTGTACACCCCTCGCGAACTCTTTCTCGTCTTTCCCCTACTCGTTTCACCCTCCGAGATATCCGCCCCTGGTGTCGGCCCAGACGTTTCAATTAGCGTCTATTTTCCACCCCGGAAAATACGACGAATCTCGCGAATTTAACGGCGGAAAATTCGAACGAAACAATCGGCAAGGTCTGGGTGACAAAGCTCGAGAGAGCCGCTTATCGTTTCGTTGCAAATTTGCCGGGGTAAAAATCGATCTGTCCCAGCAGCCCGTGGACCAGGATTCGTACCGCCAATGGGAATTCGGGACACGTTAACAGGAATTATTTGGCCGTTTGAAAATGATGAGAAACCTCCTCTGGGAGGAACTAGAGTTCGATAGAAAACACGCGTACGCCTAATGTTCTTTCCGAAATTCTAGCTTATACGGAGAATTTACACATCCCCTTTTTTTTCATGCCTGCATCTCTCTGTGTGTACCATTTTGTGTATCCTTTTTCAGCTGCGCATGTGAAATCGTATTATTTTTTTCGCAGGAATGTTTTTTTCGGGGAAACTATTGGAAACGACAGAGCTTTGCGAATACAGGTATTGTATTTTGGAAACGGGCTCGCTGGTGTTTGTAACTGATATTCCTGTAGAGGAATTTCGTTTCAATTGAACCAGTTACCTTCTTTTTTTCTTCTTCCATGTAATATTCTGTTTGCAACAGTATTTCGTTGAGAAGGAACTTCGAATCGATGCGGAATACAGATTGTATATTCTGGAGTGAGTAGAGGAAAAAAATCGTTTCGAAAGAAGCTATAAAGGTTTGAATTAGCCTATAAAAGGCGGGAAGAGTAACGCAGAGCATCGTGATTATACAGGCGACCGAGGACCGGCTCCTCGATCGAGTATAAAAACCGCGATAAATCTGCGGCTGCGCCGCAGAAACGCAATTAAAACTGTGCCGCGAGAGCGGAGAAAGTTCAGTTGTCAGAATGGTTTTGAGAGAGAGAGAGAGAGAGGGAGAGCTTTGGCTATTAGCGAAGATGACCAATGCCAGGGACGATCCTTGGCGGAACGCCAGAACGAAGGCCATTCGTTTCGAGGACGTTGCGCGGCTTCCACGGCATATCGTAAAAACCAACGACTATCCCGGTGGCTCGAGAGATCGCAGAGGTGAAATATCGACGGAATCGAAGGTCTCTCGCTCGCTCTTCGTTCGAGGAATTCGAAATAAAAATTCTTCCGATGATACGAAGTTCAAGTTCAAAAGGATTGTAATACGGGGGATGATCGCGAGGATCGTAAATTCGAGGTTCGAGGTGAAATAAAAAGGGGAGATATGAATTTTTACGACGAAGAACTTTCCAGATTATAAATTCAGAGTTAAAGAGTTAAGCGTTTTATAGCCGGAGTTTGGAAAAAGCTTTAGATTAAGAAGTTGGAAATTTGGCGTATGGAGATTACGGCAGAGAGATTCGACGAAGGATGCGTAAGTTATTTCGTTCCGAATTAGCTGGAATTGTTTAAACAGATTTTAGTTTATCAATCCATATCCTACGCGTAATTGATTCCTCGATTAAACGAATTCCATCGGCACCGCTCGATGTGTCGATAAAATCTGCGGTTAAACGCGTTACAATCTAAACTAACGTTCTAGTTTTCCGGGAATATCGGAACCCGGCGGTGGATTGATGCACGGAAAAAAGTGAATGGTTGATTGTCACGGGAAATTAGCAATTAAGCCGGGATTTATGGACGCGTATTACACCGCGCAATATTACATAAACAAAAAATATTTGATTATGCAAACACAACGGCGGGACCGGTTTAAAATCGTGGAATAAACCTGGACACCACGGAGTTTCCAATTTCGTCCAATCGATAAATTCTGCATCTAATGTCTCGTTTCTTTCGCTTTTATTTCGCAAGGGTAGCACTGCTGCCGTTTGGCCCGAATTCTGATCTATTTTTTAACATCGGTGACTTAAAAGTGATATCACAGTGGATGTTTGAATCGCAGAAATAGTTGATCAATAATAGGACAAATTTTCGATACTTGACGAAGAACTCTGTGTTAGGAAAATTAATGATATAGAATCGAACGACGGTACGTTATATTGAACAAAATTTCTGACAGTAGTGTAAGAGAATATTCTCGTTACGAATGATACGGTAGAAAATCAACTTTATGAGAAATGTATTCGCTTGCTCAATTGAAACGAGAAACAATAAAGAACGATAATTCTTCTGGCGATAAGCGAGGAAAAATCGAGTAATATACAGGCAAATATATATAGAAATAATATTCGAACGAAAATGTCCCCGATTAATCGTCGGCAATATTGTTCCCCTGCGCCACGGGACGATAATGGTATTAACGTTACGCTGTAAACAGCGTAATTAAAATCGCTAACGAAATTGCGAGCCACGGGCACTTCGTTCGAGTGCGGTGCGTTTCAATAAATTTCAAA
>NW_017100218.1:1003402-1010955 GCF_001263275.1 Habropoda laboriosa
AGAACGAGAGGTCGTCAATGTCGCGGGAAATTCATTGCCACGCGTTAAGTGAACGCGAAATTCACGCACGACTCCGACATCGTTCTTCGCCCGTCATTAATCCTGACTCGCGATCAATCGCGGCACAACCTCCGGTTCCGGATAATGAACACACCGCGTCCTGTAACCACACACCCAGAAACGTGGTTGTAGGAACGACTGATATAAAGCTCGATCGATTCTCGATTTATCAATACTATTATCTCAACATTTCTCCGGCTGTAGTTCCCGTCAGATCGACCTCGATGATGCATCGCCGCGGGCAAGTGCAATTCCTCGGTGCATAATTGCGACTGCATCGTTGCATCGGAGCCGTGCACTCCTATCGGTTGGTCGCGCGGTGCAAACGATCATGAGCGCGCGCGGGCGAGCTTCGGGCAAACAGAGAACACTATCATCCGCGTCTACGGTGCATCAATCATCCTTGATATCTGTGACTGCGAGTACAGGAGAAACGGTAATTGTGTACGAGATACGTGTCTAACGTTCGATACCACGGTAGATTCAGTGGTAGCTGGAGAAAGATCGTTTCTCTGAGTAAGTTGTTCCTCGAACGAAGGGAGAGAAAGGTTCGTTCCCTTTCCTACCGTGGATGTTGGAGTAGAAGAGAGGTTCTCTCTTCTTAGTTTCTGTTGTTCGAATTTACAAATTCGTTTAATGGCGTGGAAATGGTAGGTAGTTACTTTGGCAAGAAAGTTTTCAGCCTGCGAGGGGTTTGGGAATAATGAAGGAAGTTTCAAGAAGGATAGTCCACTTCGAGGCCAAAGGAGGAGAGAGAGAGAGAGATGGAGAATTGCTTCGGTTATTTTCAGTCGCATAAGGTCCTTCTCGTAACGGATTCGAATAGATTTGGGGAATTGAGAATCGTTGACTGGCTAGCTTTAAGCAGCCAACAGAGAAACTGGAGGAAATATGCACGAGCCATTCTCTCTCTCTCTCTCTACGGTTCAAGCTTAACTTCGCTGGCACGTGGAGTTTCGAGTGGCTCTCTCGTGTTTTGTTTGAGACCAGCAGCGGCACGCGGGAATCCAGTGTGTGTAACGCGCGAACTCGAAAGAGTTGGCAGCGAATTAATTTATTTCGAGAGTATCGAGGACGTAACGAATCCCATCGAGTGTATTTACCGCGAGTTCATAATTTGTTCGAGGAGTTCCGTAATTAACGATATATCCTGCGGCCTCGATGACTTTCCAACGACGCGGCGTTAACGACCTAAATTAAGCGAACAATAGCTGACTTTATTCTACAATGTTTCGATCATTCCAGTTGGTTCGTTGTACTGGGTTCACTCAGACACGGTTGTTAAACTTTGGACGGAGGATGTCGGATCATCGGTGACCCAACTTTTAGATATCTCTTGTTTCAATCGAGATTCGAAACAAAGTCACGACTTTCCTCTCTCTACGTTATAAATATGTGCGTTACATTAATCATATTTATAATTTTAAACAATACAACCTGATTTCGCTTGCGCACGAAAGAGATTTCAGCACTGGGTCACATTTGACCCGGCATTCACGTCCGTCATCTCGTCTAAAGCGTCAAATAAGCACCTCGAGTCGCGAGATACCTCGTCCACCGTATCAAGCAGGTAAAAATCCTGTGACTAGCTGTCTGATCGGTAGACGAGGACGTTTCAAGCACGTCAACCGACATGAAACGCTCAATTGTCTCAGAATAGCCACTCGGAGCAAACGACCCGACTGTCAACTGTCGAAGATTCATCACCGTTAGCAATTTCTCGACGCATAATTGCAATCGCAGGTTGAACGCGGTATCGGTTCGAGGTGCAGGCGACCGCATGCGCTTCAGGCGGCCGCTACGAGAGGATCTCAATCCCTATTAACAGCCGGTTCGGATAGACGAGCTGGAGGGTTAGCGGGGTAAAGCTGGAGGGAGGGATTTGGCAGCGCCAAGAGGCGGCTGCACCGTCGAACCCTCCATCCAAGGTACCACTAGAGAGAGAGATAGAGGCTCTGCATCCATTCCGACACCGCAAATGATTACATTGCGGCCGTCCACTAACTGGCCAGCGACCCTCCGCGGCCGACGTATCTGTCGATCAACAGGGGGATACTGAGCGAGGTGTTGATGTCCGTGGTCAGAGTTAGTCAACCTTGTCACCCCTATGGCCGCACGATCGCTGTGGTCTTTCGACTTTTCAACCGCGATCGAAGCTACCTCGATTGTTCGGGCTCTGTTGTTTGGTCTGATGGTTGGCTCTTTCTTTTTTCCCACTTGGCTACAGCTTCTGCGGCTGCTTTTATCTCGCTGTTGCTTTAGCAGGATTTGTCGAGGTGCCGCAAGTGTATGTTGTTTGGACTGGTGAGGTCTTTCTTTTCTGGGCGAAGTGGATTATCATTTTAATCTCTTCAGGGAGGATTTTTTTAATGTTAGAGGAAAATTGTGTAGTTGTGGTTTGTTCGTTTTAAAGTGATAGTTATAGAACTATTTTTCTCGTTGAGAGATTGTGCGATGAACAGTTCATACCATATAGCAGAATCATAAATATTGGAATTTTCAAAAAAATTGTATTTTTCTTGTGCTTTCTTTAACGAGGATTTTATTTTATACAGATTGTAATATCTCTTAAATAAAAATCACCAGAGACAAATGCACTAATTACCACATATCCAATCAGAAGTTTCCAAACTTCATAATTTTCATATTCTCTTCTTCCACAATTTTACAAATTTCAAAAAACCCACTCAATTTTTTCCTACCCAACGCATAATACAAAACGATTAATAATCCTCGTTACCGTCATCCACAAAACGTCTCTATTTTCAAATAAACGACCGCCTAATTAAATCAAAGGCAAAAAACTAAACCGAAGAAAAAGAAACGACGACCGAAGAATCCACCGGTTCGTCGTTATCGATAGATTATCCCGTACGACATGCTTCCTCCTGGACGAGAAAATCGAGACATAATTAAAACGCTATCGCAAAGAGGCGGTCTGCTCGCGATCGAGTGAACCCGTCGAGTTTTCCCGGGGGGTAATCACATCGTATTTCGTCTTTATTAAAAATTATGTGCAAGACACGGGAAGTTTGATGGGCACGCGGCGCGGCGTGTGGACGGGGGATGGAAACTCGACGGACGCGGCCGGAATCAGAAACTTTTAAATCAAGTTCCCCGAACTACGGCGTGGAGGTTAAATTGACGGGGTCGTGCGACGCGTCGCCGATTTAGAGTTTTAATACAGCGAACCGCGTCGCGATTAACCACGAGTTACAAGCGAGTTAACGTCGCGCGGCCGTCATCGACCAGGATTGTTCGCGACCGTAATCCACGACTGCGTTCGAACACCCCCCATAATTCCGTATTAATCGCGGGTCTTCCATTCACTACGCCCATAGGATTCAATTATCCACGGTGATTCAATTTCCTTCCATCGTATTCCACGTTCCACCGGGGGACACTTTTACGCGACGATAAGCGAAACGATCCTTTGTCTGATCGTTATCGATGCTGGATTTTCAGGTGATAAAACAGGGAAACGATAAATCCTTCAGTACTGGTTCTTAGGAATTTCTTTTTTAGAAATGATTAGTGTAGGCTTGTATGGTGGGATTGAGAGAAACTGACCTAATTCGTGAAAAACGAAGCTATAAACAGGGAACGTAATTTAGTGGATTGTTTCAGTTTAATGTTTTAATATTTTACTAAATTTTTGTGAACGTAATTCTAGTGTTGTTGATTTTTTTCAATGCATCTAATTTATGTCATTTTTTGCCTCATTTGCATAGAGAACAATGTCCTATTACTTAATTTTAAGGGACTTGTTCTCATAAAGATATTTGCAATACGTTAAGTTTTCTTTATGAGAAACGAACTTCTAAAAATGAAACACAGTTTACTGAATAATGATATTTTAATTCGATATTTTACTGAATTTTTATAAACACAAATTGATTCTTTTCAATGCATCTAATTCACACAATTCTTCGAGCTGTTGGCACTTATCAGAAACCTCATTTGCATAGAGAACAACGTACTCCACTATACAATTTTAACAGACGTGTATTTTTAAAGATATTTGCAACACACTTTCGTCGACCAGAAAATTCCCGAAAAGTCCACCGTCCTCACTCCACAAACCTCAACCCCCAAATCCATAAATTCCACTCTTCGACCTACTTTCTCAAATCACCCAGCAGAACGCAGAAGGAATCGTACTCGTTAGCAGAAACAACTGTTCACGAGAATCTCCACTCCCGTTGCCGTACGCCCTCGGAATCGCCCAGTTCCCGTCGATCGAATCTACAATTTCAACCACCGCCTCTGGCTCAATTCGAGACACAAAGAGAGAGGTCGTAAACCTGGTCGTTAAGCATTACCCCCCTATATCTTTACATAACCGTACCCTCCACACACCGCGATACAAGTTCCGCCAACCGGGAGAGAGTTGCGTTCCACTCTCGAGAAGCTTGCGCGTAAATTATTAATAACCGTATATATAGGAGAAGAGAGAGGAGGGAGGGGAGATGTCTGAAAGCGAATCGATGTTCGAAAGGAAGAACTGCAGCCAGTGGCTGGCTGATGGATCGTGAAGGAGCGTTACCTGGAAACACGACGATGATGGATTGCCCCAGACGACGACCGACTAATTCGTAAGCAGACGCTTATTGTGAATCAGGCTCGAACGTGGCTTCCGGCGAACGTGAGCAGCGGATAGCGCGATAAGGAAAAAACTTGGCATGCAGCTAGGTGGGTAATTTGAGTGGGAAGATGGGACTCCGGAGCTAGGAGAGCACGGGATCGCGTAATTATGGCGTCGCGGAATTCTCAGCTTCAAATGCGCTACGCCCACAAACAGGACTATGGTAAATCGTCGTTCTTGCCACGCTGAGAGGGACTGTTATTCAACGAGCTTTTTCGGCCTATTACGTACGACGATGTTGAATGACGAATGATAATGGCAGGTATTTCAGCGCGGTTTTTAACCCTTTCGGGGCGACGAACTTTGAGTTTGCGTTTGGTAAAAGTTGTCTGTGTACTCGCACCATGAATAAATTCGTATATCGTTGACTTTTGTTCAAAAGTGAAGGTCCACTGCCTAATTTCAATTTTTCTCATAATTCGATTAAGAATGCAAAATTTTAGCATGAAACTTCTGAAGATTAACCTGCTCGCTATCGCTGTTCAAGAATCGTTTCAGTTATTTTTGCTCGCAATCTTAACACGTATACCTTTATGCACGTCTAATTTATGGTATATTTGGAGAACAGTCGTACTGTCGTAAAATTTCGTTGAAATAAAAAATTTCAAAGTTACCGGGCTCTATAAAATTTTTTTAACGAGAACAATTGAATACAACACGAAGCTGTTAAGAGTGTATAACATATTCCCGATCCTTGAATAATATTCCTCGTGCCTGCGCTCGTTTTATTACTTCGCCCCTAATCTGCTGATAAATATGCAATCAGCCGTGCAACGGGAGCGCTCGCGATTGTTTCAAAGCTGCTCTCCGGCCGGTTTTTCTCTCTTAACTCGAAAAAGGCACGCACGCGAATCGTGAATTAAACTCTCCACTCGGTTACTTCAGTCGTTAACCACATTCGCCATATTCCGTTCTCTTGTCGCGAGAGCCGTAGACAGCTGAAGAAAACACGTAACAAGCGTGTGCATCTCGAACGGGGAGCATCGTGTGGACATTCGTGATTCATGACTGTGTTACATATTCGAAGAAAACGGACGTAAGTTGCAGACAATATTCTATCTCGCCGAGCGTTTCCTGGCTGTCGCTGTAAACGAGAGGAAAAGGCAGAGGTAGGAAAAAGCGGCTCGACAACGGGAGGCAACAGAAGCGAGGAACGAAGAGAAATGGCCCTTGTTATTTCCCCGTTGTTCGCGTCATTCTTCGCTGATCTATCAAGGACCAAAGTGGCGCTTTTACATAACCACCTGGGGGATCGGCCGTTATTTTTCACCGTTATTACGACCGCGTTAGAGAATGCAATCGCTTAAGAAAACCAACCGGGTACCGGAACCGGTCTGACAAATCAACGAACGACCGGCCATTAAACGGGCAGCACTCGCGGCAAGTAGCCTCGTCGCGGCCGATTTTCTCGGATTACAAATGTCACGGCGGTTCCAGCGGCGAAGGGAGATTAAAACGGGCCGCCAGGCGTGGATATAAATCAGGTGGGGTACGCAGGTGCGTTGCATCGATCAAGCGAAATAACGCTGCCTGTCTGCCGCTGGCTAATCTGCGGAACGAGGTCAGGAGCTGCGATTCGAACGTGGAACCAGGGCAAAAGATATTATTCGAAAGCGGTGTCTTTCGTATTAATTGACATATCGGTTTGTCGCGTTTTCGATTGCTACGCGTGTGGTTTTAATGTTTCGTCGGATGAGAAAGATCGCGATGTTGCGATATTTTCACTCGAATTTTGGTTACTTCGCGATTTATCAGATTTCCTGTCGTCCTCTAGAAATGCACTTAAATTTTTACGAGTACACTGTGTGATATGATCTTTACCCTCTCTGCGCACTAATGAGATTTTATAAAGTCCTGTTGGGAAGACTAACACAGAACCGGTTGTTTGATTAAAATAAAGAACAGCCAGAAAACAAGGTTTAACGACGCACAGTGACCGTGAGAAGCAGGAAGCAGAAAGAGAGAGAGAGAGAGAGAGAGAGGCGAATGGAAATGCATAGTCTCGCGCACCACTGTCACGGCTTTCTTTCAGGGATCGTTTCGTACTTAGGGAGATGGAAAAACGTCTGGAAGGGAGGGAGACGCTGACGTGGTTCGTTGGGAAAATATAGCGGGTAAATTAAAAGATGGAAAGGAAGAGGGGTGCTTTCTAGCTTTTAGCTGATACGATTCGATATTTCTTTCTTTTTCCTTCGCACCGGTGCTTCTTCCACGAGACACAGACTCCCTGAACCGGTGTCTGTTTCTCTACTCTTTTTCCCTGCTAACTCACCAACGATCGAACGTGAAAGTGACAAAGGATCAAGCTGATGTATTTGAACAAATCCCCGAGGCTGGATTTCTGCCTCGATCGGAAGCCTCTCGTTGCCTCGTGATCACTCCCCCCTCCCCCTGGTTGGATAGATCGGTCGAATAAACTCAGCTGGAAAATTGAAACGTCCATCAGAGAGGCGGACGCGTTCGTTTCCGGCCAACACCGGCCAAGACGTAGATTGATGATGCAAAATACAGCGGAAACGAAGCGAGAGTTCGAATTCGCGGAACCATTCGCGAGCAAAGGAAAGAAGCCCGTTTGGCGCAACCTGCACCGAGATTTCCGGCGAACAAGCAGTCCCGTCCTCTCGAAACTACGCTCCACACAGCTCGACGCAACAATGTTTGCAGGCTGAGAGAGAGAGATTGGGGCCAGCGGCTGCTCCTCTCGCGTGCCTCCATCAACGAATCCTTCCCTTTGTCTAGCCCCGACCACGAGGTACACACTAAAGTGCTCCCGTTAATTGCCGTTGCTGGAATTTCCCGGTTCGCGGCAGCCCACCGAAAATTCCACGACGCCGCTACGGCTCTTCCC
>NW_017100218.1:1013913-1023106 GCF_001263275.1 Habropoda laboriosa
GAGAGAGAGAGAGAGAGAGAGAGAGAGAGAGAGAGAGAGAGAGAGAGAGAGAGAGAGAGGCGAATGGAAATGCATAGTCTCGCGCACCACTGTCACGGCTTTCTTTCAGGGATCGTTTCGTACTTAGGGAGATGGAAAAACGTCTGGAAGGGAGGGAGACGCTGACGTGGTTCGTTGGGAAAATATAGCGGGTAAATTAAAAGATGGAAAGGAAGAGGGGTGCTTTCTAGCTTTTAGCTGATACGATTCGATATTTCTTTCTTTTTCCTTCGCACCGGTGCTTCTTCCACGAGACACAGACTCCCTGAACCGGTGTCTGTTTCTCTACTCTTTTTCCCTGCTAACTCACCAACGATCGAACGTGAAAGTGACAAAGGATCAAGCTGATGTATTTGAACAAATCCCCGAGGCTGGATTTCTGCCTCGATCGGAAGCCTCTCGTTGCCTCGTGATCACTCCCCCCTCCCCCTGGTTGGATAGATCGGTCGAATAAACTCAGCTGGAAAATTGAAACGTCCATCAGAGAGGCGGACGCGTTCGTTTCCGGCCAACACCGGCCAAGACGTAGATTGATGATGCAAAATACAGCGGAAACGAAGCGAGAGTTCGAATTCGCGGAACCATTCGCGAGCAAAGGAAAGAAGCCCGTTTGGCGCAACCTGCACCGAGATTTCCGGCGAACAAGCAGTCCCGTCCTCTCGAAACTACGCTCCACACAGCTCGACGCAACAATGTTTGCAGGCTGAGAGAGAGAGATTGGGGCCAGCGGCTGCTCCTCTCGCGTGCCTCCATCAACGAATCCTTCCCTTTGTCTAGCCCCGACCACGAGGTACACACTAAAGTGCTCCCGTTAATTGCCGTTGCTGGAATTTCCCGGTTCGCGGCAGCCCACCGAAAATTCCACGACGCCGCTACGGCTCTTCCCTCTTCCTAGGCTTCCGGGCGCGAATCTTCGACCCGGCGAGCAAAGCAGCCGATGAAATAGCCTGGTTTTCCGAACTTTCGCGATCTTTCTTTTTCTCCAACCTTTGAACAAGGTGATTCTGTGCTTTCAGTCGGAGAACTTTGCGAAGATCGACGAATATCCTTGAAAAAACTCGAATTTACTTTTTCACGTCTGCCGAGGTAAACTTTCGAACCACTTGTCAATCTACGTTACTATTGAATTAGTCCGCAATTTTTCACAGATTTCTGACGAATTTTGCGCAGATCAATTTCACGAATTCGTTAAAACTTCCTTCAATTTCGAACTTTTCTAAAATCTCCAAGTTTCGGCTGACAGTGTACCTGGTCGCCGGGTAAGTAGAATATCCCGCGTTAGTCAGACACACTTATCGCTCTCGGGATCGTGGCAAACGAGAGTTCCCTCAAAATTACCAAAAATCCCCTTCGAAACCCGCCGAGCGAACTGTCGCTGAACTTCGTTCCACTGCTCGGCTTGGTTCCTTCTTAAACGGCGTACTAAAATCTCAAACAAACGAGCCTTTCAGCTCCTCCCACGCTTCATCAGAAAGAAGAGATCCGCAACAAGCGAGCGCAGGTGGATAAAAAGCGGCAGCAGCCAACGACCGGGAACGAGGAGAAAACTGCCAGGGCTCCTCGAACCCGTTCATTCGCGAGCCTGATTTAACCGAGGAGGCGGACTTTTTGGGGGCGGCAGTCAGCACAAGTCCGGACGTTATCGCGCGGCGGGACGCGCGTACGCAAACATTTTCGTTTAATGCAAATGTAAAACAGGCAAGCAGATATAATGAAGAAGATTACGCGGCATGTGGTCAGCATAGATAACGAAGGCACGAGTCGAGTCCCTCTCTCTCTCTCTCAATAGTACTCACACAAGATCCTGTGTACGTGTGCGTGTGTGTACCCGGGTAAACACCGCGACCATGCTAATGCCCGCCATAACTTTCTATATTATCATATTCGATGCTCCTGTGAGCGCATTAAACCTGCACACCCGAGCGTCGGGAATCGATAAAAAGCTGATCGCGCGAGCTTCTTGATAGAAAAATCGATAATTACCGAAGAGTTTAACTTTTTTTTTTCTTGCTGGATTAATTAATGGATTATTTGAAAGTTAACGAAGTGTTCCGCTTATTTATGCGGATATTTAGATCCTCGTTGGTTTAATCTTTTACAAGTTCGAGGGAATATTTACGAATTTCAAGCTGGACGACGTGTTCAAGGATCGCGCGTGCTAATTTTATTAGCCGTTGAACTTGTTAACGGCGCGGGGATAAATTATCGATAACGGGCCAGATGTTCTCTCTCTGTTTGAGCGTTGCCACCTGGCCGGCTCGTTGCATCCGCGTTTTTACGAGCGAGCTAATGCCAGGGTGCGTTTACGCGCGAAACGATTAATCGCCGATATGGTTAAGAGTATCGACACAGCCAGTTCTTAGTTTATGGGCGTGGAACGTGTCTTACACGGGAAGCTAGCCGGAGAAGTGGGATTTATTTCTGGAATTTAGCAAATTGACCGTTGAAGTTTCTTCTTACACGAGAAGTGTTTCTTGGCCTTCTTGTTCTTCTGAATAATCTTGTGTTCTGTCGCGAGCAAGAATTGTTTCACATGAATATCGATAACATGTGGGGACCAAGAGAATTTTAAATTGACAGGAAAAATTCCAAATTTTTTAATCACTCGAGCAATATCAATTTACGAATGATCAAAAGTCTGACAACTCACGCACTCTCGTTTTTTACATTGTTACAACGGTAACCATTTATGATCGAACTAAATTTTCTTACACGAGAAAATAATCTTATCTTCTGTCGCAATCGCGAATAATTTTCCATAAATGTGGGACGGTCTAGCTAGACAAAGGCTACCGAAAGACGACGGCTGTGCGTGTGAGAGCGGTGTGTCGGCGAGGCGCGAGACGAGCGAAAAAGGCAGTCGTTAAGTGGCCACCGAGTCGTTTGCATCTGTAATTTTGTCCTTTTTCTATTTTATTTATTAAATTTTACAACGTTGACCCGTTGTTGCTCCCTTCTCCCTGTTCACATCCTACATAAATATCGATAACATCTGGCGGCCAAAAGAATTTTTAATTCACACGAAAAATTCTTAAGTTGATCACTTAAGCAATATCAATTTACGAATGATTAAAAATCTGACAAATCACGCACTCTTATCTCTTCCCACGTTACAATAGCAAACTTTTTTATCATGCAAAAAGCCTCTCTCACAGACAATCGTACTTGTTTCCTCGTTTCGTTCATTAGAACCCGGAACGCTGCGTACAACGAATCGAATCACTTTTCTCCCGGTGTTTCTCCAAGATCCACAGATCGGCCTGATAAAGGCTTAACAGTGCTCGCGGTAATGATCGAGCTCGAAGACAACTCACGTTACTCGATCGTTTCGCGCGCGCAAAAAGCCTGGTTGCATTGGAACGTTCATTATCTCCTTTACCGGTGCGAACAACTCGAGATTCCGCGCTACCGAGTTTCATAATGCGATTTGTAATTAATGAACCAGCGATCCCCGTTGCTTCTCTGGTATCGTGCCCGATCTGGAAGCGATAGCAAGTCTGCCGGAGGATCCAACGGAGGAATTCCTTGAAGCTGCTCCTCTGCCTACACACGCGTTACACAGCCGGCTCCGTGTGTCGCGGATAAGAATGTTACTTAACGTTCGAGATTACTGTAAACGAACGGAAGAATGAAAATAAACAGGAGTCGTGCTGGAAATATGTACATATTATGTCCTCTACGACTGCTACAAGAGGTTTTGTCGGACTTAATTCTGCAACTGGGACTTGCAACTGGAATATTCCATTTCCTTCCTACCGCCAACTTCGTAATTATGTATTAAGCGTAATTTGTCGCGAAGAATTTACGGTTACCTTTCTGCTGAGAAAATGGAACGTCAGATGTTATCGTTTATACACAGAAATTTGTCAAAATTTGTTGAATTTTATAATTTCAATTATAATTCTCAATATCCATTATTTCTGCACGAGTTTACTTTTTGAAAATTCATCGAGAACACTAACTTCTGCAGAATAAACTCTACACTGATAAAAAATCACACGTACAGTGTATCTAACAACCGAACAAATAATCACCGTAGCTGCCCAAACGTCTGACAATTAAATAACTCTATCCCCAACAATGCCTCCAATATCATTCCCAGCCAGCTCATACTTCACAATCTTTTTTCCCCAATAAAAATCCTCATCCCGCGAGAATAAATAAAAACGCTGCCAATAACCCTGAAAAGGACACCGGGCAGAGAGTAACACGTTCCAACTGCCATAACTTCGGCGCAGCTTACCCGTGGACCGGAGAAATATAGTTGCACCCTAACATCTCGTGCCTTTTCTTTTTTTCTCCTATTGCCCCGTATATCTAACAGAAACCGCGAACGAAATACGTTTTCTGTGTCCACGGAGAAAGGATCCCAAGTACACGCTCCGTATTTCCACCGGGGAAACGCGTTCCCTCCACTGGAAGAGTCGTGAAACGATAATCGAGAAGCAAGGATCGCCGCCACAGGGTGGTCCGTGAATTCCCGCGGTGCGAAGCTGGATCAACGCGATCGAGCGTACGTGTTAATGGCACCGCGTTGCTCTCGTAAATTCGCCGAGGAAAAACTAACCGGGAAACAATATGGCTCCCGTCACGTTTTCCCAGCAACAGATCTCTCGCGTTACTTTTCACGATCGAACGATCCTCGCCGACGCACGAACAGAATCACGGCCGCGGTATGGCCTTTAATCGACCGTTACCACCACGGCTGCACTTAATTCGCTGAATTAATCGATCGTAAAGATATTACGAGACATCGACGGCCAGCGGTGAATGGAATATGGAACTTTTTCCTCAGTTCGTTTCGACTGCATATTCATCGGAACTGGTGAAAACTTTGATTGGCCAAAGAGAGAGAGAACTGTTTGGACGTGTTAATTTTTGCTCTCCGGTGTGTATTCTCCGGTAAAGAAGTGTTTTCGGTAGGTGGGTTAAGTTAATTGTCAGTTACGTTTGTTCGGTTAAATACACGGAGAGGGAGGTTAAATACAGAGAGAGAGGGAAGTTGTATTTAGAGAGGAGTCAGCAGTAAGAAACGCGTGGAGAATTGACTCGCCAGGTAACGTTCGCGAATTTCGCGTAGATACGAGAGAGTTTGAGAGGTAAATTGCATTTACCTCGCTCCCCTTTTCCACTCTTTCTCAATGTTCAACCTCTCTTGTAATTATAATTGCGTTTCGTGTTACGGTGAGAGAATTGATAATGATAATTAGAGGTGGAAAGCATTGAAATGAGAACCGTCGAGGGAAACGTTTGAAATCTGAACGAGACGTACGTCTCGTTGCAGGAAACGAGTAAATAAGATATTCGAAATTGTGGCAGTCTTTGGTAAATAAAGAGGCGAAAATGCGAGAGAAAATCGTTCGAAATGCGATCACCATTTGCTGCGTGCCGATTAAACGGAAGTCACGAGAGACCGCGACGCCGCTCGTATTTCGAAAAATTTCACTCCCGGCCAAACTGGCCACCACCTCTGGTTAATCCTGATACGATTTTAATTTGTGCAACCATAAATCAGAGGGACTGTATTGGTGTTATCGAGTTTGGATTTCGCATACGGCCGACGCTACTTTCATCTCGTGATATAACGTGCGATAGCGCGACCGAACGTATAATTGCTCGTTAATTTGCAGCAACTTTTTTTCCCCCCCCCTACCTCTATGAAAGAGACATCGTTGACGAGGAGAGAAAGAGGGAAAAAGGGAGAGAGAGAGGGTGGGAAATGAACGCAACGAAGAACAAGCCAAACGAAGGAGGAGAAAAAATTGCGTGACCGGAGAAAAATTCGAGCGTGGATTAATTAAACGGCGGCGCAACAGCTTTCCAACATTTAAATTTTCAAACATTTAAAGCGTAAACGTCCCGCTGCCGCGTCTGTTGGTCTCGATGAATATTTCGGTAGAACCTGAAAGTGCATTTAACCGCGTTACAGTTACGCGGCAAAAGGACCCAGAGATCCTACGTTTCCTTTTACCCTGCCTGAGTTTTCCCCAGCGTTCGAAAAGTACTAACTTCGAGAACGAGCTGGTAACGAGAAAATAAGAAAAAAGTGCTTCGGCCTCTGCTTCAACGTATCGTTTCAAGCTCGGGCAAACACGGAACAATTAAAAAACGCGTTTCCTCCAAAGTGACATTTTATTACGGAAACACGGTCGACACTATTGCGAGAAACCTCCCTCAAAGGGAAGTACATGCCTGATAAAACACAGGAGAGTGTAACTGGGAAACAAGGTCGTACAGTAAGCTGCTTAAAACTTTTTACACGTCAAGTCTGAAAAAAAGTACGCACTCTGTACGAAAAGAAAAATGCTCGTCTACCGCTAAAAGTGACTATAGTTGCGTTCTACTCTCGCGTAAGTGGAGGAAGTGACCTTGAGCCTCGGTTGATTCTGAACAGACTATAAGAGACACTTTTAAACGCCGCGGTATTCTTAACGTTGAAACGTGCACGGTGAAAATTATTCGAAAAGAAATTCAGGTTGTTTCAACTGAAATTCATAATCGGTATATTTTCCGGTTTATCTCGCGTCAGGGAAAAAGAAAGAAGGGAATATCGAGTATTTACAACGTCTGTACGCCAACTATTCTCCGTTTATTCTAATTTACGGGCAAACAGAGTGACACGAAACGCTGGCTGGACTTTTCAGCGCGTCGCGCGGTTTTTTCGCTGTCGTAGCACGCGATTTGCGGCAAACACGTGCTGCCGAGGCTCGAGGGGCGCGTTTTTAGGTAAATATATGCGCGCGTCAAGCGCGAAACAGTACGGCAAATATCTCGCGCGTCCCCACGTGTCGCCGCCGCACGGAAATCTGTTTGTCGTCCCATTTCCCGCGGACGTCGCGACAAATTCGAAACGAATACACGCCACGCTAATTCGCGCGTGCACACCGCTATCTTCTCGATTCTGTTTGGCTATGTGCATGCGTCGACCGGTTTGCACTGTCGCTGCGCTGTTTGCTGTCTTATTTCGTTGTTTGTTGCCGATACTGTTAACACTACGTTGTTCTCGCGAATTTTGCAATTCTCTTTTTGCAGTGCTTTGCTGGATCGAATCGCTGGAAATCGATGGATTTTCGTAGGCGATTGGCGATAAGGGGAATTTAATTTTGACGAGTTTGAGATAAATTTATACTCTTTGATTTGACGTGTTACCTTTTACGATTGTAGAAATAAGCGAAAAAAAAGTGAGAGATAAATTTTCATAGGCGACTGCTGATAAGGGTAGCTTCATTTTGATAAGCTTGAGACAAATTGACGTGTACTTTTGCCAATTGCAGAAATAAGAAAAATAAGCGAAAAAAAGTGAGAGATGAATTTTCATAGGCGACTGATGATAAGAGGAATTAATTTTGATAAGCTTGAGATAAATTTATCCTCTGTGATTTGACGTGTTACTTTTTGTAATTGTAAAAATAAGAGAAATAAGAGAAAGTAACGTATCGATAATATTTTCAGGGAATATTTCATTTAATTTTCAGTAACGAAATTGTCGACGATTTTGTACGCATTTCCGTGGAATTCAGAATTCGTTACAGCTTATTGTGAATAAGATATTGCATCGTGCAATATTCAGGTTCGCCCTTGTGCGAATCAACTTCGTTTTCCATCGTAATTTAATTCATAATTAACGTCCAAAGTTTAACGAGCCATTTACCGGGCGTTCAGGAGAACGTTTTTTCCTTTTAAAAAGTTAATCGCAGTTTCGAGTCTATATCCACGTTACAGTTCCCCGGGAATAAAGGGTTAGTGTCGAAGCTCGTTCAATCAGAGCTTATGTTAATACTTATTAATATCCAATTTGCCCGGCGAAACGGGCAAAAAAAGAAGGTTTCTCATGCATCAATCCAGCATTGGCTTGGCATTATTTCCCAGGGATCGCGCGAACGTAACTTACGTTGACGAATTTTAATTTCAATTACAATTCAATCGGAAATTATAATTGGATTTTCCAGATAAAATCTCCACGGGGACGGAAAGACAAAAGTGCCTCGCGGGTGCTTAAACACGATTTTCCACAGTTTGTTCAACCTGTGACTTAATGAAAATTGGTATACCGTAATCGTCGCGACGCGGATAATTGTTATATCAATCTTTCGCGATATAAACGCGATATAAATCGAGGCAAATTTTTCCTCTCCCGTCCACATTTCATCGCAACGATATTACTTCCCGACAAACAATCTCGCGCGATCGTTAAAAAATTCACGAATAATTCCTTTATTTTTATTACCAACGAAATCGAATTACGAACGAATCAACATAATTCCAGGGAAGCTTTTAATAAGGAAACAAACAGAAACGACTGCAGGTGTTGCGTCGTGGACCTTGATCAATTCTTATGATCAGGAGTTCGGGCGCAGGTTGATGATTGTTCTCGCTGGTTCGAGGTATATTGAAACTTCGTTGTTGGGTTAGATGTTTTGATGAATTCTTGTTTTGATTAGATGTTTAGTCGAATTTCGATTGTTCGTTTCGTGACTATGTGTCTCGTGTACTCGTCTTACAAAGATTGTCGGTTTTCAGGTGTGTAGGTGTATATGTAGACATTAGGTAGGTTCTGATTGGTGGTTGTGTTATGGAGGTGGAAAACGTGGTGTGTTCTGCTATTGGTCAACGAAAACTGTGACCTTTTGGTAACGAATGTTTTATGGTCCCGAGTGTTTTTGGGACCTATTGTCTATGTGTCGCGCTGATGAGTCCACGGGGGGTATATTGCTGTCTTCCGAACGTCGGCACCTCGGTCTGGCGGCCAAAAGTTGTTTATTGCTATAATCCGTCGCACCGAGACTTCGTCGCATCCTAATCAGGTCGCAACAGCAGGCAATACGAAAATTCTTTTTCATGCCGTATTGTAGCCAAGTCCGCGTCGCAATTTCGTCGATCGTGTTCCTCTGTCCAGTCGTCTGTTTAAATCGAACGCGCTCGCGTTTGTACGCGTGAGAGAGAGAAAGAGAGAGAGAGAGTGGCATGGAAACTGGCTGAGATCGTAAAGCATGGAATCGGGACGATCGGCCGGATTCCAGGAAACGGTTGCCGGTCAGTGAACTTTCATTTCGTACGTAACGCAAACGAAATCAGCCGGTAGCATCGCGTTTGCATGACTAAACAACCGGTTCAATTTCCTTTCAATAGCGCGGCACAACAAGGAGCCAACCAC
>NW_017100218.1:1023128-1031199 GCF_001263275.1 Habropoda laboriosa
CGGTTTCCCCCCTCGACAAAAGATTGCAAAAGCTCTCGCCGTACAATTCCGCTCCACCTTTCAATCCTGCCGTAGTATTCCTCCTCCTCTCCCTTTTCCCAGCATAGAATTCTTCTTCACTTGTCTAATATGTTCCCTTTTTCCCTTGCTTCTGTCGCGCAATTCTCTCACGCGAATGTAAATAACGCTGGATTGAATTAAATTGTACAACTGATGCCTTTTATCGCGAATCCATGGTTTCGCGTTGGGGCACATCTATGGGAGACTTCCTCTTTTCACTGGAGCAAGTAGAATTGTTACGAGTTTAGACAATTCTAGTGATTCGGGGGAAAAAGTTTCGAATCGTGATTCTTTATCAGGTGCTTCTGTTAATTACTCTTTATCCATCGTTCGTCTATTATTCCAATTTGATACAGAAGTGTACCACTTTCGGGCTCTCTTACGTCTGAGGAATCCTCTGTACATATATATAATATTAACTATTACTCTGTGCAAAGCTAGTGCTTTATGAACGATCACCATTTGTACGATGCTCGACTCGTGAACGAGACTGGTTTCAGCTCGAACGCGGTTAGTATCGTTGCGCTCCCGATGTGTTAATCCCGGAAGGGCGAAATTCTAGTAGTTGGTGTGCTGATGGTGAAGAAGAGGTGTCTCTCCTTCAGAATATTTTTGAACTCGTTTATTTGCTGTGGTGCGTGGGTATATATTAAGTCGGTGTATGTTGTGATTGGTTGGACGTTGAAGAAGGACTCGAAAAATGCGGAGGTGTGATTGGGTATTAGGAAACCAGTGGAAGGAGAACGTGAGGGTGAAGGTGGTGGGCAAAAGTTGAAATAATTTGGGGAAAACCCGGAAAGGGGAAAGGGATAGGAAACAGGACCAGGATGCGACTTGAACTGCTTTATGGTAGGGAAGGAATTTGTTAGGAAGACGGCTGGAAAGGACTGTTTATTAGTTTACGATGTGTTACTGGCCGGTGGGCTGCGCGACCGGACACCATATTTACCATACCTGATTTAATAGAACATTTTTTCAATTTTCTTTGCAATCTATCGATATTTTCTCTGCTCTGTGTCATTTTGTATAAAAATTGCTCCACACCTGTGAAAGTAAACAAACAAATCACTCCTACTCCAGGGTACCAGTAAAAACTGCATACAACACAACACGATTTTACAACTCCCGGTAAACGTCACAAGCGTGAAACATTAACTACATCCTGTCTCGATACACTTGCCGGCAATTTATTCGGCAAACGGCTCGGTCGAGCAGAATTCCGCAGACAAAAGCCAGGTAACCAGCCTCTGTCTACCTCGTCGTCGTTCATGTATCGAACGCCTTCGCGGAAGTAAAACGCTGCGCAAATATTTATCGTCGATTCGTCTGCCGGCTCCCATTCCAAAAGAAAATATTATTTAATATTTTCTCCGTTGGAATATCGTTTAGTCGGTCCTCGAAGGAAGGAAAGTCTATCTAGACCCAGCGTGACTAGAGGAGACAGACGAAGAAGAAAGAAGGGGAGAAAAAGAGGAAGAAGAGGGGTACCGGTTAGAGGTAGAGTAGAAAATGTTTCTCGAAGATCGATCGACTTTCCTCTTACTGTTCGTGGTGGCGGAAGGGTGAAACGAACGCGGAAGACACGGGCCATTGGTAAGCTTGAAATCATCGATACGGCCGGCGGCGTCGCGCGCGATAAAGTCTCTCTCTGCTATTTGAACGTCGCCCCGACTTCCTCTGCTCGTCGCAGATAAAGGATCGCCGTGTTCCGCGACGTTGTTGCACGCGCTAGCCCGCCCCCTCTGTACACAGAGGGATCGTCGACGCGTAGCGGGAATTCCTCCTCTTTTGTACCTCATTGGTCTCTTCCAGGGACGCCCGATTGAGACGGATAACGTTGCTCGATCACCGCCGGCTATTCCTCGGCCAATTGCCCACGAATCACCGACTCCATACGGTTTCCTTCGCTCATTTAAATCGACCTCTCGTCTGTTCGAGATCCTCGATTTTATGAAGATGATGGGGAATATTGGGAGAAATTAATGTTAATTGGTCTTTAAATAGAGGCCCTCTGAAAGTGGAATTATTAGATTTCTGGAGATGGCGAAGTTAAATTGCACAGGAATCACGGACTCCATACGGTTTCCTTTTTTTATTTTAGAGGTCCTCGATTTTCTGAAGAAGATAGGGAATACTGGGAGAATTTAATGTTAATTGATCTTTAAATAGAGGTCCTGCGAAAGTGGAATTATTATATTTCTGGAGATGGTGAAATTAAACTGTCTATGAATCGACTCCATACGGTTCCCTTCTTTCATTTAAATCGCCTTCTCGTCTGTTGGAGATCGTCGATTTTCTGAAGAAGAGAGGGAATACTGGGAGAATTTAATGTTAATTGATGTTTAAATAGAGGTCCTTTTATTTTGGATACGGTGAAGTTAAATGATTAGTAACTTGAGGAACTTAGGAAATTTGTAACTCTACAAATCATGAATTATTTTAATTCAATATTGTACTATTTTACGTGTTACATTTGATATTAATTAATTCATTATTATCAGCAAAATAATTCAAGTGCTACCGACTCCTTTCCATGCACGAGCTATTTTTAACTCGAACATGGGTTCAAAATGACCAATTTTCCCTGCAAGGATTAAAGGTAGAAACATTTTTCCGGAGCACGAGAGGACTACAGAGAAGAATGCAACACTTATCCCAGAACTTCCTCCATGTACACAGTTTTTCCGTACGAAGGTAAATTACAGTTACAGAATACTTTACCGGGACACAGATTCCAATTTTTTTTCATACGTAATATGCATCCTCCTGGTGCATATTTGTCACAACAGAAAATGTGAACTAGCGCAGGATTTTTCAACTCGTGTTACACCGTTAAAAGCAACCATTTCTTTCTCCGTACAGAAACATCCTCTTTTTTCCACTTCTTATTTTTTATTTTAAACCGGTGGTCCTTAGGAAAGCCGGTGAAGTTGCTTCATTTCTCACGAGGTAAATGTCTCGTGGGAGCCAGCGACAATCCTCAATTTATTAGGATTCCGCGGACAGACGAATAAATCGCGATGTTTCTGGATATTGGTGCTCGAAATTACCGGCGTCTCCCGCGAGTACGGGGCTTACCGGTGTATTTATTTTACGTTGCCAAGAACGGCTACTTAGCGGCCGGTTAATGGAGGCTCGAAATACGAGCGGCGGCTCGCTCGAGATCGCTAGTAATTGGTCTAAGTCCGACGTTCGAGGAGCATCGCGCGCAAGGATGGTACTTAAGGGACGGCGAATCCTGGCCCTTGATATGTGCCTAGCGATGGGTGCCCTTCCTTCGGCCGAGAGCTGCTTAAATTCGTTCTATCCTGTTTGCAATATAAATCGCGACCTTTGCGCTCCTTCCTGACGACGTTTCCTTTTAATATATTGCACTTAAGGTGCTCTGAAATTAAGTGCTCGCTGAAGGTTCAACGACTACCTAAAAAATTCTATCTTTCTGCTCTCTAAACTTTTTAATCACTTTCTTCGATAATACTGAGAAACAGTGGTTATGGTTTATATTGACGGCAATAGTCACTAGAGGAAGCCTGGAATTATTTCAATTACTGTTTCGTAAAACGCGAAGAATTGCAATTTTTTTGGAACAGATGGAGAAATAATGTAGCGAAAGGGTTCCACATTTCAACTATTTTTAATATGAAATATGTATCATACACTGTTCGGGCGTACTGACGACCGAACAATACATCGGCCTTTTCCATAGAAACAGTATTTGTAAAGAGAAGTCTTAGTCGGTATGGCCCGTCAATTGCTTCATTACAGCAAAAATTTCGAAGACTCTACACCAGGGTATCACATGCGTCAAGACCATAAAACAGACCCTCGACACCAGTAATCCTATGTACACAGTAACATAACAAATCGAAAAACCAATCACCACCTTCTACACATCTACAAAGAACACACCCAGTTAATAAAAGAGCGAACATAGACACTCCAAAAAAAAGAACTCGTTTAGCCTTCGAAGCGCACACTACAATTGTCACACGACTCTAGTGGATCTCTCCGGACATTAGTTTATCGGGAGAGTGCGACGCGAAATAAATATTGTAATATTTTGTGCCGCATCATACACGTTCTCGATCGTTGTTAAGGATACTTAAGTTTAGACCAGGTTTACGATACGGACGCGACTCTGCTATTTTTCAGATTAAGGTTTGAATACGCGTTTAATGTTTTCGTTCGTTAATTATTCCTTATTGTCAGGAGGGCTCCAAACCTCTCATAAAAGCGGAGAATTTGGAGTTTCTTCGTGCTTCTCAATAGCAATTGACGTATCGTAAACCCACGCGAGCTGAGGCACATGCGAGCTAGCGAGCGGTACCGTTACCCTGGGTTTTTCCCCAGAAGCTCAGGTGACGCGTACCTCATCCGGAACACCCCTTCCCTAAGGGTGAGCGGTTGGCGTCGGGCGTCGACCAAGGCCCTAACTTGATTGGGAGTTTTGGCCCCCCACCCAAATCTCACCCCCGTCAAGGGACCCAAATGGACGGACAAAAACCGTATAAAGGGACTGGGGTGACAGACAAAGAGGACATTAGTGAAACATAGAATCTGAACTCTGGTACGAACGATTACACGAATTTGAAACCTCAGGACATTGAACTCGCACACATTTAAGAACTCAGTTACATTGCATTACTGTTACATAACAAACTGTGTTGCAAATAAAGAGCTATTTGCTATATCGATAAAGATGACGAATAAACCAGAACAAACTCCGTTCGATTTTTTCTCGTATCTGAAAGATCACCTGCACAAACGAAAAGTCGATCGACATGATTGCGGAGAGTAAGCAAAATGGGAGAATATCGAAGGAAATACACGCAGCAGGAAAATTGTGTCAACTTCTCCGTGGGCGGATTAGTTTCCTTTCATCCTGGAGATGCTTTTAATCGAGAGAAGCACGATGAAAAGGGAAAAAGAAACAGCCAAGAGTTATATACCACTCGGTTAGCCATCGACTCGTGCGACACCTGTGCACGCGAATCCGCCATCTATACGTATCAAGCTGTGCTCCTTTGAATTTTTCACCGTCAACTTTTCCCTCTTCCAGCTAGCCCGAGGAACTTTCCAACTTTCCATATAATTTAAACAGAAATTCTCATTTAATTACCCCCACTGGCTGTTTGAAACTGTATCACGCCGCCACGTACCGAGGACAATAAATTGATTTTGCGAAAGTTGCTGATACACGTTGCTGCTCAGAGGCAACGAGGATTATCAGATTATTCTACTCGTTATTGCACGACCGGACAGAATTTACAGGCGCGTCAATATGTTACTGCATCGCGTACAAACAGGTTTTTCCTTTTGCGTAGAACGGAAGTTTTTTACAGGTGGATAATCGACGTTAGATCGGGTACAACGGTAAGAATGTTCGCGTTGGGTTTTTCATATAACGAAGAGAGCCTGCAGACGATTGCTGGCTGGGTTCTCTCGTCTGACCAAAAATGCCGAAAACCGATGGAACGGGGTGTCAAATGCACGACCATCCAGAAATTCGAGGAAGTCTTCTGCTTCGTCTTCCCCTCGACGGGACGAAGCGACATCGAAACTTCATCGGACGAACTGCCGGATGTGTCAGTGGTTCACGCTTCGACAAACAAACGGGATTAGAGCGTTCGATGGAACACCTCTGGAGGATGAAATTCTTTGTTCCTCGATATGAACGCCTAGTTTTCTAAAAATTCGCGAGAAATCTACGAAAGATTGAAATCTTCGATTTAAACGAAACGTGGAAAAAATAAAGTGGCGAGTGGAAATTTCTTCATTTGCATGCTTATTTTAGAGATATACTTTTAAATCAACGAATAACTTCGTTCAACCAGTTTCCACGAAAGGAAACAGTTATTTGCGATAAACCAAAAATATACGATCCTCTAAAAAATTTGTCACGTTTCTGTATAAAAAAAAGGAGAGTAAAACGGTAGTGTGTGTACTTTTAAAATATAATCCGAAAGTAGTTACTCCTCGTTTGAAAATGGATCAGTGGGAAACGAACGTTTGAACGCAAAGCGAACTGTAATAACTGTGCGAAATAAAAATCGTTCACCATTACTACCGATAAACGAGATTCGACAATTTTCGAAAATTCGAAAGGAAAGACCCATCGCGTGCAGCATTTGTGAAAAATTGATGCACGAACCGCAGAGAGCTTTATACTGCTCCACGTAACCGCGCGATCGAACGGGTGAAAAGCATGGAACAATGTAGGAACGTTGCGGCTAACACGGCGCCGATAAGCTTAATCGGTAACCAGTAGCTATCGGTTTTCGTTTGCCGCGATTCCTGCGAGGACTTCTCGTTGTGTCGAAACAAACGCCGCGCGGATAAACGCGGAAAGTAGGGCAAGGGGCTCGATAAGCAGCGGTGAGAAACGGAGTCCGCAACCGGCCATCCCGATTTGCTCCGAAAACGCCAATCACACAACGCGGAGGGAAACATAGTCGTTCCCTACCGTACACACGATCGATCATTCCCACGAAGGAAACGTCTGATCTCTTTCTTTCTCTTACTTCGCGCGAAAGGGGAGTGTTTCTGCCAGGTGACTGGAAATTCTTTGAGACTACGTGACAGCTTGATCTCGATCGAAAATAGAAACAGCCCAACCTCGAGACACAACTCTATACTTTTCTCCTGCAACTTCGATTCTTGCGTATTTCTTTTCCTTCCCTTTCTGTGCTCGAGTATCTTCTCGTTCTGGCTGGTTCGTCGATAATCGTGGAATGAACATGTTTGTGTCGGCGGATTTGTTGAGTATTCTTGTATCGAGAGGTTTGGTCCTGAGGAAGGATGATTTTGGATAAGATCGCCGCTTGTTAGATACATTTTCAGCGGTTGGGGGAGTTTTCGAAGGGAGGTTGAGAGAGTTTCCGTGACTAATTGGCGATCTGAGGGAGAGGATAAGGTAGTTTGGATTGGAAGTGCTAATGAGTTGAGATGAGAAAAATAGGGAGTAAGGCAGAGATAGAATTTCAGAAGGATCGACGTGTTAACGAACAATTTCGCATACGAATTCAGAGAGAATGCAAACAGATTGCTACGAATTATTTCAAACTCTTTTCTTGGTTAATAACAACCGCGAGAAAAATCAATTTTCCATTCACAAAAGGATCGCAATATACAGGGTGATTCTACTAACAACGTTCCAAGTGAACTTAAAAAATTTTGTTTAAATGCATCACTGCAGTTGCAAAGGAAGTCGTGTCACAGGATTCCTCTTTTTCCAACTTAATCCGAAACACAGGTATAGCCTGATCCAGATGTCAGAATCACCCTGTATATAAACGGTACGAAATAGCAACGGAGGGGTCAAATGGCCATCGAGTGGCCATCCGCGGCACTTCCGCGGGCCCGTCTGAAGAGGACGAAAAGTCGCGGACGAATTGAAGCGGGGGCCGGGCATAATTGCACGAGCACGAATACAATGGAGGAGCGGGCAGCGAGCGAAGCGGAATGGCGAGGGAAGGATTGACTTCTCACAGATTAATAACTTCCTTCCTCGGGCGAAGTTAGAGGGCCGTGACTAAATACCGGCTGAGAAAGAAAGTTCGTCGTGAAACATTTACGAGGGGCGGCCATTTCTCCCCCGTTTCCACCCTTCCCGCCGAACTACCGAACTTATTTTCGATCCACTCGAGCCTCCCTCTTCCAGAACGGAAGTTATGAAGACGCTGTTTACCGGCGAGCGGTTTCTCTCAGCGACCTCCAAGTGAACACAGTCTTTCCTTCTTCCCTAAAAAATTTTCACGCGAACGAAAAAAAAAAAAGAAAACAGAGATGAACTTAAGCGGATAGAAATTCTAACGACCGTTACACGCTGCTTCGTTGAAGCAAATATTTATACGACGACAAGGAAATAAAATTCCATGCATGTGAAATGACACCGAGATGGATTTTAAAGGCAACGAGGTTTTTCGTGCAATTTTCACCATCCACCTTTCTCTCTTTTCTTCGATGGTCTCGGGTGGTTTGGAAGAGCTTAATTCACTCGAAGACGAGGTGA
>NW_017100218.1:1031330-1059599 GCF_001263275.1 Habropoda laboriosa
AAAACTCTGGCTAGCTGCACTCTAATTACCGCGAGCAGTCCTTTGGCCCACTACTCCCTGATTTGCTACCGAACTTACCGTTCTTAGTGAACTCGTATTGTCCCCGATATAGTAGGATTGTTTCAGTCACTGTGAGTTCTCCTATTACTGTATTATGCTCGTGGAAGATTTCCAAGTTACACCCTGAGTTACCGTGTTGAATCGAGGATTATGCGGGGTTAGTGTCAAAATGTGTCGAGGTTTATGGTTGACGTAGGCGGAGTCTCCTTTTCCAATCTAGTTCCAATTCAATTCACACGAATTTCACTTTTCAAACGATCAACGATTCTCGAATTAATCGACGATCAATCGGTACGTTCTTATTTGAAGAAATTCGAAATGGAAAATTTTATATAGATTCTCCAAGTACTGGCTAAGTTTATTTCTCACCCGATATCGCCGATTGTCGGTGAAATTAATTTCGTCGAATAAATCGCGGTAAGGATTCCAATGGTGTCGTCGAACCGGTTCAATTCACGCGTGTAACGTGAACACCGCATAAATTCAGGAAGAGCAATGGTCGTTCGCCGAAACTGCGCCGCGATAACTCGCCTCCTAGACTGGAGACTTAATAAGAAAGTTATCGGTTATCGAGCTCACTAAATCCAGCAGTTAGCGAGTGTCACGGCCCATATTGGCTCGTTTATCTTACATGGTCGACTGTCTCCGCTATCGGTCTATTTGATATTCTGGTCGCGAGTGCAAGGCGTCGCTGCTCGTGCCGCTCACTTCCGGAACGTTTCCAGAGAACCTGCGAGCTCGCCATTACGTCATGAAAGATCTTTCCAATGGTAGATTTTGTCCTTCTGTAGGAATGCCTTTGGTTAAAAATTTCAGGCGGAACCATACGTGAAAATTGTTTCAACGAACGTATTTACTTAACGACCAGAGGCTTGCAATTATCGATAATAATTCAACCTTCTATATTTTTTCTTTGTAATAATAGATTCTTGCTTTTCTCGCGAAAATTAAAAATGTACACAAAATTGATAAGCAGTTTGATATTACTATGTTTTTGCAACGAAATTAGATTATTACAATTTTCTGAGAAATTAGAAATTGGAGAATTATTCGTGCACTTACTCCAACCGCAATTACCAAACTACGATAACACTTGTCCGACCCCCAGACTAACCGGAATTCATTTAATTCCCATAAACTCAACGGGACGAATACCTTGTCCGCGACTCAAAGAGACCAGAAACTAATATACACTCTAAGAATTTCCATGTTGCACGGGGAATTCCAGCGATTCCTCTATCCACCAGCGAAACAGCCGCGCGACGGTCGTCAAACTCCGTCAACACACCGTGGACAAGTGTTAATTTAGAAGCGAGAAGAGAGGCCAGGCTAACATACGTCGACGATGGACACCTTGCATCGCCTGTCTTCTTATCCCTCGCGACAAATCCTCGAGGAAATAAGCCGAAGTGAGACGAAGAGGCTGTGTAGCGTCTATAAATAAACCGTCTAGGTGAGTGGCGTTCCCTGTTCACCAGCTTCCCTCTACATAACTCTCTGCGCGTGTATAGGTTGAAGGTGGTTTGCCGCCGGCTGATTCCCGCGAATATGGAATTTTGATGAAGCACGATATATTCTCGATTGCTTCTATCGATTTCGCGTCGCCACGGATGCCGGGGCGCGACGTCAAGACGCGGCGAAGAAAAACGAAGGAGAAGATGAAACGAGAGACGAAGAAGAAAAAGAATATACTACTGGTACAGGACGAAATCTATCGATGTCGGGAAACCGATTAGTACCCCCAGTCGTCCCCTTGATAATTAACCGTTTCGAGACAGATATCGCGGTTGTACGTCGATCCGGAAACGATTACAGGCTGACGGAAAATTTCCACAGCATCAGATCGGCCTCTAATTATTCCCGCTAATTAGTCGAGCTAGCTGGACTGGCTCTCTCCACTCGTACCAGTCTCTCCTTCTCATCTGCCTCTGCTGGTACCACTTCTTGGCTTGTGATACCCTTCTTATCGGGGATCGTCGATTATTCTCTCGACTTCTGCGCCGTTGCACGCGTCGTCTAAGGTACGCGGCGCGTAATTACACGGCCACAGGGCTGAGGCAGAGTGGCCGTGGAACACGGAGGGGCGACTTAAACTTAATCGACTATCGATGTTGCCTGTAATCCGGCCAGAATGCAACCGTACAGAGGGGGAGAGACGGGGAGAGACAGGGAGAGACGGTCTTCGTCTAAAACCGAGAGGGCGAAATTATACGCGGACCGTGTATGGGCTGTCGTTAATTAAAACACGCGCTGCACCACCGCGGCCAACCACTTGCCTGGAATGCCTTAATAGTTCGCCGCATTATACGGACAGTCCTCCGGCAAAGATGTATTACTCGCGAGGCTCTATTATGCGGCTACCTTCGAGCCCGCCGAAAAATCGCCGAGCAACTTCTGGTCGTTTCTCGCTGTACCAGCGATTTTTCCGTTTCTTTCAAAGTCTACCGCGGGGGACTCGAGCCCGCCTTTATACCGCGAGATTGTGCCGGCTACCGGTTTTTCGCGGGTGGATTCCTTTGAAATTTGTGGGAAATTAACCGTGGCTCTCGTATGGGGAATAGAACGAAGGGAATGAAAGATGGTTGGAAGTTTGAATTGGGAAAAATTTCACGAGGGAATTGTGAATTTTGTCAGAAACAATTGCTTCAAGAGTTTTCGCCACTTTCTGTCGGTAATTTCGTGGGTGAAAGGAGTAACGAGATAAGACAGGCTGATAAAAAGAATTTTGGAAGTTTAGAAAAATGGGAAAAATTATTTGGATAAAAGTAACTTGAAATTAATACGAAGATTTTACGTTCATTTTTACCGGTACGAATTTTGTCCGTTTTCGTCGATGAGCCTCTTTTATGCAAACAAGTATCCTCAGCTAGGAGCGAGCCAACTCGAAGATAAGCTCCTGTAGGACGCGCGTTTCAACGTAAAAGATAGATGCAAGGTGAAATCGGCTTAGTTAGCAAATTACAGCGAATACCTGCGATAGTAATTATGAATGAGTTCTTGAATCAAAGCAACTATTCTAAACCTCTCCGTTCCTTACAATTCCAATTACAAAGGCGCACTTAACGGGAGAATAGTCCGGTAAATCGCGAAGATTCCTTAATCGCTTAATTGCATTCTGCATTCGCGGTACATAGAAACATACTCAACGGAACAATAACTGAAATTTAACATCTTCGAAAATATTCCACGGAGAATGTCGATACAAATTCCAACTAAGAAAAATCTTGCAATTTATAGAGGTGTTCCTTTCTACGTTTTACGGAACGGAGTATCGCAGCAAATCAGCCTAACAGTAGTTAAATATTAGATCTCACAATTTATACCGAAATTCAAATCAATATTTCAAACGTGCCTTTAAATTTTACGAAAAAACGCGATCACCTTCTCGCTCTAGTTCGTCCAATTTTTACGATACAGCCATCGCTATAAATCTTCCCTGATTTTACATCAAAATACTTTTCAACTTCGGTACGAACATACAGAGTGACCTAATAATATTTAAATTAGCAAGCTGTACAATTTTTACCGTTACCAATAGAATTTCATCAATTTCAAACAGCGTGAGTTAACACGAGTAACGAGCAATTGACGAAGAAATAATCTAAAAACTTCAACAAATAACCCAGCGAATTTATCAGAACTTTCCATTCAATCTCGTACGAATCGTGCGAAACGATAGCTTAATAAACCCTAATCGCTCAATTCATCTGTCTCCTCGTTTCACCGCTAGCCCGGTTATCGTTTCGAAAGCACAGTTCCGCGTATTAAGGGAACAATTCGAGTCGCGTCGATCGTAGACGAATGGCACGGAATAATAACGTTTCGTTTCGCCGCGTGCTCGGTCTGACACGTTATGAACTGCGTCTACTTCGCGCTGCGAGCCAGCCAGCGAGAGAGTTGCTGGCGGCGCGTCATTGCATATTAAACCGCGAGGTAGGGGGTAAAATGACGACGCCACGCGTCGAAATGCAGGAAAGCTAGCGGGCACGGCGGGCCCAGCCAGCGTTTTCACCGTTACAATAGAACACGAACAGAAGCGTTTCGTGGATTCCACGGTGGAAACGCTTGGCTGGCTGCGCGCAGAGGACACCGTTCCACGGGAAACTGTCATCGAGTTCATCTCCGCAAATCCCGCGGATTAACGTGCACACCGGCCGATACGCGATACTTTAATGCCTGGAATTTTTTCAAGCCCCTCCCGGCTTAACTTCTTCCCTCCTCCCCACTCTTCCGTTCCCTCGTTTTTCCATCCTTATTTTTTCTTCGCTTTTTTACATTTTTTCGGACGGCTGACGGGAAACGTAATTAACACTCGCGGAACGCGGTCGATGAAATTCGTTTTTTGAATATCGTACCGGTGGACCAATTTTATTATCACAGAGGGATGTTTTTGTTGCTTTTTTCTTTGGTAGGAATAATTGGTGCCGTCGTTTCTCGATGGCAAATTATTTTATGATAATGATTACTTTGACTTGGAGTTTTATTAACCCCTTGCTTTACGATTTCTTTTAACGCTACATGCATTTGTCTTACTTACGATCCACGATTATTAGAAGTAAATGCGAAGTATTTTATGGTATTTCTTTTGTCATATTTTGATCGTTATTACAAGTGTGGCTCGTTGTAATAAGGTAAAGGGTTAAAATTTACTTTCCCAATAAGAAACATCAGGAAGATATCTATATACCTGAATTCTGAAAATGCTACGCGGTCCTTCAAGATACCTTCCTCCCCCCGAAACACCAAACAACCAAAACTAACTAAACCACCAACCGAACACTTCTCATACACTACCTCTGCAAGTGAAACCAGATCGAATCAAGGACCCTCCATTTCCCACATTCCCCTTTCCTCCATCAAATCAAGCCCAATCCTGAGCTGAATGTAACGCCAGTCTCACGTCAATCCACCCCACGTCACTCAACTGTATCACCAATCAATTAGCTTCACAGATAAACCTCCGAGTGTACAGCCAACGGTGACTGAACGACACCTCCTCGAAGAGGTACGAACACTCTCGAAGAAAGGATAAAAAGGCGAAAAAAAAATAAAGAAATTCGATTCTACACGCGTCTCGATATCACGCGAGACACTCGATAGTCGCGGCACGCACACCGTAGGAGACGATCCGCAGCAGTTCAGGCTGGACTGTGCTAGATGATGCTGCACAGCCGACGCCGTTGTGGCGTCGTTAACGAGAGGCAGGGCCATTGTTTGCGGCCTAGTTCTGCCCATCCGCCAACGGCTTTCCATGCCAAAGGCCCTCTGCTCTGTCTGTCTGTCGATACTGCCACAGCACGTGGACGCAATTTAAGTATTACCTCATTACGTCACGTCTCCAGGCGGTACGACGCTCCATTCGAGCAACTTGCAGCCGGCTAATGGACAACGTCGGCACGCGGGGACACGTCGACGCGACGTATTTGTTATGCCAGAGAACGCTCTCTCTTTCACTCTCTTCTCTCTCCCACCGATCCAACAACTCCGAGCCGGGAGAGAGGGATAGCGATGTAAAATGCACGATGCAAGGGCGGATCGGAACTCGCCGAGCCTCAGGGACCAGAGACGATGCGATAAGCTGCTCGCCGCTTTGAGTTTTTGCTCATTTTTTCCGTGGTTAACCTGGCTCCGGAGTGGAAAAATTGTAAGTAAAATTGCGCGACGTGGAGGAAGGTTGTGGGGGAGAGTAGCGTGATCGATGTCGGGTTCGATGGCATAAATGAGTTCTCCCTGGGGAACGGTGAGCAAGGGTGTTGTTTGGCGAGATTAAAACATTGCCGGTGAAGTAACATCGATGGGGGGTTTGGAAGATGAAAGAGTTACATTAAGTAGTTGCGAGGATTATTGGAAATAAATATCGTTTCGTTGCAACTGTGTATTGGGGTAAAATTAATTGTTAAATGGAACTCTCTGTAAAATCACTTTGCAATGATTTTTCGTATCAGATTGACTCTTAAGACACTTCATGTCGCGAGAGAATTACGAGGAAACGAAGTGGAAAGGTCAAATTAAAATATTTAATTAGAAAAAAGTGTCTTCCTTCGCACATACTTTGCATGAACATCGACTTCAACGAGAAAAATGTTACCTGCTTCGTTATTCCTTCGCAATTCATCGTTCACCTTTAAGATATGCCTCAACTATCCCAAGAACCCACTAACATTCCAAGGAATCGTTCGATCCCCGCAAACTTTTTCCCTCAACTTCGTCACATCGTCCCAAACACAATCCATCTATGAGAAAATTCTATCTGCTACAATACAACCAGAAACATCCCTCCCCTAACCAGACCGCGAACAGGTCTCGTTAAGTCGAGGCCGCCGATAACGACAGTGCAACTTAACGCCCCTCGAATGGAGCGCCAGACAGCCGTCGACTTCTCCCTTCAAAAGCAACACACCGCCCTCGTATACACGAAACTCGAGCGCGGCAACTTTAAACGCGTAGAAAAACACAGAGAAGAAGGAGGAACTTCCGAAGACCCATACGTGAAGAGCCATTTTTCCACGTCTCGACACCCAACATCCACTACGAACCCTCTTTCTTTCCAATCTACCCCGTGGCTCGTTCTTCTTCGTAGTTACAACGGACCTCGAAGAAGCGTTTGTTTCACGGACGAACGATTTCGTTTCGCTCATAATGCGCGGAAGGATTGAATTTCGAGCTGGTAATCCTTGCGAAGCGGCCGCGTCTCAAGGCGGAAACGTTCGAAAACGACGGCTCGTCTCGAGAAGTTGTCTCGAGACGGTGGCCCCACTCTTCCCTCTCTGGAACCTACGATTTCCTCCGTTTTATTTGGTCTCAAAACACTCTTTGGCGAGCTGGCTCCGCTCCTCTTTGCATTTCCATCTAGCTCTGCCCTTCTTCCTCCTCCTACCCAACCCCCTCCACGTTCTATCCGTTCTTCTTCCGCTTAAAGTCTCTCGTTCTCTTCGTCGCGGCCCCGTTTCGGTTCCCTCCTTATTCCAACGGGTAACAAGTTACTACACGTCGCTCGTGTATCTTCCTTTGTGCCGCGAATTTATGTATTTTGGGAGGCAGCTAGGCAAGTTTTCGCCGTGGCGGCAGCTGCCAGCTACGACCCGGCCACGGCCGATTCTTCTTCTCCGCGTGTACGTAACACGTACGTGTAACTGGCAAATGGAGCGTGACGAGGCCCTGGTGAACGGCTGGCGGAACCGTCCAACAGCCTCTCGGTGTTCAAGATGCTAACGACGCTTCTGGGACGCGTATCTCTCCACGTGTGCGCAACGATTCTACTCGGCTGGTTGCTTTTTCACGGGGAACAAGAGCGTTCTCCGGTTTAGCCGGCTCATTTTTCCGATAAACCGCCGTGTTGCGAAGTTATGCAGATGTGGGGAGCTAGGGAGTGTAGGTTGATCTCGGGGCTTTCGAAGATTGTGGTAGAAATGTGTTGAAGATTGACACTCTATCGAAGTGTAATTTCATTGATTTTGATCTTGATGGTTGGAATTCAACTGTGACTTGTTGCAAGTCAAATTTACTTCTTTATGTTGCACAATGAAGATGTTGATCTGGAGGCTTTCGAATATTGTGGTCGAAATATGTTGATAATTGGGAACTTGTTGAAGTGTAATTTAATTGATTTGAATCTTGATGGTTGGAATTCAACTGTGACTTGCTGCAAGTCAAATATACTTCTTTATATTTCACAATAAAGATTCAGATATCGGCACTTTATTGATCTTCAGTTTGTAGCACTGAGAGCGATCCTTTAAAGTTTTCGATATTAAGTTACAATGTCTAATTTGATATTTCGAAACATAATAATTAATGTCTTTATTAGATCGATAACAGACTTTGTTACAATATCAGTCACATATTTTCTACACCTGATTCGAGTTACTAAATCAGTGGACTCGATCTAACTTAGCTAACTAAAAGGCATTCGATCATCGAACGACGGATGATTAGCGGAACAAATGAATCTATTTGAGTGACGTAGAATTGACTCTCGAAGCTCTCGCAAATCACTTTGACCACTGTACAGTGTACACTGTCTACCGAATATCTGATTAATTGACAAATATACACGCGACATAATAAACGCTGGAAATATAAAAATCTCGTATTCGTCATTCTCCGAGAATACCAAGAGATGATTCTCGATGAGATATCATTGCGAGGAAGCAACGTGACGCGATGCAAGTTCCAGTCCCTTCGGCTTTAAACCGATGAATACGTTCTGTGTTCGAGGGTTACGAAGCCGAAGGCTGGAGTGGATTTTCTTAAAAAATTGGTACACGGTCCCATGAGCTGGCCTGCGACAGCATTACGCGTGATGTCCCCGGGAATCACCGAGGAACGTGTTCCACGAAAGAGAAGGGAAAAGATTCGAGGGTAACGAACGAGTTCTGTCTGCGAGATACCGGAGAAGAATGTGTTTAGTCATCTTCAAGCTTGGAAGAAATTTTGCTCCCAGGAGTTTCAGAAATGGCGGAGAGTGTTGTCCAAGACAGCGAAGAACGACGGCCGCTCTTTTTCCTTCGAATAATTTACCAAGCTGTTACTTCGCCATTCTGTTAATCTCGTATCTATTCTTCTCTGACAAAAAAAGCATACACGACGTAAGAAATAATTCTTCGAGTTCTTCGTCGAGAGGTTAAGAAGATTTTTCTCGAAAGAGTTCAATCGTCCTGCGGCGATCAACGAAGAACAGAGAAGAAACTTATGGACATTAATTAACCACGTAATTGCACAAGTCCACATTCTGATCAAAACTATGCACGAGCTGCATTTACACGTGCAAGCTATTTGCAAACCGTCGACTGCATCAGGAGGCAGCAAACATCGGTGCACACAGGTCCATGTCGTTTATGACACCGCAAAGCGTGTCCAATTACTCGACCGCGCGCGATTTAAATATTTGAGTCGCCAGTTGGATTGATTGACTCTGTTTCGTACCGGGAATGTTTAATATTCCCGCACGATTTTCTACTATTTTTCCTACGAAATAAAACACGAATATCTGTCCTTCGTAAAAAAAGAAAAAAAAACTACTTCACCTATCTGTCCAAAGAAAAATCCATCCGAACGAGAATCTTTAATCCGCGATCCTCTCTAACTTAAAAAAACGGGAGAACGAAAAAAAGCAGAGAAAAAAACAAGGAAAATACTTTTATAGCACGTTTTAACACTAAAAGCGAACGGAGGTTTGACACGCAGCAATCTAGCGCGAAAATTCGGTACAGTTCCCTCGCGTGTACTATTCCTCCCGAGGATATGGCCGCGATAAAACGTTTCTCGGCCGCGGAACGCGCGTACGGCTTGCTCGTATATTACGGATTTTCACGCGGCGCGTTTGCACACACGGATATACACGGCCCAACTCGATCGTTAAACGAAAGTGAATATCGATCTGGGCCGTGGTATCGCCACGAGAAACTCGGGTAACGAATTCCGTGATACAACATGGGGGTTGCATTTTAGTCTCTCTCTCTCCCTCTTCTCTCTTTGTCCCTCGTTTCCTCTTCGCTCTTTCGTTTCTCTATTCCGCTCGTTCCTCAATTTTTCCCCCCATCCCTTCCTTTGTACCCGCGCCAGCCCGACAGACCGCGTCTAAATCAATTTTTATGCAAATAAGGGCGGGCTTTTCGAACCCGTTCGAGCCCGAGAATTTTTCGTTCATTGATTTACACCCGTTTACACACGCTTAAAGCCGCGCGCGCCACGCTCTCGGATCCGTTGATTTTTCACCGCGGAATTCACGCGGGAATCACGCCGCTCGTTACCCGCATACGTATCGTTAAACCTGGGCTGGGATATTGATTTAATTCCGACAAATACCGCGTCGCTACCTTTCACCAACGGGACCCGACGATTTATCCCGGTTTGCTTTTTCCACCTTCGTACACGCTGCACCGCACACATAGGCACGTCTCTCAGCCCGTATGTCTTCGCCTTAAGGATTATAAATCGCGGGTTGCGTAAGTAACACACGCGACATGTCTCGTAACAGGTGGCGAGGCTATTGTTTCACATCGAGGAACGTGTGTGTGTGTGCACACAGCTTGAGAATTTGTCGACGGAGGTCTACGGATCCTCGTGGATTTTTCTATTTCGAAGGGAAAATTACGTAAGGTCACTACTACTCGACGAAATAAACCGAGAGGAATCGAAGCACGTTTCGAGTGGAATCGATACAAGGTGGATAGAGTTGCACTCTAGGAAATACAGTCGAACTGCTGTGTTAATTTTTTATGAACGTTCAGTGTACTCTAGCTGAATCTCCTCGGTGCATTTTCTATTCAACGTCGTTCGATGGCGATATGAAGGCGCTATTTCGGAAATTTTCGAGAGTATGAGCTGGGGTTAAGTGGTGTGTGATGTCTAGAAATTCTTCGGGGCAATTTTGTCTGTGTACTTTATAAGGGAAAATTAGAAATAAATATTTTACACGACAAACATTTCTTTGCTGACTTTTCCTTTTTCTTTTAACGACTCGAATTCAAAGTTCCTCGAGCACGATAAGCTATCGTGGTGAAATGGAGGATGTTATCGTAAGCTGGCAATCCTACTGAGCGACGTAAAGTCTAGCATGTTCAAAATTTAAAAAAAAATGTGGCCAACCTGAATTTAAAAAGAAAGTTTCAGTATGTGAATCAAACATTTTCGCAATCTGAGTTCGGGAACTTTTGATACACAAAGTGTCTCAATTACAATAGACGTCTCAATGATTTCCACTGGAATTAAAGGCAAAAAGAAAGTAACTAAGAGAAGCTCTTTCAAAAAAAATTCTGAAACACCCGGTACAAACGAGGCAAGAAGACAACGTCATGAAGAACGTTCCGAATTCACGCAACTCGAATCACGATAATTACGTTCTTAACGCAGTCATCGCGGCACAATCGGTGCCAAAATCACCGTGACGACTAGGTTCGTCCTAATCGCACCTCTATTCATCGATCGGCAATAATATCACCATCCGCTAGTATTGCCGACACGACTCCGTGCCGTCGTTCGATTCCCATGGGAGGGACGATTGTAACCGAACAAAAGTGTGAAACACGCCCATCGATTCGACGAGCGACGCGTAATATGCGGCATCAGGGCCTGCCCGAAAAAGAAGCGATCGTCCAGGAAAATCCAGCCGATAATCGTATGATACGCGCCGCCGCGATAAATCCATCGGCCATAAATACCGAATCGAAATTATGCAAGGGACGCTTAAAAGCACCGCTCGGGGCTGCTGCCGGTGCCTCGTTAAAAGACGCCCGGTTGATTTGCGATTTCCTGCCTGGATCTATACGCTCGATGCCCGCTGAGAGCGTTCCACGCGTCTCGAGCGTTGTTACAGCTCGTCAGTTTGCAGGTTTACGACACCGGGACTCGTGCGGTTCTTTTTTTTCGTATGTTTTTTTCACTTTGGTTCAGGTTATTTTATAATCTGAGGGTGTCGGGTCTCGCGAAGGGTTTGTTGATTGGAGAAATGGATTTTTCGTTTGTGTCAATAAACAGAGAATGTTTGTTCTACGTTGTAGGTGCGAGATTGATTGTCTTTTTTTTTTTGCAATGTGGCGCGAAAAAGTTTTACATGTCCATTTTCATTGTTTCAGCATGAAAAAATAGAGAGTGTCTTAATGTATTAACGGGAAATAGATGAAATATTTTTCTATAAATATGAAGTGGCCAGAAGATTGCAAGGTGCGCAAGAATTTTTAAAGAGTGAAATTTAACAAACTATCGATGAATTTTTTGTTAATTACATCTGTAAAAAATTGGTAGCATATTCAATATCAGTGTAAATGAATAAATGCTCCGAAAATATTATACAAGGTTGCAGTAGCCACTGCGCACTGCTCTAACTCGTCTTTCACCTTCCCACAGTAAAAAAGAAATCGAAAGAAGATTGATATGCGAGGCGTCGATTGTCAAGTGCGCTGACGAATGAACTGCGCGAGTTCTTTGTGAACGAATATTGATTCTTTTTTAAAAACAACACTGTGAATTACAATAAAGACGTCAGAGTGACAAAACCTGCGAAATAAAGGAATCATTTTAATCAACACGTTCGCTACCACGTTTCTGTTAGGTATCGCCCACTATCCTTCGAATTACTTTAACTTACACTCTCGATATTTATATTTTTTCCAGTTTCACGTAATACGATAGATATATACACACCTAGTATTTATTAAATACTCAAACTGTGCATTTTTTATATTGTATTACACGTAGATAGAACCGTTCTATCATTGGAACTGGTGCGTCACACATACGTGACGCTGGTAGCGAACGTGTTAAGAATTTCGATTCGTCTAAACTGCAAACCATTTCCCAAACACTCTCTTGTACCAAAGAGAAAAACCAAAATCACTTTCAGTATCACTCACGAGAGCAAGAGAAATTAATTCCCCCCCAAAGCAATCGTACGCCTGGTTAACCCGTTGAGAAAAAGGTCGGTGCAACCCTACGAGGTATTCCAAGGTCGGCGTCAAGTTAGAATCGCGGCGTGACTCTGACGTGCTTTTTCTTCGAGGTCCTGGTTCTCTCGTTTCCCGACGCGGTCGCTTATTGGGACGAGAATATATCGCCAGTTTCGCGGTCGGACAGGCAACCTCGGTACACTGACCAGCGCTCTATCGTAAAACGATTACTATAGCTTGGTCCCGGGGCCCCGTGTACAATGGCTTTTGTTATAATGGAACGTTTGTTTCGCGCATTCGACCGCGTTCACTCGCTCTCCCGCTCGCCGAAGAGAAAGAGAGAGAGAGAGAGGAACTTGGATTTTTCGCCTGCCATAATTCATCGCGGCCCACGCGGGATTCTTTTAAAGGAAAGATCTACGGTCGTGCGAGCAACCGAGCGAGCTCGAGCTCTAGCCAGCGAACGTTTCCAACCGTTACAATTTGTTGCGGATCGGTTTTTCCCTGTGTACAGAGCTCGCCTCCAGGCACAACCACCACACAACGGCGGTAGCTCGTTAATTTATGACTACGTTTCACGGGTTTTCTAATGAATACCAGGATTTCGTGACCATTCGATGGAAGGTGGATATTGTAACGATAGTCGTCGATATACGCGGTTTGCACGCGGATCGTTCGAAACAGACCTTTCAGGAGCTTTTGTGAGGATCTACCGTGGGATTAATGCCGGCATTATTGCTAACAGCGGAGTATTGAAAGAGTGCAGAGATGTGGAATGATGTTTAACGATGGCCAAGAGGAGAGACTGATAATTCGTGGAACGTGTAGGATAATCGGTGAACTAATGAATCTCTATGATACCGGGAGCTTTGGGACAATTATGCGGAGTAATTTTCTTTCGGTGAGCTCTTAATCGGTTGTTAATTGAGTTTTTATTAGCTACGCGTGTAGATAATCGTTGCTTCCACAGAGGATTAAATGGGAATCTATTTGACATGTATTTAATATTTGATTAAAATCTGGTACTCGGATAAAATGTGACAATTTTGATTTTTTGGAGAAAAAACGTTGCAGCGTAGAAAGAAGTTGAACAGATCGCTAAACAATCCAATCAACGACCTCGTTTCCTGTCTACGAAAGATTCCACCGCTCTAAAACTTCATTCCTGAAAATGGCCGCTCGCCGTAAAGTTCAGCTTGGCCGAAGTATCAGTGGCCTTCGTTAGTTTTAAGAGGTTCCGTTTTAGTTTTACAGTGCTGTATTTCAAACGATCTCTCGCGGCCGTTTCACCAACGCGGCTCGACAATTTCAGGTTTCAAACGGATCAAAATACCGGTACACGGTTTTTGCCAGCCTTTAACAACCGGGAAACAGATCCTTCTGCGTTGGAAACTCTCCAAGAGGGCCGGCGACGCACGACGTTTCCCTGCACGGGGCTAAATCCAGGGGAACCTGTCACGTTTGTGGTCGCGAAACTCTCGCAAAAGAAGCAAGGTCTGCGTCGAAGCCGCGGTGTGTCGTGTCTCTGGTAAAATGTTTCGTGTTACATCGTACACACGAACCTTCTTCGGGTAATAACGACTGGCTTATGTCAACGTCAATCGCGAACATTCTCGTTATTCAGATCCAATGATTTAACGCAAAAATGGGTACTATAACTTTTCAGGAAAAAATTGAAAAGAGAATGACACATTGGGAGAAATTATTCCTTGAATTTTGGAGAATATCTCATTCAGGTTTGTGGAGCGAAATTTACCGTAGAATTGTTGCCTTCAGAAGGAATTTTCAGTCGGAATACTTTTCTACTCTATTATATCGTATGATAAATCTCTCGATTTTAGATCCCTCAATTACTCCACAGTGCTCTCCCAAAGTTAGTTTAACAAAAGTACACTTCACCTTTGAATCTCATATTTTACTTCACTCGGTGTGTCCTTGAATGCCTTCATTATGACACACGACCTTTTCTTTTTACGTAAGTTATCATTACCTAACGATAAACACAGTCAAAATAACCCGGAGAAAGTAATCACACCCCATAAATCATACTCCCACAATTCCCCTGCTTGACCGCAAAACCTCGTCAGCAGTTGAAGAAGCTAAGTAAATTGTCGCGCGTCGATCATCCCAGCCTCTTTCCAACTGGTAGGCCACATCTTACTCACTCCCTCTCAATCATCATCCGTACACGGAGAGACGGAGGCAAGAGGGGCGACACTGTAACGCAATTACGGTCGTTTACGGTTTTGTCACGGCCATTCATCCAGGGATTGCAGAGCAATGAGTTGACGAGCTTCCCGTATTCGCAGCCAGCAATGATTTCTCATGGGAGGCGAACCTCGACGACGAGTTATCCTCTCTGTCTCTCTCCCTCTCTCTTTCTCTCGCTCCTACGTTCCTGTCCATCCAAACGGTGTTCCTGGCGTCCCCACGAGGATCGCGCACACCAAGCTCAACGCGAGAGATACGAATCAAGTTCAAACCAGGACGCGTTTTGTCGCGGACCTCGCTGCGTTGCTTGTCGAATTGGCACACACCGAAAGGGGGGTGAAACGGCGACGCGTGGAAAGCAAATCGATCATCGCACGATCCACCGGAACCATTCCACGGCTGAACGATCGGTGGAAAGAAATCGTCAGGAGTGTGCAAAGATCTCACTTGCTTCCTTGGTCGGATGTCTCGCGATTAATATCCGTGCGAACACGGAAAACCGTAAAATGGGAGAGGAAGAGTGTCTCTCGCGACCGAGAGACGCTCTTTTTCCTTCCCTTCGAAGAACCAGTCTCGAGTGTCTGCGGGTATCGAGTGTCTGTGTGTACGTATCCTTACGTCAAGATGTGGTGTTAGATTTCTCGATTGTACAGGGAAACCGTCCTCTAAGAATTTTCCAGCTTTCTTGAACGCGTTCAATGGTCTACCGGTAGTAGCTTGTGCAAGGGATAGCCACGAGAATCGAGATAAAGCGAGCTGTTTCGCGGTGGAAGTTCCACGGGCTATGGTAGCACTCGATAACGACGCAATTTCACGAGTATCTTCTGGACAGCAGAGGCTTGAGAATGGAATTGGGAGGCCGTTGCAGTTGGGGATGGTTCAACTTCCCAGTCACGTGCCGCGCAATTGCGGCTTTACTTTGAGATGAGTTGCGAATAAAATTTAAATGAATTTTTCCAGCGTAACCTGGCTCATGTTCTTCGTCGTTCGAGCCAGCTTTCGCCTGGTTTATGGGTAAAGAATATTTTCCGCGATTCTTGTTGAATTAATATTTAAATGTATCGAATGAAATTAGAATGCAAGTTATTTTTTCCTTGGATTATTCCGATATTCGTAACAGTCTTCGAAATAAATATTTGATCACTCGTCTCGGAGACGAGTCTGAATTTTTATTTCACCATCGCAATTCGGTATAAAATTTTAAAAGGTCCAGTGATCGAGTGGCTTCAATTTACAGTAATTGTGCACTATTTTGATTTAGTAAACAAAATTGCGAAATAGCCTGGAAGACTACTTGTTACAACCGTTACCATTTCTCAAACGATCGTAGTTTAAGGGTAGAACTTTTTACCAGAAACACATTAACTAACTCTCCGCCGTGGAACTTTGCCCTTTCTTCTCTAAATTAATCAAAACACCGAAGTTCCGGAGAAAAATTAAAGGTACATCATCAACTATCCACACCGTCATCCTCTTAACGCGGCAGAACTAATGGCCAATCGTCGCAAAAATACAAAGCTCGCCGGCGCGGCGCCGAAAAAAATACAGCAAGTTCGAGCAGACGCGGCTCGTTTTTCACGTTTCCCAGTGGAAGACCGGGTCCTGCGCCATTGTCGCCGGAACAAACGATCGTCTTCTTGCGTCGCGCGCCGCTTTGCCGTTTCGCGAGAGCACCCAGACTCCTTTTTATTTATCCCGGAACAAACGGCCGGCAGACAGCTGACGTAGGCGGACAAAGACGCCGGACAACTTTACTCGTTCCGCATAAAAGGGATACACGGATCGCCGGAGCGCGAGGCTCTCTCGCTTTGCCCTTCGCCCTTGCTCGCGCTCTACGCCCTCCTGCTGTGAACGCAGCGCCGGACACAACGCGTTCTCGGATAAGGAGAGCGACGTATAAAGGGACGCCGTTGCGCGAAAAACGACGCACGGGATCGTCCCCGTTTCTACCTCTGTTGGACCTTCCATTTCGTTCAGACCTTGCTTGCCACGTTCTTTCTTAGCTGACTTTTGGGTCTTCTCGCGAGCCGATTAGGCGTTTTATGCAAACCACCGTTACGATCTTGAGACGTTTTTTGGATAATTTTGGGTGTTTGCAGAGCGGAAATTGGGAAGATTTGTTTGTCAGCTGTTTTGGAGTTGGGTGCCTTATTTTCTGAGAGAGAGCGCTCGACCGTGAAATTTTTGAGGGAGAGAGGAAATTCTTTCGTCAAATTTTGGAGAGATAGTGCGCTCGACTGTGAAATTTTTGAGAGAGAGATAGAGAGCTCTTGACTGTCAAATTTTTGAGATAAAGAGCGCACTCAATTGATAGATTTTTGAGAGAAAAAGCGCGCTCGACTGTCAAATCTTCTGACCTCAAAGTTTGTTAATTTTTGTGTCAACTTTGACACGAGATTATGATGGAATCACCGAATCAATCGACATAAACGTATAAATCTTGTAAAGTCCCAATCATTTTACTTAATTTCTAAACAAAATTCTCACTTCCCATTAAGATTCACTTCCTCTCTTCCAAATTGGAGATTTAATCACAATTTTGCCGCAAATTTAGAAAATTCACTGTGCAACGCTCGAACGATTAACATTTCACGAATAAAATTCATCGACCCCAAATTCCCTCAAACCCCCCAATTTCCCGACAATTCAATTTTCACAGATTGTCCATAAGTTAGTTCCGAAGAAAGACTTTTCCCTCGTTCATCAGGTATACTATTTATATTTAATTCACCAACGAAGCTCTAGTCCAGCCCTGTTACTTATTAAAGACCCGGCCATTACCAGCCATCAATCCACGTCGCGGCGAAAATCCGGTAAATTTTTGAACAGGAATCCAGTTGAAAATCGACGCACGCACCGGGACGACTGAGTTAACATCCGGTTCGAAAGGCGCAGCGCCTATTACTCTTAAACAGCCCGTTGTCTAGACGCGTCGCAATTGACAGCGGCCGTAACCATTGATGAATAATTTATGCCCACCGTGCGTAATAAGGGACGTTACACACCGTGCAACGGATGCACTCGTTTCGAACACTGCAAAATTTACCGTAGAACCTAACCTAACCGTTGATTTAAAAAAATAAAATTTGTTTAAAAACAACACAGCGAGATACAGTACCTATATATATCGAAGGGCGACTATATAACATTCATCGACGGAAGATAGAAAATCATACGTTAGAATTGCAGATTACTCAGACAGATACAGAATGACTGGTCGATTCACGTGCGCGCAAATTGTTTTCTGTCGAACGACCGTGAGAATAATGGAATTATCTGCACGAGCATCGCACAATGGCCCCCGCTGTGTCTTTCATTACGAAACGCGTAGATCGCAGAAGCTGTTACGCAAAGGTGAATACGCGCGTGTGACGTAGCAGAGCTATTTGTATAATTCTAAGGTTCAGGTATGAGAGAGAGTCTCGAATGTAGAATTCCACCGGAAGGTTGATTCTAAGAAAACGTGCGTCGCTTTGAAACGAGGACATTTCTAAAGGATCAGGTAAACAATGTGATAGAACGTTGAACGTTATCGACGTTTAATTAGAAATTTATCGCGCGATAATGAACAACAATCGCGTCGCATCGATGGATGATGATTAGACGATGACGGATACGCGTTCGATATTTCCGATATTAATTAGAATTGTACCGCGAGGTGACGAGGGTACAACGATTGTGTTAGCCGGCCTGTTTTAGATGCTAATTCGATGCTAACCCCGGGGGGTTGTTAATTAGAGATTTATCGCGGAATGATCGACTATGAAAATTCGTCTCGATCGTTTCGCACAGGATGGAATGTGGAAACAGATAAACGAAACGAGATATTTCATTTTGCTGAACGCCGTTGATTCGCGTAGCTGTAGTTTGTTCTTTTCATTGAAAAATAGTACAAGTATCTAGGTATTGTTCTAACACGCGGGGAATTGTTGCGTGCAATTCATCCTGACGAAAGCTTTTTCCCTCCGGATGAAGAATTTTCTTTCGCAGCTGCAACTTTTTTGTATTAACACGTCGAGCTGCGTGAAATATGGGCCGGGTAAAATCTCCACGGAACACCGGGGGAAAATCACGCAAGAAAATGTCGGCCACATCATTATCAGCCGCATGATTTGTGTTCACGGTAATGGCGACGGTCATTACAAACGCTGCCTCACCGGCGAATTATACGCTGTACATCATTGATCCTCCCTTTTTCTGTCGAACACACTATCCCGCGACACTTGCAATTAATCGGGAGATATGACAGCGTCTTGGAAGACTGAACCGACCTCGTTCGCAGCTTCCATAGCGTTCTAATAATTCTACAATTAACATCTGCATATTTCAACCAAATTCGATCGATTCTATTTGAAAAAATTCGATTGCAGAAAAATGCAGCATCACTTATTCGACAGAGGTACTTCAATATTTCCAAAAGCCTCGACGTACTATATCATCCCCGCAATTTTCCAATCGCAGTTACCCGTCCCACGGAAAAAGACAAGAATACCAAATTCACCCTATCGCAGGATATTCTCTCTAAAAAAAAAAAAAGAAGAACGAAGAGAAAAAAAGATGTTCGTTTTATCCCAGGCAACAGTCAATACCCCCCAATTCATATTTCATCGGCCAGGGCCGTTCGTAGCAGCTCCGCAAGATTTCCTTGCCGAGGTAGCGCGGCACCTTCCGAGACCGATTTACAAACTGCATATTCAATTCCCAAATAATACGTTTGTGCCGGGGCACCAGGAAGTCCGCAGGAACCGAAGAAACGCACCGACCGAACCCCGAGCTTCGCTACACGAATATACACATGTTCACTCAATTCTGCATCCCCCCGTCTATTTGGTTTCCAATCTTTATCGCGCCGCGCGTCGGCCAGATAGAAAGAGAGAGAGAGGAAGTTCAGTGTTCACCAGCTTCTCTTTCCGCGTCTGGAGCGCGCGTGTCTGGTCGTCAGGATGGTGTAGTTGTTTCGCGCGCGTGAGCTTTCTCTCTTAAAACACAAAAAGCTCGTCGCTAGCTCGCGAGCGAGAGTAGAGCAGAGCAGAGAAGAGAAGAGGGTTGGCGCCTGCATTCTGCCACGGTGCACGAAATATCGATCGAGTTCTTTTTAGACCGCAACGTCGACGCTCTCTCTACCTTTCCCTCTTCCTTTGTCTCCCTTCAACCCCTCGCGCCACACCTCTATTCGTTCCTTCTTCCTTTTTTTTTTCATCTCACCCTCTCTATCACTCCTTCTTCCTTCCTCCACGTTTCACTCTGTCACCGCTGCGTCCTTTTCTTTTTTCCCCTCTTCTGTTTACATCCCCAACTTACTCTCTCTCTCTCTCTCTGCCCAACTCTTCGTGCTACTCCCCTCTAGAATCTGGCTTTCTCACCCGCCCAACCAGGTTGAACCCTTCCTGGTACAACGTACACGTGGTTTCCACCACATCAAAGAAAGCTATTTGTTAATGAGGCATAATTATCCCCCCGTTCACAATGCCAGACGGCGACACGCCGCTGTGTCGACCCTGGCTCGAGGGGAGGACCAAGCGAAAACAGGCGCACAGAGATTCGGACGACGCGGGGTGGAGTAACCGGTTAAACGGGACGCTAGGGGAGGAGAGAGAAACAACCCCAGACGATTTCTTAACGATCACCACCACCGTCGTCGTCGTCGTCGTCGTTTGCTGTGGTGTGCTTGCCTGCCTGTCTGTCTGTCGTCTCCCTTTCCCGGGCTAACTACGCGGATGAACTTGAATTCGCGGCCATTGTGCGCGTCCGCGGTACGAAAGTTCAAAACAGGGGTGGCGATGAAAAGTGAAAACTGTCGTCCTCGGTTGAAGAGAGGGAGGGTTCGTTGCGGTTTTCGGGGGAAATTGAAGGGAATTGCGGAAACGTTCCTCGGACTTGACGAACTTTCTAATTGTACCACGCGCAAAGGTAATTAAGTATTTCTTTTTTCGCAACGGAGGAATTTAGAGAAGTGAGAGAACAGTAGAGAATTTGGGGAATTGTTCGAAAGATCGCCGCTTGAATTTGTACGAAATTTTTAACAGGAGTTTAGCGAGGGAGTGAAAAAGTAGAGATTGAAGGACGGATGGAAACGAGCGTGTCAGGGACGAATTAACCGATCGAAGGGCGTCCCGTCGCGTTATATAATAACGAGAATGTCAGGTTGGTTTGGGCCGCAGGTGATCATCAGGCGATAATAGTATTAATACATCATCGCCGTGAATACTATGCCTCACCGCTCTCTGATTGCGCGGCAAGCTCGGCTGCAATATGCGTTTTATCAACGGGAACCAGGCCGATAAATAAACGCCACCAGAGTAGGATAGCCAGAGAGAATCGCGCCGATCGAAAGATTAAGATATTACCGTTTATGACAGGCGTGATCATCGCGATCGATACACAACGTTTCGCAAAAACTAACGCATCGACCGGTTTTTATTAGCGTTATTTATCGCCGTTGTTCGTAACGTTTCCAGCGAAAGCGTGAATAATTTCGATCGTCCCTCTTCCCCTTTCTTTATCGTCGTGTAACGAGGCTAACGATTTTCTACGTAACGCAATTAGTATACCGAGAGAGAGAGCGTTACGTCGCCATTCGGCGCGCCTATAGCGTTTCAATTGGACGTACTTGTATTATCAGCGACTTTAATTGACACGTCGGATTAGCAGTAATAACCAACGGGGGGCCTGCTGCGCTCATGAACTCTTCTCGTCGCGAAAATATCGAAATAACGCAGGTTACGCGGTCGCGTAATTGGCTTATAAAGTTGCCATTATCGCGGGATTACGTTCGCGATCCAACGTCAAGGAGGGTTTTCAAACCGACGGACGATTGATCGTTAAAAGGGCAACGGCGTATATATCGCGGATTTCCAGGTGTATACCCGGTTCACGTTCCCGATTAATCGATCGATCGGTGTTATGGAAATAATCAGCGAAGCTCGCCGGTAGAGGAGAATAAAATGTATCAACCTTTAGAGCGTAGATAAAATATGAACGCACCAGCTAGCGTTTGTTTTATAAATACGAATTAACGATACGTTGATCCTGCCCGTTATTTCATCGAACTGACAAACGACTGAAATGATACATCGGAAAAAATGTAGAAATATCGTCAAAGGTATTAGATCGATAAAGTGTGATAACGTGTTTCACAATGCTCGATGCAATTCAAGGACTTCAACCACGCCGGGATAATAATCATAATCTACACTCTGCTCGATCAGAAACCATTTAAATGCTATTCAACGCCTCCAACGATTGTACGCACATGTTCCAATCGCATTCCATCGCGTCGAATAGCACCTAAACAGATCGCAAGAGAGTCACGATTGCGCAGACACGCGAAATCGCAGCCGTAAATTAACCCAGGTGTACGATCAACTCTCGGCGAACGATCGTTCTCGGAAAGTATCGAGAATTACTTCGTTTCACGGGAAATTCTCGTCGGATCGCAGCTTGTTTCTAAGGGACACCCGGTGTGTTTTAGTGAGAATGTACCGGCACGGCGGTTATCGCGGTCAGAGGGACAGTATCACGTTTGATACCGAAGAACCGAACTGGAGCAGCAAAACCTGTCGCCGAGGTCCGGTATCTCGCGGCGAGAATCGAGATTCCTTGGCTACCTTTTCTCCGACGCCTTTTTCCACGATTCCTCGCTATTATTCTCCTCGGAGATACTTGGACGGGGACCAGCCACGACATTGGCAGCGTTTTTTGAACCGGAACCAAAGCAGGCGTGCGGCTGACAACGGTTGTTCTCGAATATAAGACTTGGAATGGGTAAATAGAGGTGGAGTAAACGGTTGATAAAAAACTATTTGTGCCCGTAGAGTGCATAATAGAATAGCCGGGGAATTATTCGGGAAATACCGTTTGCGGGAACATTCGAGGTGGATGAATTGAGTTAGAAGTAGAAGAAACTGGCGTACGGTTGGGAGGAGATAGACGATATCTATCAATTAGGTGAAAGTTGCTTTCTATTTACGCAAGAATACTGTAGTTGCAAAAACTCTGTATTTCATTTAATATATCTAACATTTTCTCCGGTATTATTCGCAAAAAATGATACTTCTCTGTGATATGACCGCCAAAATTCAAAGAAATTTTGATCTGTAATGTTGCTATAATATAATAGTTCTTACACACAAGGTTCTTTATCAATTTTTCTAGAAATCAGTAATTTCAGACATCTATTCGATTGCTCTTCGTTCTTTCAATAGCACTTTAAAAAATTAGAGCGATCTTAGCACTCCACAAAGTGGAACAAATTAAAAAAAATAAGAATCACTATTTTTCAAATTATCTTGCACCGATAAATCCTAAAAACCATCCATCATCCTCAACGATAACAGCGCGATAATTAACTACTAATGCAAATTCTACTTACCGGTACTTGAAACCGTTCTCGTTTAAAACCCTTCAATTGCACTACTCAAACAGAACGTACCGCAGAAATTTACAACAGAGCACATACTAGTAATTACAAGGCGGTAAAAAATTTTCTTCGATTTCACGCTCGAGAGGATAAAGAAAAAAGGACAAGCTATTCGCGAGTCTGTACGATATCTCGATCGGCGCGGCGGCGCGTTTGCGCTCGTTCAGGCGTTTATCTGCGTTACAGATCGACGATGATCGTCCCACGCCCACGCGGACCGGTCGCGGAACAGCTCCGGGAAAAGCGGCGGCCATAATTTCCATGGTCTGTCCGATCACGGCGTGCAGTCGTTATTTGTTGACGCCGTACGTTTCCCGGCGAATTCGAGCCGACGCTGCTCGGAACGATCCGCGGCGCGGCTTTAAATGGAACGATCGCTTCCAGTTTTAATTTCGTCCCTGGAGGCGTCGCGCTAGCGCCACTGCCATAAGATTCCCTCATTTTGATCGTCATTTTATCAGCGTAAATTTCACGGTGTCGCCTGTATCGTAACAATTATTCTGCGATCTCAGATAACGCTAATTGGCCGACGTTTTTATTGTCCAATCGCAGCAGCTTTTGGATTATTTTTGGTCAATTTGTAGGGGAATATTTAGTGGTGCAACGGATAGAAAGATCGACGCATTTTTGGAGATTTAATTCTCTGTTGGTATCTTCTATTATTTCAATTAATATTTTATCATTTTACTGGTTGAATAATCACGTTAAAATTGATCACCTAATCACTGTGCACTGCAAACTAAGCAAAAATTTTGAAGGAAGAATGTAACAATTTTTAAGAAAATAATTAATTTTCTGTAAAATTATTTCCAAATTTCTAAAAAACAGGTGACAGATTGAACGAACAAGTGCTTCGAAATTTCAAGCCAGTTGTACGCAAGAAAATATGCAACTGGTTACTCGATTAACTTCTATCACGAAGACACACACATACACCAAAACCGTGCAGTTTTATCCCCGTTTAATTGTCCCCTAATTTTCGCCACGCTTCGTTAAATCCGAGATTAATCTCTCGTAAAACGTTTAACGGATCGAGAGCATCGTCTAAACGTCACCGTAAATGAAGCGCCTCGTCAGCCGGTTCATTCGTCATTTTCCGAAGAATAACTTTCATTTAGCCGACACGAGGGGGGGGACCATTTCGTTCCAGCACTCGAAGAAACTAATTTGCGACGCGTGAAGCGGCCGCTTAAGCTAGACAGAGACCTACGCGGCACTCGCTAATTAATTGTCGGGGATGAGTTAATTTCGTTAAAGAGACTCCTTCGACGGGGTATAATTAATCTTGAATGTCGTTCAGACCGACCCGAGAAATTCCTTCGTGCCAAGGGAAAAGTCTTCGAAGGAAAAAAGAGTCGCACAATTACCAGCATTCGTACGATTCCGTTTCGCATTGAAATTTCCATCCCATTTAAGAAACAACAAAACCGTCAAATTTGACGTCGTTTCGTTCGCAAAGGGAAAGTAGGCGAAAAAATTCGGTACAATTTCACGACGAATTCAAACTTCAACCTTAAAGAAACATATTGAACATGGGAGTCTGAGATCTCTATTCACCGGTTGAAGGATATCAGTTTCTTAACAGACACTCGTAACCTCCCATGAATCGCTGTCTCATGCAGATTCGTTACTATACGTGTCGCGTGATATTTATACTTGACAAAGCGACACGACACACGCCGAGAACTGCATTCATTACCGCTTGAACGTCTAGCTCATTCAATAGAGAACTTTCTTCCCCCCCTCGAGAATGTCGTACGATTCTCGAGCGATCGTTTCCAAGCAAAATAGCCTCTACACACGTTCTCTGATCGTTCAAAGGAAATTCGAAAGAATTCCACTCACAAGGAACTGTACCGAGAAGAACATGTTAGTGTGTGTCTCGCTATTCTCAGACGCAACGAGCTTTCGCTTCTCGTGGAGATTAAAGAGTCAGTGGAAGAGGTCTGGTCGATGTCAGACATGGGCGGGACGATCAGCAGGCACGAAAAATCGGATCTATCTTTATGGGATCAGCGAACTTGGCCTCTCTCGTCGTTACCAAAATACTTTCTGCGAGCTTAACCTTCGACGATTCGTTATTTTTAATGTTCCGGAGAATGCTACTCGTCGAGATTTCGAAAAGAGGACAGAAACAGCTGGTGTGTTTGATAAATATAGATTTTTTTTAATATCGTAAAGTATGTTCGGTGTTATTTTTAACAGATGTAACATTATCTCGTGGAAAGTACGAATTTTAAAATAATAGACATAAACGAGAAAGAAGAATCAAATGAACTTTATCTCTCTCTCTCCCTCTCTTTAGTCAATTAGAGGTTTAAAATATCTGTTCTCTCTGTGCAGCAGAGAATTTTACAGGTTTTTCACGCGATTGCGTGCCTTCGGTATGCGTACAATGTACCGGGGAGGGTTTATTTAAATTTTACACGAGGCTAGATTGCTGTTTAATTCTCCATGTCGGGATGCAAAAATGTTGCGGGCATTGTTGCCCAGTCGCGCAGCAGTAGCGAAATCGCCGGGAGAATTGTCGTTCGAACGGGGAATTTTGAAAAGCCGTTTGCCAGGCACAAAAGAGGCGTATTCTCGCTCGACGAGCCATATTTAGATCGAGTTAATTCGCCCAATCGGCTTAACATTTCGCCCGCCTCGAAACATAATACGGATAATTGGCCCACCAATTTCCACCGTTTAATTTCATTCGTTGCCGTACAAAAAGTCGATCGAATCGAACGACCGCCGCGTAACGTATCTCTCTTTACGAATGAAATTCCGCGAAGTATCCGTTAACGGACGCTAATTTCTATAGATCAGCTGATGCTTTTTCCGTCCTCTTTTTTTTCCCCCTCCAGCGTGAGTGCGGATAAAAAAATCCTATCTCCACAAGACCGAAAAGAGGAGGAATCAAAACGCCAGAAATTGTGATAAAAATAAAAATTCTATTTTCGCAAGATCGAATAAAGCAGGAATTGAAGCGCGAGAAATTGCGACAAAAATAAAGAAAATTCTATTTTCGCAAGATTGAAAAAAGGAGGGATTAAAATGCGAGAAATTGCGACAAAAATAAAGAAAATTCTATTTTCGCAAGATTGAAAAAAGGAGGGATTAAAATGCGAGAAATTGCGATAAAAATAAAGAAAATTTGCATTTTCGCAAGATCGAGAAAAGAGAGAAGAGAAATTGCTGTAACTTGGAGTGTTCTCAATTTCGGTATGACCATTTTAATCATGAACTTCCGTTCGTCCCGGATGTAATACCAAAAGTTAAACAGTCCCCGTTCCTCGAATCAATTAACACGAAACAAATCTATCGAATGGTAAGATTCGACTCGACAATCGGACGCCGCGAAAGTTTTCCCGTACGGCGAACGGTGTTTCCATTGTTAACAAATCGAATCAAGCGGAACTCGTGCTCCCGCCAAGATCGTGTTCAATCTCTGCTCTCGGCTCTTCGAAACTGATTATCGATTAAAAAGCCCGGCGAGTCGGTCATAAAGTTCCCTCTGGCTGGCCTCTCTCTCTCTCTCGACGTCTCCGGAAACCAGATTTCCAGCGCATTCCGGATTATCGATCGGCTATTCTGAAGAGTTTCTAAGCCGTTTCTAACAAGGCTGCTTCTTGTATAAAAAAAAAAGAAAAAGGAAAAAAGAAGAGAGAAAGAAAGAAAAAGGAAGAAGAGAGATAAAGACTTCTGAGCGAAGTGGAGTCTTTCAGGAGTTACTAAAAAATCCCCGGTAGCTCGTAAAACAAAAACGGGAGAAAGAGTTTATCGACAAGAATTCATCCGCGGAACAAGTCACTTCTCTCTCGTCGAGTGTATCACAATGATGCTTCCAGTTCAAGAGAAGAACAACATCAACGAGTACTTCTTTGAGAGCGTGTCTTCTTTGACATTTTTAATTAAGAACGAAGAAATCAATCGTGCCGCGTTTGTATAATAAAGGGGTGAAAATTCACACCTGGAATACTTAACCCTTTGCCTCGCAATATTTTCTACCGCAACTTAACCCTTTGCTATATTTTCTGCCTCAACTTAACCCTTTGCCTTGCAGTATCGAGTCTGATCTTCATTTACTAATCTTATCTAAATTCTGTCCCGAATAAACGACAAATACACTAAAAAGAATACACAGTTTCAGAAGAAAAATACAAAACGAAAAATTCCGTATTTCTCCGATATTCGAAATTCACAATACAGTAAATTCTCCACAAGTGTCAATCAGTTTGGATTCTACAAGTGTCAGTATAGATGGTCCTACGCCTAGATCTGCGTCATTGCTGCACCCATGTTATCTCGCTCGCAGTCAGTCAAGCGTGTAACGCTACACCCGTTTCTTTTACGAGACTTCACGGCTCGACAATTCATAATAGAAAAATATAATTTCTTTAATTTTTTCTGAGGAGTATACAGTAGGGAGATATTTAACAAATTTTTTAGTTACTTTAACATTAATTTTCTTTTCTTTAGGTTACATAAAATTAAAAAAGTTGGTATTTAAATCGCTTGGTAGCCTCGACTTACGTTTCACCTTATCTTTTATTCGCTGTCCTTGTCAACGTTCGGCAAACTAGAAAGGCGGGCGCGAGGCTCGAAAACGTAGTCCCTGACTCTACAAGTGTCAGGTTTAGATTCCTTGCGGACTGACACTTGTGGAGAATTTACTGTATTCCGGAGTAACAGACTACCCTCCACCTTTTCTTTACACTTGGAACAATTTCCTTCGAAAGAGAAGAAACTGCTGCAAAGATTCAGAAGCTTCCTCGATCATCGTGAAGATTGTACGACAGCACGGTGCGACGATGAGGGAAAAGAACGAGATTAAAAATTGAAGACGAGGGTGAACCGAATCGATTGCTTCGAGCAAAGATTCGGAAAATACGGGAACGCGGAAGAATTCGGGGGTTTTTTCAGACAGGGTGGTGGAAAGTTCGGACGGTGGTCCACAGGCCCCTGTGTGTATCGGCGACCCGAGGACCGTTCGATTACGGTGTACCGAGCCGTAACCATCGGCGAGACGAAGTTTGGCTTCGACGATCACTGATTGCGTGGGCGACTGTTGATTACTCTCGTCGCGCTCTCCCCGTGCAATCGATTGCGAAACTTTAATTAAAGCCTGCACCGTGACCGAAACGACGAAAGCCCGTCGATAACGCCGCTCCTTGTATATATCTCAGGCTCATATGGCTCGCTGGCTCC
>NW_017100218.1:1059747-1074480 GCF_001263275.1 Habropoda laboriosa
CCGCGCTAAAACCGCCGACACGCTCGAAAGCGACAGTGCTCGATTGTCACGGGGAATACTTTCACTCGTTGTCGTTCGTTTCGCGTAATTGACAGCCGTGAGAATTTAGAGGTGTTTAGCTCGTTTTGTGATTCGAGTTACAGAGACTTCGGGAATATTCAGTTCTTCGGATGAATTTTGGAAAATGGCGAGAGTTTCAGGTCCTTACAGATCGTAAAGACCGTCAGAATTTAGAGATGGTTGGTTAATTTTGTAGTGGAAATTTGGGACACTTTGGGGACATTTAGAGAAGCTTAGTTAATTTTGTAGAAGGTAGTCCTTTGGAGAGTTTTAGAATATTTATCTGTTCTGACGAATTTTGGAAAATAACGAAAGAATTTGTGGTCTCTACAGATTGTCAGCCAAGAAAATTTAGGGATCATTAGTTAATATTATTGTCGTGTCCTCAAACACGAAACATTGACGCGACCGACGACCCCCCACGTTCACCTGCGGCGCCGGTCTCTACCTGCCAATAGAAACTCGCGAAAGGGACCTACTTCGGGAAAGGGGTTGATTGGCCCTTTCCTCGAACCTACAGCTACGGAAAAATATATATCAGCAATCCCGTTTAACATAGAATCAGTCAAATAAAAAAAAAGGGAGCCTTGTAACAAGAAGCCGAACCACGGCTCCACAATAAAGCAACTTGTAACCGAACAACCACACGAAACATATTCATTACAATCTTCATCCCATTCCAGATTCAGTTGAAAAAAGACCGTGACGCCTTATAACCGAATAAAATCGAAATTTGGGAATATTTAGAGGAGCTTAGTTAATTTCGTAGTAGGTAGTTATTTGTCGAGTTTCAGAGTATTCGTCTATTCTGATGAATTTTAAAAAACAGCGAAAGAATTCGGAGTCTCCACAGATTCTCACCGATTAATTAATTTTCTAGCAGGAATCCGAGAACACTTGTCACATCTAACGGATCCCAGAAAGCGGTGAAAAATTTCGATGTCACCACAGATGAACATTCCCTTATCTTTCAGTCCCTCTTCTTTCCCCCCCAAATATTAACGAGATGCTTTTGTGTGCGGATCCGTAAACCGTATCCTCTGCGAGCCAGCTCGGATTAATTACAACGTTCTCCGCGTAGGGTGAAACGAGTTCTTTATTACGATAGAAATTTGGAGTAATTTCGGCTAAATGTACATTGCACCGCGCGCATAATGCGCCGAAATACATACTGTTAACAATTCCGTGCTATTTCCATTCCGCGTGAAAATTAATTGAAGCTACCGCACGATGGGAACGAATGTTTAGCTTTTATGATTAATCCTTCCGCCTCGGGAGTTCTGTTACGAGAAAACTGCGGCTTTCTAGATAATTTTTTCAATCACACACCGCGCTCTTTTTTCCATTCACCGTTGGTATTGTGAACGTGCCTCGTTGTCTAAATTCTACGTACACACATACACCACGCACGATACGCGAAACCCTACCTTCTCTTCCCTCTAACAGAAGCACGAAATAATTTTGCGTTAAATGTAAGTCGCAATTGCGCAATTCCCATTTCGCGCAACTTGGATCAACCGCGTGGATAAAAGATCGCTCTTTTTCGCGATTCATTTTCTGAGAGAAGGAATTTTCGAAAAAGAGAAGCACGCGACGGCGGACGCAAGCATCAAGAATCGCAAAGTGGACCGACGTCATTGGAAAAGTAAACGCCTCGCGCGCTCGTTTCTGAGCGCAACGAATGCCACCAACGCCCGAGCCACGCGAACAAATTAATTGCTCACAATTTCCTACATACGGTGCGGAAAATCCGGAAACTCTTTCGCGGAAACAATCGAAACAACCCCGACGTAAACGATTAAACGAATATTGTTAATTCCCCGCGAAATATGTAACCTACATATATATTTCCGATTCGAGGAGAATTTGTCGTTCCAATTTTCTCTCGCTGGACGCAGAAACGCGAACGAGCCGCAGGAAAGCTCGCTGGAAAATTATTACGTTCAACTAACACGCGACGCTTTCCCACAATTGTAAGACGAACAATGGCAGGTTGGGCGTAATAAATCCTGGGTCACATTTAAATACGATTCTTAACACTGTGCAGAAAGGAATAAAAAAAGAAAAAAAGAGAAAAGAAAATAGGGCAACGAGTGGATCGGAGAAAGAGAGAGAGGAAATCCCACGAATTAATCATCGAGATTTCGTTTTCGCCGCAAATTCTATTTGCACGAGGCACCAAGCAGAGAATCTACTCTCTCTTTCTCTGTTGGTTCAGTCGACGGGCAGATAGCACAAGTTACACCGAAAACTTTCCGCTTGAAAGTTTCATCGGCTTCTTAGCTCGTCTCTCCTTCTCTCTTTCTCTCTCTGTGCTCTTCAGGTCTCTTTACTATTAACTAGCTCGTCGGGCGTAAACTTTAATAGGTGATTAGTAATAATGAAGACAAATCCGGCGCGAAACCGTGCGGTTTCCGGCCAACTTTTACACCGATGCCCCCCAAAAACTTTCTCCGGTTCGACGTTGCTTCGTCTGCCCATCAAATTTTTAACAAATCCTCCTCTAATTAGACAAGACTCGTTCCCTAATTTAACCTTACTATCCTCCGATCTAGCCGTCTTTGTTTCGAAGGCCTCCGTGAGAACCGGAAGAACAGAGAAACTTATCTGCTATCGTTGTTGGATTCGAGGTGCGGGTAAGTCGACTTTTCAGCCTCTTAACGCAAAGGGAATAAGTGTAATCTACCCTTTTATCCTTTTACCTGGCTTCTTTAGAAAAAAAAAACACAAAAAATTGTAAATAAAAACTCGAAAGTTCGTTACATTATCAAGCGAGGAAGAGGAAGACGGAGGAAGTGGAAGAGGGTAGCGAGGTTAATTAAAAATTCGAGCGAAGTAACCGAGAAGTTCGCGCAGGAGCCACTTTAACCCTCAATTTTTCGTTGCTCCGCTCGCGAGCTACAACTTACTTGGATTAACTAGCCTAGGACGCAGCGCGGCTATTTCCATTAAGCAGTAATTAGTAGAGATCAGCTAACAATCCCATTAACATACGGAATTAAATTTCCTTGGTACTTCGCTCCAAGAAAAGAACCTCAACTTCTTACCAGAAAAATCATCGAAATTTACAATTCAAAGTTCAGCCGTGTTTCGTTAAAATGTGCAATTAAAAATTCATTCCGAACTTGGCATAACTATGCTTCGTTATGAAGAAAAATTCTAATCTCAAGAACCTCGAACTCTTCCTAATAAAATTACCAACTGTACAAAATTCAAGCGTTAAAATCTGCGCTTCGTTAAAAGAGACAAATTCTAATCTCGATCTGCGCAGATCTAAAATAGCTCGAACAGAATCCAAGTGTCGAGGACAAAACGTCGAAACGCAAATGTCACTCATGGTTGGATAAAACACGGTCAGCCACGAATCGAATGCTGTTACGATAAAATCACACCTGGATTTTTCATCTCCGAACAGGTAGCTGCAACTTATTGCGTAACTAGAGAGAGAGAGAGAGAGACGACAGCCGTGTATAATTAGCGTCTCGAAGCTTACAGGCTTGCAATTTAATCGGCGAGCACCTGTGGCCCGATTAACCTTGCGAAAAATCCATCCGCGAAGCTACCTATCGATGGTTACGCGTATATAGACACACGTTGCCTACCCTGTGTTGCTGAAAGTTCGTGATTCGCGGTGTCGATAAAACATGACGCGTTTCCACACCGTCGTCCGCGAGTCCACGTGCTGTCGATCACGCGTGTATTGTTTTTTATTTTTTTTCCTTTCTATCCTTTGATTCCGCCGTTTCTTTTTGTTTGCACAGCGTGTAACCATGGCGAAACGAGCTGTGATCGTTGATTAAATATTGTTACGCGAACGAACAGCATTCTCTCCGTCTCTCTCTCTTTTTTTTATTTTAATCGTTCTTTCAAACGAAACGAAGTTCTCTCTCTCTCTAGCAGCTGGATGAAATTGAATTTATAAGTATGACTATAAAAAGCATAATTCGCGAATTAATGGCGTTGTTCGCGGTTCTAACAGGAGGATGAAAGTCGCCTCTCCTCCGCCCCTTCGTCGCGACATTTCATTCGTTTTCAGGAAAAACGAAAACCGTTAAATATTCCTGCGAGAGGATGTTTTCCATGTGACCTGCTACCATGTTTTCTCGTAATTAGCACAGTTAATGTGTTGTCAGAGCGCGGGCGAACGCGGGGACATTATTTCGCTGAAGAAAATACCGACCCGGTGAATACATTTTAATACGGCATAATAATCAACCAGAGATAGAGAGAGGAAAAAAACAAAATGAAAGGATGCTTGGGGTTTTCAGAGTGAACTTTCCTCGGAAATTTCTCTGTCAACCTGGAACATTTGAACGAATCACGAATTAACGTCTAATTTTCAACTCCCCAAAGAGACATTCTCAATTTCGAATTTTTCCAACTTTTCATCGAAATTTCATTCCGTTAAGATTAGCCAAGGTACTTTGCTATCAATTCTTGGCAAATCTTGGACGATTAACAGCGGAGGAAGGTAAACGTAAGTCTGCATGGAAGAAACACGAGAGGTTGAAGCGAAGTTAGAAGGTCCGCGAGCAACAAAAGGGGGGAACGATATGAGCCGTCGAAGAGTATCGATCGAAACGGATTCCGATAGTCGAGATACGGGGTTAATAAACCCCCATACGGTCATCGTGCCGATCCCGGGACGAGCAGAGCCGCAGCAGCAGCAGCAGCACATACAAAGCCGAAGCGCGGATTTTCCAAGATCCTTCAATCCCCTTGCAATCTTCCGCAGTCGGTTTCAATCGGTGATCACCATATTACAACAAAACGAGCGGTGAATGAAAGAAGTCATTGTCCACGGTACAGTAATTGCTCTGTTAACTCGCGACGAGCAAAGAGAACAGAGAGAGAGGATCCGCGTCCCTCGTATTTCATTAGAGCGTATGCACGAACCAGTCCACGGATCGGATGTTTCAATGTGCAAAGTTGGTTGCAAATGCGTATCAATGATAAAACTCGTTCAGAGGAGTATCGTTAATAATCTGTGTTAAAATAATCCCGGAATCTACGCGTGCACAGTAAAATTACAAAGTAAAAGGGGATATCAATGGTTCGGAAGTAGGATAATTAATTACCATCGAGGAGAATTGGAAAATTAGGAACGATATAAATCCGTTGAACGAGAAATGTGGCAGCTTTTAGATCGGAGCCCGATACGCCGTGTTAACTTAATGACCACGACGACGTCTGGCCAAGACGAATGGCTTTTCCCGGTATCAGGAAGATTCTTGAACGCGCACAGAGCTACCTGGCCGTTTACTAAATAGCTCGCGAGCCAACGCTAATTCCACCTCTCCTTCTTCACCCCGTTTTCCTTGATTAATCGTTATCGAGCTGTCCGTAGACCGGCTCCGATTACCTTCAATCGACTGAATTACGCGTCGATCGCGATTAACGTTGCCTGCCTTCTAACCACGTGTGTATCGCAAGAAACTCTTTCGAATCGTTTAGAATTGCAGATTCGTCGTTATCTACTCTACCTCTGTCGCTTGCACGAGTTTCTTGGAGAAAAAACGACTTCGCCAACAACTTGCCGAGAAATTTAATTACGATCGATCGTAGTTTATTCTTCGAACGAAAAAGGAAGAATGTTAGAGGTTCTTTCAAAATTTTCCATGGGAAATAAGGAACTTGGATGATTTCTAGAGGACGAAATATAATAGAGAAGATACAGAGTTTGATACTACAACTTCACTCGCTCCGACAGTGTCAAGTTTCCAAGTTAACTGAAAACTCGAGATTAACGCGTGACTCGGGAACTTTGCTGCGGAACTTCCTAACGTGATGTCATTCCTGAGCATTAGTTTCCTAAAGGAACGTGTCATCATGATCATTGGCCATAAACATCGAAATATACTTGACAAATTAAAACGGATACGCAAAATTTGCATACTTATACAAACACCAACTTCCATCAAATCTCATTCACCTCCAAACAATCCTCACCAACCTAACCACTGTTCGAATAAGAAATCCACGTTACTTCCGCCGCAGTTCATACTTTACCAACCGAAGGTATTATCCAACGCGTAAAAAAAGCACCGGTAGATCACAAAAATCACTCGCGAGAACAAGTGTTCGAAACACTACCACGAGACACCAGGATCGAGGACGCACGCGCGCGAGGACGAACGTTCGAAAACTGGCGGCATTCGGCTGTTTCCGCGCGAAGACAGCCGCTTCGTTGTGTAACCCGCGTCGGATTTCATTTTCGCGAGAACTACACGAGGCAAATGATTAGCCAAGGATAGAACGGAGACACTGAGTACACTGTGTTCGGCGTGTGTTCGCGAGGCGGCAATTAGCGAGCAGCCGCGCGTGCGTCTCGCCGGTTTTCGACGCTGAACGAGGAACGGTGTGCGACTCGCGCCATGCTTTTTCGCCACGACTCGAATATTTCGACTAACACTCGTCCGCCGAGAGGAACTCGTCTACCTAGTCCATGTCCCCCTCCCAGCGGCTCACGTCTTCCGGCACTCGACATTGTAGGAAGTGTGCGCCGCGCTCCTAAGAGCGCGCCCTTCGCGTGCACACGCTCTCGGTGCTCGAGTGGCTTGTGCGTTCTTTTCCAATCTCTGGATGATCCACGGTAGACGGGAATTTCAGGGTTTCATCGATACCGGCTTCGTTTCACAAATTTGGCCAACTTTTAGTTTTGCAACGAAGAAGAGATCCTTTTGCTGTGCTTGGAATGATCAGCTTTTGCGTCGAACTGATTTCTACGTTCTGGTTGATTCTAGGATCCAGATGATCCACAACAGACGTAGATTTCACGATTTCGGCGATAATTGTCTGATTTGAAAAGTGAGTAGTGCAACTTTTTTCTGTACTTGGAACGATCAGTTTTGCAATTTTGAACGATCGGTCACTGGTTTGATAAGAAAATTGAAGTGTGCATTGTCCAAACTGGTAATCGATCTTTTGATCTACTCGCTGCAGCTCTTGGAAAAACCGTCGTTTCAGGTTTAAACTTCTTTCGATAACATACAATGTCTTATCTGTACTTTGATTGATGAACTGTATCACGTAGAATAAAGAGCAAGTCACTGGTTCACATTCACGAACAGATGAATGTTCCTATTCAAAGAATAATAGCTGGTTCCATTCAGTTCAACAAATTTCCCAAAATCCACAGTAGACCACGCAACATCCTCGTCAAATCCTCTATCCATTCGTTGACCCTAAATCACCGTCACAACACCCAGTTCAAGTCGATTGTTTTCGATAATGTAGAACGTCTTATCTCTACTTTGACCGATGAATTGTATCACGTAGAATAAACAGCAACTCACTAATTCACACTTGCGAACAGATAAACGTTCCTACTCGAAGAATAACAATCAGTTCTAACCATAAATTACAAACACCAATCCTCCGTCCAATTCATCGACCCGAAATCACCACGTCACAACAGTCATCTGAAGAGTCAAACCAGAAGCAAAACCCTCGAGCAAGCATCACTCTCTGTTAATCACCTTCTTCAGCAACAAGAAAGCCACTCCTTTCTCTGAACTCTCTATTGCCACCCTCTCGCGAGTCGCGCGAGATCCTTTACACGAATCCTCTCTCTCTGTAACAACACGAATATTCCTCTCTCTTTTCCACGATCAGCTGATCCGTCGAAACGAGAGATCAGCAACGAGAGAGAGAGACCAGTGAACCGTAGGATAGACGATGATCAGCTAGACGTAAATCGAGCGGAATGGAGAGATCAAAGGGGGCTGGTACACCCGGAACGAGGCGAAATTTCCAGCGATCTGTTTGCCTGGTTACGCGAACCGTCTGTCGAATCCTCTGGCACGACAAGCCGGAGGCGGCGTCGAGCCACTTTATCGGGAGATGCCGGCTGGCCGATCTATCGCGGGAGAACGCAAGGCATGAGTGCGGAACGTTGTGGTGTGTACGCGGCACTGTCGTCCGTACCCTCAGCTCTCCGTGGGCTCCACACTCGAGCCACCGTGGCGGCTGTTCCACCGTTCACGTGTGTGTACGTGTGTCCACGAACGCGTTCGTGCGCCTGCTGCACACCCACGTGCTATACGTAGGCGTGTGTTCGTGTATGTATGAGCAGAGAGAAACGGAGAGAGAGAGAGAATGTGGCAGGGGAACTGGAAGGATGAAGGGGAACAGAGAGATCCGGAGGAGACAGGTAAATAGCGAGAGAAAGAGAGAGATTATCGTGGCTGAGAGAGGATGGGAGGATAATGCGAGAGCTTGACGGAAGGGAATTAGAGGGACAGAGAAGCATTGCTGGAAGGTGAACAAGAAGAGAAGAGAGAAGGTGTATATACGTTGAACATGAACGATTCTGGATTGCTTTTACGAACGGGTGTGCTGTGAATAGATATCGCGAGTGTCTTATTGCTTCTTCTTGGTGATAAGAGGCGGAGTGTCGATGATCCGAGGAATATTTTTCAGCTGGCCACTCGATTTAATTGGAAACGACGATAAGACGGTGTTTCTAATGGGTGTATCAATGGCTTGTCGACGGATCGTTTCTATGGTACAGGTTCAGAGGTTCCGTTTGGTCGGTTTGAAACAATAGCTGGTTAATGGTTGTTTATTCGTGGTAAGTGAACAGTCGCCCGGTGCTTTGGAATTGAACCGAGGCGAACTGATTCGGAGCAAATTGAATGGTGGAGGGGAAATGGATCACAATGGTTCGATTGAATCGTGGTGAATCGAGGTGTACATTGAAACGATTCGATTTGAATTGAATTTCTTTCGAAATCATTCGACCTCTAATCGAACGCTAAGCGGGGAGAGAAAAAATAGAAGTGACTTGTAAAATGAACATTTCTGTCATACACACAGGAAGGGTGATCAAAGAGATCTGTTTCGAGCTGAATTGTGAAGGATTCGACTCGCGGTGCGTGGATATCCAGCGCTACGTCGAACGGCGTGTGACGCGATAAATAATTGCAAGAAAACGTCAGTCGAGTTTCGCGCGATTGAAATGCCATTGTTCTGTCGGCGATATTTAAGATAACTCCGCGATAAGACCGAACGTATGTACAGCGTGGTCGTTCGGGGAAGCGAGCGACGCAAAGTGGACGAAGAGCAGGCGAACGGGGGGAGAGAAAGAGGGAAGAACGATGATAGCGAGTAGAACACAGAAGGAACGGGCAAAGAGAGGAATGCGAATAGAGCGAAGAGAGAAGGAGGTACCCAGGGCAGGATATGCAGCGGGTAACGCTGCCGGCTCGCGTGCTCCGAGCGATCTTACAAATCAAGAGTCGATTCTCCGCTTCGAATGGTAACGCTCGAAAGAACGCTTTTAATTTTACAACTGTAGCATCGCGTGGCGATTGTCTATGAGCACTTCCATAAGCTTCCAAATGGACTGAGAAAATAAGGAAATAATTCTTTCCTTTGTCGAGGAAAATGGGGAGGGAAGCGAGAAAATTGTCTCGGTTTGTTGCGAACGATATTTTCAACGTGTCTGTCCGAAATCGAAATGGAGAACAATTTTAACAAATCTTGGCAGTATTTTGTGAATCAAATTTCTCTTTTTAATATTCCAATATTTTTCACCTTTGAAATCGATTAAATTGGAAGATTCACTGGTTTTCTTCGCGAAATTTCTTCGGGTGTTGCGTGAAATTCGAGAATAACGAAGAAATAACGTCGAATAGGCGTCAGAAAATGGTTCGATCAAAGCAGCAGTCACACAAACGCAATTTCGCGGTGGCAAACAATTTTCAATTGCATTACGAATCCGCGGTCCGCTCGGTTCTTCTGCAATTAACGCGTACGTGCACGCAATAAGCGGTTTACGAGATCAATGACTCGCTGATCGAATTACGCGCCCGCATTAACTGACATAGGGAATTAGAAGATCATCGAGGTATTATGTAACGTCGAATTAAAGCCCATTAAATGTCCCCCACCACTATCTCTGTCTCACTCTCTCGCTTCGTTTCGAAACGAGACCCGCTCGACACCTCTGCGTTTCATTTTTCCCCACGCCGAAATTATTCGAATTACACAAAGAGTTTTAAAGCGAGAGTGTCTCTCTCCCCCTTCGTATTTTTCTTCTGTACGAGCTCGTTCTCCCAAAAATAATGCGATAAAAGTATTACCAGACACACCGTGCACACACACGAGCGCGCCTCGTGTGAAACGCGATTAATTAATAAACGCGAATTTTCGAAACTGCTCGAACAATGAATTATTCAAGCCGCGTCCCTTTACGCACAAACTTTCCCAACAATCCCGACGAATTGCATTTAACCGGAAAAGTGTTCCACGGGAAAATATTTGCTCGAGCCGATTCGATGCTTGAATATTTTTACCCCGGGACCCGTTTTGCTTGCTCTCGTGATATTGTTACAGGGATCCCGCGGACCATTTTTCGCCCGCATTCTAACCGATATTTAAAACCGCGCCTCCCTTTAAATTTCTATTTTATCAGTCGCAGATCTCGATTCCGTATGAAAACAAAATACGCTAAAATTACTCGAACAAACGGAAACAAGAAATTAGCTGCTTTAAAAGATCCAGTGAAACCTGCGCGAGAAGAGTAACGAAAAATTAAAAGAGAAGCGTAACCGTGACAATTTCAACGCGAATCAACAATTCAAACTGGAAAACGAAGCAGCACACATACGCGAGGTGTGCTACGAACGAATTCCAGAGGAGAGAATCTGGCTGGCAGCACCGGCGGTGGCGACGACGACGTGCATTTGCAATTGCACGGGTGCAACAAAAATGCAAATGCACGCGATAATAACGAGGAGGCGAGCGTCGTCTAGTGAGAATCTCGGCGCAAAGGAGCCTGCGGTTTCTCTCCCTCAGGCTTTCGTCTTCTCCCTGCGAGAGACGAGAGGGAGAAACTGGTAGTGTCTACGAAAGAAGGAGGGTCTGTGGTGGAGAGAGACAGAGAAAAAAAAAAAAGATGAAAACGAAGGAACGGAGACAAAAGAAGGATTCGTGGCTGGAGGGTCGAAAAGGATCCCGCCGAAATAATAAAGCCCCTTCTCTCTCCACGTAAAAATGTATTCTTTCCGTGGCGACTGGCGTCGCGAGAGAGAGAGAAGAAAAAAAAAGAAGAGGAGCCACCTTTCTCTACCCTTCATCTCACTACCCTCGAACGAACCCTCTTCTCTCGTTCTACCTGTGTTCTTTGCTTCCCCTCTCGTTACTCGCTCCCCGGGTCTCGTATCCGCGCCACGCATTATCTCTCCCCCTTTTACTTGCCTCGCCATTAATTGGCGGGTTAAACAGCCGAGTTATCGCGTTGGAAATTATCCCGGCGCTTTTCCTTTTGTCGAGCCTGTGTAACGTAGAGTGAAATCAGAAACGCGGATATTTAGGGGCTGCTTTATTATCGCGTGGACGACACGCGTAGAGAGATGCAATTAACCAGTGGAAGGGTAAAAAGGATTTCTGCACGATGATCGCAGACGCTTGCTGGTAGGATAATTAGCGACGGATACGAACTTTCATTGACGATCGTTGAATGGAGTTGTATGTTGTGTTGTTTGGTTTTTGTTAGAAAATTAACCGTTTAACCTATGATTTCCTTTCTGTCTACACATCTAAGCGTCAGCCATTTACCGTTTTAGTACTGTATCGGGTAACAAAAGCTAATCTGTTACAGATTAATTACATTTAGTAATCCTCGGTCTTACGAATTCAAACGAAAGTTAGGATTACAATGAATTTTTCTTACTAACATAACCATTTTTCTCACATCTTCATCAGAATTTCTGCCACGAGTCTGACACCTTGTTATAGGTTAAAGGATTAAAGGTTAGATTGGTTTTATTTCCTTTTTCATAAATTTACCAAGTGATCTTTATAGATTTCAGCTGAGATATTTAATACCGAAAAATATACTGCACATTGTGTTTCTAATACTGTCTCTTGTACATTTAACGAGCAAGTAAAAATGAAGAATATGTGATGGAATATTCTCGGACTATAAATGTATGCAAAAAGGAAAATTGATAATTTTCCAGGGGAAAACTTATAAGCTAAGAGAATTTCAAATCTGCACGAGTACTGGAAAATGCAAAGTCACGTCATCATCGTTACCATAGTGCCACCCTGTCGCATTCTATCTTTCGAATTAGCATTTTTATCAAACTAAACTTTATACACCTCTTCACTCTACACTTTCGACACAAAATTCTTCAAATATTTCTATGCTATAAAACACGATAAAATACCATCAAGCTTTTCCTCCGTGTTGCGTGGTGCGCTTCGAACAAGCGGTATATTCAAGAATGGTGGCACAGGATTGTCACTGGTTCTTGGTGTGGGTTGGATGTCGGTGTGAAGTCGTGGTGACTTAGAGTTTGCACGTACTTTAATATGTTGTAAGGCAAAGGCTTTATGTTGAAGAGTGACAATTTTATGTGGTCTGTGTTCGTTACGTGCTACTTGTCTATTTTCCCTTTTTGATCTGTCTTTCTGCCGCGTTGGTGCGCTTATTTATAAATGGGTGCACGGGTACAAGGTGGTGGTTTCCGCCAACGAGGACGGGTCTGCCCTCTTGGACGGTCCTCCCTGGCCCACGAGCATGCCGCCCACCCTGGAATTTCCAAGGGTGGTGGTATGTCGCGATGGCGGGGGAGTGAGGCCCAAGGGTAGCCCACGCGTAGCGGGACTTTGGGCGGTCAGGGAGACGCGAAAAGTTTTATGACATGTCAATGTCTATTGAATGTTCACGAGTGGGCACCGGGAAGCTATGTGGCCCGCAGAAAATTTATTTTTCTGCAGCCATAAAACGCTTCCTGGGTTTCGTGGCCAATTTGAAATAAAAATTAATTAGGCGCATTCAAAAATAGCGTAAACAGGCGTCCATGTCATAAACCCAATCCCTAACACTCCGTGAGAAAGTGAATTAATTTATAAACGATAAGGGAAGTTGGGGGATAACTGGTTTATTATATGAATCGGTTCATGAAAATGTGCTCGGAATATTCGGAACGTTATCTTCCCTCGCGATCCTAACGCAGCCGTTACAGTTTAGATTCCTTGCTGATCTCTCGCGTGGAAACGAGCATCGTAGAAACAACCATTCCACGGTCAAACGATTTTTCCAGTTGCGCTGGCGAGCCTTAAGGGTGATTCGGAAAACAAAGATAACCGATCCTTGCGAGGAAACCACGATTTCGAGGCGCGTTTCTTCCCTCGCCCTATTAATTTATCGACGAAAATCGTTCGGGAAGTTCGCGCAACCAGAGCGAGCCTTGCTCTTACTGGAAGCTTGAGAAAATCGCGTTATCCGTTGATTGGAGGAGTAAGACGGCTAATATAGGATGATGTTTCTTCTTTTGAGATAACAAAGTAATTAAACCAACTTCGCACTGAGATTGGAGAGGAGTTATAATTTTATGTTTCTTGTTCCTGGACTAGTTTGAAATAATTGTTTAGGTTTTCCTTTTTTCGTCGAAAGATTCTGTGTTCAAGGAAAATAATTTCTTTTTCACGGTAATCTTACAAATTTCTGGAATTTTCGCGGGTAAATGTTTCGATGTCGACTGAAAGTGAATTGACTCTGCTATCAATTTTTGATGGATTTCAAGTTAATTTTCAATACTGAAATTTCGATAGACGTTGGGAACTATTTTCTGGAAATTTTTGCCTAATTAGAATAGCAAGCTTTTGGCCTTCGGTATATTCTTCAGAAATTGAATGTTTAAAAATTACAGTGACTGTCATTTTCACGAGTACATTTATAATAAAATTCTTCAAATTTACAGCGAAAGTACGTCGCTCTAAACTCTCCAAGAATACAAATTACCAACTACAAACGTACCCCTAATCATCGAACAACATCCCCAGAAACATCCCATTGGAACAAAAAAAAAAAAAAAAAGCGACGAGAGCTAAAACGGACATTTCACAGTTGAAGAATGGTAAAAAATAAAATCCGCCGTGAACTCTAACCAGAACGATTCAATCGAAATCCACCAGCAACTTCCACCTCGCGGGATATCGCTCCAATCCACTCAGGTATCGAACAATTCCAATTTACAGTCAGGAACAGGGAGTAAAACGACGAAAGGAAGCTCGAAGCCACGGAAGGAAGTACGCACTATCTCCGATCCGTGGGTTCGCGAACGAGACCCGAAACACCTTAACCAGTTTTAAGGCCCGCAAAAGTTTCCTGATATATCGCCGTTGAAACGTGCAGCGTCGTAAACGACCGACGACATTTATGAGAGAGGAAGGAGGAGGAAATTTCGGCGTGTCGCCGCGTGGGCGAACGTAGGAAAGTTCGATGCAGCGGAGAAACTGCTTCGAGTCGTCGTTTCGCGACGCTCGGCTAATGAAAATAAAATTACAGTCGGCGTGAAAACGCCGCGCGAATTCGTCGGGGGTGCTTCTCGGCCCCCGCGACCGAACAAATATTGGATTTCGTGCGCCGCGGCCCACTTAAAGCATTACGCTCGCATGAAATATCGCGGCGGGCCACTTTTTCAACCGGAGTTCCGCGGATCGAATGAAATTTTCGGTGCATCGCGCCGTGTATCGACTCGTCTCTCTCGAAAACCGTGGCAACGCGAATAGATGGGGAAAAGAACGAGTATTAGCGTGTCGTAGTTGATTGGATGAAATTAGAAGTTGGATCAGGTCATTCTGGAAGTTCGTGCTGAATTTCATAATTCAGATCGGTTTTTAAAAATAATAAAGAACAGTAAGCTTCGTTTCGCTTTC
>NW_017100218.1:1074540-1076706 GCF_001263275.1 Habropoda laboriosa
TATTATACCGTCGCTATAGAATTTCCTTGGATTTTCATTCAAATATTTTTCGCTTTCGGCACGAACTCATGGGATGACCTAATACATCTCTATTTTTCAAACGTTGGAAAATTATTTTGTAAATCGTGACAGCAACGAAAAGAAATTTCCTGTAAGAAAATACTTGGAGAACGTGGGCCGAATTTTTTCATCTACGTACTAATTTGCTATTGATTATTTTTATTGGAATTATGTTGCAAATATTAGTAACTTGGTGAGAAAGCTAAAATGTGATCGTAAAATCAGACAATGCAAGATTGAATAATTTCTCAGAAGCAAGTGCTAGTTAATTAAGACCAGGTAGAAACGATGAAATGTTGAATAGAACATAGTATAGTACAATGGTAAACTTAAAGACGTAAAACTTCAGATAGATAGATTTAGTAGGAAAATGTTAGTCTATAGTGTCTGGTCCAGGAAACTAACGATTCTCCTTTGATTATAAAAACAATTAAACGAAGGGTTGGAACGAGGAAGTTTGTGCAGAGCCCGGACACACCGGTAAACAGGATGTATAAAATAATGCAATTTACAATGGGCAGGGGAAAGAAGCATGCCCATTCATTGAATATGATAATGCTATTTCGTTCTGCTCTCGAGTCGAGCTAATAAAAATGATCGCATAAATTACTTACTTAACGCTGCTCGGTAAAGTGTTACACAGTTTACATACCTGAAACAATAAAACACAGGACGTTACGTATGCTCGTAGAAATCCTCTCGACATCACTAATTCACTAATTTACTTCTCTTTAATTACAATTACATTTCTCAAATATTTAAAATATCAGCAAAAAAATTACAAAAAAAAAAAAAGAAACATTCATATAAAGCTGAAGAAATTATTTAATACATTTTTAAGTAACTACAAAAATTGCCTGTGAGAAAAACCAATATTTTTTGTTACTGAAAATTTATCCGCTTTCAACGTTAAATCTACAAAAAAAAAAAAGGAAACCAGCCATTTCATCGACTTTCTCCTCCTTCCCTCTCAACGATCTTCACCGTTTAGTCCTTTCTTTTCCTCGTCCTTTTTCCGCCTCTTTTATACCCGCCAACGATCGTCGTTGTCGTTCACGAGTCGAAAAGTCGATCGATAGCGAACCCCGTCGCCACTGTGACCCGATCTAGACAGAAAGCGACCAGGGAAACGTCGCGTCACAGTTCGAACCGGCTAATCGAGGCAAGGATCTCTTTTTCACAGGTAGATTCATCGAGGAACTTCGGGAAAAAAAAACTGGGCTAACTAGATATCCTTACTTAATGGCAAGCCATGAAAATTTTTTGTTCCATAGATTCTATCGTTATCCAATCTAAAAGTATCCCGAATAGAAAAGAACTAAATCAGATTTTTCCTGCGAATTTTCTCTTCCGTGAACATTTGCAACAGAGTCTCCGTGAAATTGTCTCTAACACGTCTCATTAGAAAACCTTTCTTAGCTGCCCTTCTAAGCTCTCTCCTGCTAAAGACTGTTTTTCCTAAACTCTAAAGGCTTGCTCGTTTCGCATTTCCGCACACTCAGGCGAACTGTCTCTTCGGACTACGCAGATATCAGGTCATCCCACAAATTCGTGCAGAAAATAAGAAACATTTGAACGAAAAACGAAAAATGTGAAGACGACCTTTTCATAAAATTCAAAGGTACAAATATTAATCTAAATTTCTTTGTGCAAAATTCTCGACGTCTCCGTACAACGGTGGAAATTTCCACAAAAGGAGGCGAATACGAAAAAAAAATAGACAATATCTACATTTATGAAATTTCTCCTTACAATTAAAAAGGTAGAAAAAGCAGATACGAAAAATTCGTTCTATTCACCGGAGAATCGAAAGTCAAGAGAGAAGCCCGGAAAAAGGAAGCGGCGGAACAAAAAGTAGGAGAAAAGGAGTACCTGTTCCCCGGAGGGGAACCAAACGGGAAAAGAAAGAAGTTTGAAGGAGTAAACGGAATAACGAAGGGAGGTCTCTTTAAAGTTCCCTTATCTTCGACTCCGTGAAAATTGCGAACCGAATCTCCCCTTGGCGCGCGGCGGTCCTTCGATCCTCGCGCAGTCTCGCCAACCTTCTCCGTGTTATTGCGCCGAGAATCTCTGCGTGGACCACGAAAGAACCCCGAGTTATTTCCC
>NW_017100218.1:1076758-1103880 GCF_001263275.1 Habropoda laboriosa
TTGCCGGTTAAATCGAAAACTGGATGCATCCAACCTCTCGTTTTATTAACCGCTCGCCTCCAGGACTTCGGTCGGCGAGTTTCTATTTTAAAACGAGAAATCTCCACGATTCGTGTATATGAATGAAACGTGGCTTTGTGGTACGTTTAATCTACACGTTTGCACAGATGAATTTCGACAGTGGTTGTATTTTATTGGAATTATAGACGTTCGAACGCACAATACCGCGGAACAGTTCGTCCAGGATAGCAAGTAGTAGAAGAGGATTTGATAAGTTTGCTTGGGAGTTACCTCAAGTCTAAGTATCCCCAGAATTGGATAGTTTCCCGAGGATCTCCTCGGCTTTACCCGAGATCTGTGTAATATACATACAAATGCAGCCACCTGAGAGTTTATACTCGGAAATAAATCGACGAATTCGTATACGTTCGTCCTAAAAAAAGAAACAAACTTGATTCGTTAATCGAACGAAGAAAATTCGTATTATTCAAGCATGAAAATTGCAAGAGAACCTTAAATTTCCTCTAATTAAACACAAACCCAAAAAGACGGTAAAATTTTCTCGCTCAGATTTCCAATGTACAGAATCGATGGTTAAATCTACCTCGTCGAATCACACTACTTTGCACGAGTTTAGCTGTTAACAGCGCACTCATCGCGAACCTTCAATTACACGAGTTCTTCTTCCGAGCGAGATATAATCCAATTAACAGGTTACGACAACTTTCTACTAGAGAAGAAACGCCGTTCTGGTCCAGCTGAAACGGATCGATCGACGTTTACAACGTCAACTCCAGCTCGATTGTTGTTTCACCGACGGTTCTTTCGCCCGATTACACCTTCTCCGGCAGAACTGTTCCTCCCTAATCGTTCGCGAGTGAACCGGCTAAAAAGGAGATCTTCTTCTTTTTTTCCGCTTCAAGACCTCGTTCGATTTTCCCAACTTTCATACACGTCTCGGATCTTCCCGGGTGTATCCCCGGTAACTGGCCCGCTTAATTGAAGCTCCGACCTCCGGCTACGAGGCGTGAATTCACGGGGACGCTTTTCACGTGAGACTTTATTAAGGAGAGAGTGAGAGAGAACCGGGCAAGTATCGCGTCGACGAGCATTCGCGCGCAGGACAATGCGAGGCCGCGCTTTTTTTCTTGCTCCCCGTTCTTTTCCTCCTGCGCGTCCGCCCGCACTTGCGCTATTTCCACGAGAGTATAACAAAGAATCACGACGCCCGGTATGACGGACGGGGGAATGAGAGCCGTGAAGAAAGCCGGGAAATGGGACTGGGTCAGGTGAAGTCTCTGATTAAAAGCACGCCGGCTAGGGCCAAGATATCCGGACAGGGAAAAATGCCAGCGAGCGAGATGTCTTCGACGTTGGATTCTTTTGATTGGCGTTTGCGCCACGGCTGGCTTATGGATTTCCTTCGTTTCGCGTGGTTTCTTCCAATGAAAGATGAAGGACGGAGTGTGATTAAATTTGAGGGTGGTAACGATGAAGAAAATTTGGAGTTTTAAGTAGATTTGGTCGGTTTCGGTCAGACAGAGAAAATGTGAATTTCTGTGGAGGCTTCGATGGTGCATTCTTTTGGTCGGTATTCAGGCTGAGTTGAATTTGTGATTATGGTTTGTATATTTTGTAAAAGAAATTTGAACACTTTTGTTGAGATTCGCGTAAGACAATATCGTTAGAAAAAATGACCAGTGTTGTAGAGATTCTTATATCGGTTTTCAGATAAAGGTAAATTTATTCGAATAATTTCAATGAAATCTGAGGAACGAAACGGAAGAGCAGTTGCACTGAAGCAGGTCTAGCAGAGTTATTAGTTTGCCAAGAAAAAAAAATGTGTACTTCCAGAGAAATACGGATAATGGCTTCTTTTAATTGAACATGTGAAAATTGAAAAGCAAACTGAGTCTACTTTTCATACTTGAAGTGTATTTTACAAATGAGATTAAAAAATGTGCAATTTGCGTAGAAATAGATTTAGTCACTGTTTCTCCGGCGCAAGAATGTCAACGAATTTTCCATTTTACAAGTTACTGATACCTATACCAATATCCTAAAATCATCAAAAATTTCATTCAAATTAAGTGAATTTCCCAACTCGAGTCAGAGACCGAGAAATAAGCATCAACGGTGAAGCAGTATCAAAAGTGAAGAAGCTTTTAATCAACCTGGTCGTTTGCACAATTCCAAAAATCGCGACGAAATTAAACCTCAAATTAAATTCCTCGATACGTCAACCTCCCAATTCTTCCTTCAATTCCTTCCACGAGCTAAATCCCAGCAGATAAACCACGAAAAAAATACGACAATCTCTTCAGCCGTTAACTGAAAACTCTCGAAACCACGAGAGTAACAGCTTTGTTTCAGGTGTCGACGATTTTTCGACTCAGTCAGCCTCGTTACGACGCCTTTCTCTAATTCATACCACAGCCGCCTCTCTCTCCCTCTATCTCCTCGACGAACATGGAACTCACATGAAGAGAGAAAGAGAGAGAGAAGAAAGCGGGAAAAGAGGAAGAAGAAGAAGACGAAGAAGAAGGGTGGGGAGAAAAGAAAAACATAAAGAGAACCGGCGAGGAAAAAAGGAAAAGCCCGAGCCATTACCACTTGACTCGAATTGCAAAGAACTCCTTCGTTACTCGGGATTCCACTTGACCCAGTAACGAAAGGTAACGATCCTCGATTCCTTGCCGCGAGCTCGACCACGTTTTTCTTCGTGTTTATTCAATATCTCGTTGCGTTCACCGCCACCGTGGTACGATCCCACCCGGTGTATCGTAATACGTGGATAGCATTTTCACAGATTGAATTCGGGGTAGCAGGTAAGCAGGGAACGGTTTCTGTATCGTGTATCCGAATGGAAGAGGTGAAACGTGATAAAGTGAATGCAGAAAACGCGATATCGCGCGGTTCTGTACTCCGATTTACCGCGAATTTCTAAATAAATCTCTTTAAAAGAGGTTATAAACTAGACACTCCTTTCGCTGATTAAACACGCATAAAGGTGACGATGAAATAGTAGAAAAATAGCGGGAAAATTCGTTGGAAAATTGAACAAAGTGTCGAGAAAAAATTCCGCCGGAAAGCTTATTGCACTTTGCGCTACTAGCTTTCCATACAGTGCTCGAACAGAAAAAAAGAAGAAAAAATTACGAAAAGCTTCGCGTCATCCCGTTGTTACACTCCATTACAGTAGCTGTTCGTAGAGTTCCTAAACACACGAACGCGTGAAATATTCCACTATTACCGGTATTTTCGCACTCCCGTTCGGTCGTTCTGTTCGGCTCTCTGCGGAATGATAGCGAGGTGAACAACCGCGGCGCTGTTTGTCGAACGCGACGCGAAAAATGGAGCGTGCAAGTGTCGAACGGCAAACAGAGAGCCCGCGCGCGACGTTTGCCGACAGCCTGGCGAAAAATGGAACGTCCAAGTATCAGTTATTTCGCGCGAAATTCCGTATGGAAACGGCTGTTTCCCCTCAACTTACGTTCAGGATTTCTCAAAGTCTCGAGGTTTGTTTGAGGATACGAGAAATAGCGTATGATGGAGCTATGTGGATGCAAGCGAGAGGAATTTCCTGTCTGTGGATGTTGCAAGAGAGAAGAGAAATGGAAATCGAGCAGACTCTGCGGGAATTGAAGATCTTCTCGAATCAATCTGAATAATAGCGTGGCATTAATTTCAAACGTTAAGACACATCTGCAGGAAAATTTTTAATTTTTAATTTGTCAAACGAGGAAAGAACGTGAATTTATTTACTAGTCGTCCTAGCAAGGAAGACCTAAAGAGATTGTTCCATCAAGAATTGGATCCTCCAGTGATGAAGAAGGGATATCACGTTGGATAGCCTTTCTTCGTATTTCGAGCGGTGTCGTCTGATTCGAGACAATAAAGAAAGCTTCGTGGGACGAAGAGTCGTGGATTTGGAAATTTCGAATGGAAAATATTGTTACGATCTTCTGTGCTTCCCCTACTCAAAGCCTATTTTCCCCTTAGTTCGACCGAGCTCTGAAACCAACGAATCTTCAGCGGGGGGGAAAAAGAGAGCGGAGTATCGCGATCGTCGACGTCTAGAGTCACAGAAAAACCGCGAGAAGGGACAATTCCAATGCCGAACGAATCCTCGAATAGGACAAAAGAAGGAGGGAAAATACGCTTCCAAGACAGTTGCTCTGAAAACAAACTGTACACGGCGAATTCGACGATGGAATTTCAGGTGAATGTCGCGCGACAGATGCGGAGCACAAAAGCCCCGCGACAAAGGCAGCCACAAACCGTCGTAGTTACCTCGAATCGAGGCGTAATTCGTCCGCGGGTAAGCAGCAGTCGGGTGCAAATATCGATTCGCTCGCGCTCGTTATTCTTTTCGTAGCGCGGAGCGAGCGGCACACACAGAAGGCCGGGAAAAGAGAAAGAGAGGGAGAGAGGAAAATAGAGAAAGAGAGTGGAATCTGTCTCTGCTATCTGTCTCCGTGTTCCCTATCCTTTTATATCTATCCCGTGGTCCGTTTCCGCTTCTGTTTTATGCAATTTTCCATCTCGGAGATTCGGCGAGTATCTCCGCCGGGACCTCGAGGCATTCTTAACAAATTGCCCGGGCCCAGGGCCCCGCGTATCGCGTGCAATGGCAATTAATTAGGAATGAAATAATGATCCAGCCGGCGGGAAAGGTGAATGACTGATCGAGTTTCCAATTGGGTCGAGAGACCTGGCTACGACGACGACGACGAGATATATGTACGAGAGCTGCGTCGGTTTCCGATGGAACGCGAACACCACTCGTGACAACGCAGAACGATTGTTTCGGTATTTAGCGAGCAACGTGAACGTGGCAAAGCTACGGTGATTTTTCTCTGGCTCTGCTGCTGCTCTGGTGCTTCGTTTCAGGCGATGTACAAGGTCGGAGGGGAAGAAACAAAAATAAATTATCGCGTGTCGTAAATCGATCGTTTAGTTGTCGATTCCGCCTTTCTGTTTTTAATTCTATCATTTTGGTCGGGTTAGAATGATCGAGAAGATGTGGTTACGTCTTTTGATAGTAGATTTAATGGGAGAGTACGGGTATATTTATAGAAAGCGGTCGTTGTTGTTTATCGAGTAAGTGGAAGCTAAGATTAAGTAGTACGAAACGTTTATAGGCGGCCGTGGTAAAATAGAACGATGTGTCAAGTGTTTAATGGAGAATCAATAAATCGAGAGTTTGAAATTCCCGGAACGAGGGAAATTGATCCGGGAGTAGCCCTTCTTTGAGGAAACACACAGAATAGCATTAATATGTAACAGCTGGTTTCAAGTAATTTAAGCTGCAGAAAGCACTTTGCATACCAATTCACGGCACACAAAACGGGTTATCCGTACCCCTAAATTGGCAAACGTGTATCCGCTGGAAAATTCAAACGTCGATCCTACGTACATTATTACCGAAACTCGGAAACACAGCTTTAAATAATTAATCGCGAAATATTCTCGACGTAAAGAAATCTTAACTTACCGAGAAAAATCAAGATGCAAATTTACAAATAAAAAAATTCACAATTCACCTTCGAAAATTTACTTCTCAATTTGTTCATTCTCGCATAACCGCCCTTCAAACAGACCTCAGCTTCACGTGAATACATTAAAACAGCGACAATTCAAAAAGAAAAAAAACCGCTTGGAAGAAACCGCGGGAGCGTTCGAAAATTGCGCAAAAGCAGTCACGAAGACACGCTAAAACACGAGTATCGCCTGGTATAGCGCAAACAAATTCCCCGTGTATCCAGCTCGCATCGATATTCGTCGCTAATAAGTTTCTCGTGGTCCAGCGTGGCCAGGTATCCAAACAGGTAGCCTCCCTCTCTCTCGCTCTCTCGCGCTTGTATACGTGTGCAACCCTCTGGACTAAAGGGGTTGATTACAATATATGAATATTCAGTAGCAAGCCCGCCCTCGGTATTTCTCGTTTCTTCCTATTTTTTTTTCTCCTTTTTCTCCCTGTTTTTTGTTCCCCTTTGCTTTTTTCCCTCAAGCGACAGAGAGAGAGTCTGGTCTGGCCTAACTACGTAGAGCCGCCCATCGGCCAGCGAACTTTGAAAACCAGCTTAATTAATTCGCGTGGACGTAAAATCTTCGTTAACGCCGGTTTGCGTTAATTAAGACAAATTAAGGGGGACCCACGGAGAAACTCAGCAGCACCAGCAGTAGCACGTGTTTCCTTCTTCGTCTGCTCTGTTATCCACGATTGTTTTGTTGATTATTTTGCGGTCTCGAGTGTACCGGCAATTAGAGAGGAAACGTTTTCTTCCCCTCTCTCGATTCCCTAGTTTCTTGTCTCTCGAGTGTAAAAACCAAGCAGACGTTCTTCCCCCCTGTACCTTTACCAGGGAATCGCTGCTGTCGCGATAATAATCGTATCGGTTCGCAGGTGCAGCACCAGAGCTGGGATATGTACGTGGACGACAAACGGTGCTCGTAAAACGACCGTTCGTTCGGTTCACTTGCACCGTGAAACTAAATGTGTCATCGGTCGAGTAACGATGAAGGGGTTTAAGATAGAGGCGGCGACCATAAGGAGACGCTAGCTACTGGACGTAAAACGTTAAATAGTAACGAGCGTGTGGGTCGTAAAAGAGCTGTGCTATTGAAGCGACGATCGTAACGTGACTATTCGAATTTATTTATGAAACAACCAGTCACGATTGTTTCCGTATGGAAGGTAGGTCGCGAGTGTACCTGTGTGATTTTCTTGGCCATACCCCGGTCACGTTCACCTGTGCACTCGCGTTCTTACCCGGTTAAGTTTATGATACGATTTCGTTTATCATTTCTGGACCGAGTGATAAGGGAAATTAGGTATTCCCATGGAGACACGAGGAATAAGAGGTTTGCTTTTTTTTTGTTACTTGTAATTGTAGCTGCAACGTTTGCTGCGTTTTAATAGGTTCGATTTGTTCGAGAGGATTTCGCGGTTGAACCTTCTGACGTGAATGGAATAACGATTGTAACAATTGGACGTGTCGTATAATAGGGAAGAGAGATTGAATTACAATCGAAACTAATAAGTACCAACCATTTAGTAATATTATTACGATAAATCAAGCTTTGTATCTCTGTTAGAAACGAATGTTTCGGAGATGAATTTTGCGGAGTGCTGGTTGCAGAACTCAGAGAGTTGGTTTGTTGGATAGAGTTGCTAACAGACTTTTAGAGCGAACACTCTTGTTCTGACAGTTTAAGACACGGAATCACGGATGTGTGTACGAAATTTGTCACCTGTTTTCTTACTTTCGAGCTAATTTCGAAGAATTATTAAAAACATTTTAAAAAGTGAAACTTCGAAGAACCGCAATTTTCACAGCAGACGCGACACGCGTGAAGCAATCATTTCTCCGCAAGCCAACCTCGCGTACGTTACCCGCGTAACGGAGTGCGCGGGAAATTCGAGGAATTCGCGAAATCACGCAGCAGGACTCAGCAGTAACGTAGAAAAATTCGAAGCAACTATTTTAATATACCTTCCGGACAGCTGCGTAAAATTCTTCTGGTGCCAGGGGTAAGCGCTTACTCTCCCCCGCGCGATCAAGTAGCGGAAGAAAGCACGCGGCCGAGTTTTCCTCCGGGGCGGCGCGGCGGTGGAAATTCTCGAAATAATTTCGGCGACAGAGGGCCGGAATCTGTGTGGAACCGGGCCGTTTTCTGCTTGAACGTGTTGCGTGTGTCCGTGGCGCGATAGCACAGGCTGCAAACACGGAAGTATGCCGGCCAACAAACGGAAGTTCGGAATTCAATCAACCTTTGACGGCAGCCGGCGTTTGGCGAACCTTTGACCGGCCGGTTTACGTAACCGGTGCAGGATGCGCGTTGCCCAAACGCAAACGATTCCAGAATGGTAAATTCATGCGAGCAACTGGCTGCAGTTTGCGCCTGTAACCGAGTTTCCGCGGGAGAACGCTCGGTGAAAAGGAGCGGGAAGAAGAAGAAGATGGAAGTCGATCGTAGAGACGTTCAATTGAAATTCAGTCGCGTTTGATTAAGAGGAGGGAAGCCTGTGAGAGAGTGGAGGTTCGCGCGGGACTTCCTGTACAGCCAATTGGTAGTTGTAATTTTACTTTTTCCTCGGTCCGAGTGTTTCCGTCAATCGAGAATTGAGTGTTTCGTTCGATTTTGGTGGAAGAACTTTTAGGTGTGTGTCTGGAGAATTATTCGCGATAGAGGGGAACGATAGTTGGATTAGGATGTATGGAAAGTATAGATCACAGAGTGTTTCGTTTGATAGTGAGACGTATCTAGGTCGATCAATGCGGATAACGGAACAGCGACAAGGGGAGCATGTGAATAATGGATAGTATCAATCGAGAAACACTAAAAATTGAAGCAACCAGGGATATAATAATTAAAGATTTATCAACACGTTACGATTGAAGTTCATACGGCTGCGTGTACTATTGCAAAAATGATCAGCACATTGTCCGTGCTAACTGAACTCGCTATTGTTCGCTAGAAACGCCAGATATATGATAGAAGTTCGATATAAAAAAGCCACGGTTCGAATTAACAATCCACTCGGTCGTAAAACTAGAAAGGGGTGAAAACAAGCGAGATCGACGGATTTACACGTATTTTCAGGGGAACGACAACCGTATGGATCGCGCGGTGTTTAAAGGTTTTTATCGGGATCATATTTTTCGCGGACAGCCGTCAACGCGCATTATCGGTCAGAAACAAAGCGTCCCGTGCAAATTTAACAAAGTGCAATTCACTGGGGCGTAGGTTCGCCAATAGGACAGACGATTACACGGATGAGAGAAAAAGAGAAAGAGAGAGAGAGAGAGAGAGAGGTTAACACGCGTTGAACGTGGCTTGATTACATTGCGACAATTAACGTGCCAGATCCGAAAGTGAATTATCGAAAATCGGGCCTGACCCACGAACGACGTCCCTTTAAAAATTCCCGCCAAATCCCCCTTCACCACCCTGGTATAATCGATTTGATTTCCGTCAAATTGATTTTGCGAGGACGAGAGGGAAAACCGACGCGTTTCGACCGTGCTCGATTTTCTCATCGACACGTACAAACGGTAATCGTTAGATTGCCCGAATTAGGCAATAGAAATTGCCGCTCTCGAGATGTTTTTTAATGTTTTGTAGCCTTTATCGACGAGTCTCAGTTGATTTCGGGAATTTGTACGGTAAAGATAATAAATTACGGCTGCGTGTAGCGATGTATAGCAGAGACATGTTGATACACAGGTACATGTGTAGTTTTCAATTCATTTGGTGTTAATAAAATTGAAATGAAATATTAAGAAATATTCATTCTTCGTGGAAAATTGAATCTTTTCAGGATGTGTGATGAAGAATCGGGCAGAATTTTAATTTGATTCCTGCATGCGCAAATGTTGTAATTAAAAACGAAGGGTCCTCCAATAAATAAATGATTGCAATTTTGAATATCGGTCGTTCGAACGACAAGTTAATTTATCTTCCTCGATTAACACGTTAAAACGTTCTCACGAATATTCGAACCTGTTTAACGAAGTACATTGAAACACTTAACTCCTAAACTAACATCCCGAAAAAAATATACCGTAAGATAACAAATCCACGAAAATCCCCGTATCACTTACACCCTAACCCACTCAGCTCACCCAGAGCTAGAAATCTCCCTCGATCACGAGCGGCCAAACAATTATCACCAGTGGCCCATATCACGACGACGAAAAGCACTACCCTTCCCGCAATTTTCTCCCCCTTTCATACACCTTCCATTCACATCGCTCTTTCTCCTCTATCTCCATTTCAGCCACACGCCGAAAACCTCGTCGAGCGACCGACTGACGTAAGTGGGGTAAAAGCTCGCGAGGCGACCAACGAAATCATAATTCGAAGTTCGTGACCGGACTGGTCTCTCCACGCGGCGAGAGAAAAAGAGAGGGAGAGAACTGAGAGGCGGGAAGAGACAGGGCTAGAGAGAGAAAAAAAGACGAGAGAGAACTGAGAGACGGAGGAAGAGAGAGGTGAGAGAGAGGAGACACGGAGAAACAGAGAAGAGACACACGGAGAAATAGCGAGAGAGAGAGAGAGAGAGACGGCGACGCAGGAAGAGTTCCTCTTTGCTACTGCTTCGAAGCGGGGATTCGAGGCCCTTTGATTGCCTTGGCTTCAACTCCGTCGGCCCGTGTGTGCTCATTTGCATAGGTCGGGCCAGCCGGCTCGCTCGTTTTCAACGTACAGACTTCCGCTCTCGCGTCGATGCGCATTAGCAACCTGCAACCGCCTCCGCCTCCGTACCCTTCCTCTACCGACCACCATCGCTCGGGGAATAGGTTATTGCGCGGCGCGGATTTAACATTCCCGAAGCGTTTATCGGGAACGCGCGGTGGCGGCCGGTTACAGGGAACGCGCGGATATAAAGGTAATCAAAGGCCGAGGATCCGGCGTCGGAACGATTGATTGCATTCCAGGAGCGGGCCGGGAGCTTGGATATTTCAGAGTTCGTTATTGGAAATCACTGTCCGTCGACGAGCCGCGGCGAGAGCGGCCAGAGCGAGGCGCCGCGACGCAAACCCCCTGCGGGCCTGTTTTATTGCGACGCCGCGAAACAATCGGCCGCTTTAAATCTGTTGTTCCGCTGTGTTGGACAATAATGGCACCGAAAACACGCGACACCGCGCTCGTGTTGCTTGATTCTGTTTGCGAACCGTGTTGAACGATACTAGCAGAAATTTTTCACAGAGACGAATCAATTGTTGTTCGATTCACTTGAGATAGTGGCAGAGATTGCTACGCGTGATCGAAGGAAGAAAAGGATCCTCGTGAATGGTTTTGTATTGTTCGTTGAGTCGATTTTTTGTTTAGATCTTTTAGATTTATCCTGCCGTTTTTATTCATTCGACTTATTCACTTTTTGCAGTAATTGTCTTAAACGTGGAACTGAATACTTTTACACGTTTAACTCGTTCACAATAGTAGCGATTACAAAGACAGAACAAAGATACAAATTTAAGAATCTTTCGTTAAATAAAAAATTGTTAACAGATTCAATATCTGTGTAAATTGATAAGTGATCCCAAACTTTCAACTATTTTTTTCTACAATATTTACATAGTACCTTTTTTTACCTCTTTAAACAAACAACCCGTGCCAATTCCGACGCAGAATAAAACACGATCCAAAAAATTCCTCAAAAAACGCATCGACGCTGTACGGTCGTTGTATTTTGCATCCACTCCTCGCCAAGCGTACCGTAAGTTATTAACAAATACAGGGGCGATCGCGAAAATTTATTCTGTTCAAATATCATTTCCACGGGCAAACGTAAGCATCGGTGTCAGGCTGGAAAATAAACAGAGGATGAATTTTAACCGGTAATTTCACGGTGCTGCGGGAGAGAGAGAGAGAGAAGGGCCGCGTGTGGGAAGCGTATTCCGTTTTATCTACCTTCTGTTTCGGTTCCGGCGAGCCGTGCGCGGTTGTCTCGATACGCTGTCGAATTTCCGTCGCGCGTTTTCCAATGTAAATTTCCCTCACCGTGGATTTTTACCCCGCCGTTTCACCGAGACACGCTCTATTTATGGAACCAGCGGCGATTCGCGATAAATCGTTGCGTGCGCGCGACCGTTCACGCGTACAAAATCACACCCCTCGTCGATAATTAATCCTGACGGCGACCATTGGCCCACTCTCTCCTTCTATCGAACAACTTTCGTTGTTCACCGTTCACCGTTTCGTTACAATTTTCCTACCCCGAGCACGTGGTATAACGTAAAATACGCGTATAATACGGCCGTTCGAATTTTTGCGTTACGCGAAGATGTCAATATTGGAGATTCTACGATCTCAGAATTGTCCAGATGGTATTCCACCCGGGAGTCAGAGGTCTACGACAGGAAGGTTGGCAGTATCGGGTGCCACGATTTGCTGGATATCAGTGTTGGATTCCACGACTCCGAGATTTCCGATATTGGGTGCTACGACTTAACACGACCGTCGCTGCGGTGTTCTATGAATTGGGAACCGATATTGGGTTCACTGGTTTCAGAGTCGTTAGATATCGCAACTGGAGTGACGCGCAGCTCGGTATTGTGACTAAAAGGTCGTTAATAGTGGGCCTTTCGAATAAAGGATCGAGACTGTTAGGGCGCATTTCGGTGTTACAGTATAGAAAATGACTATCTTAGGTCGGTGAAATTGTAGGATTTAATTGTAACATTAATGGTAGAATAGTAATTTGTAGTTTATCTAACGAGGAACCATTCAATACTGATTTTCGTTAAATTTACGTATGATAACGATTCTTAAAAATATGTTCGACGCGTATTCTTCTGATTGGCCATCGTTCGTGTCGAAGGGATGAAAACAGCAGATGGAATATGTGAAAATTTGTTGGAGACAGAGGAATGATTTAAATGTAAAAATGATATAGTTATAACGAGGAATTTACCTACCTGATGAATTTTTAGAAAAAGCAAATTTTCAGAAAAAATCCTATATTAAAAATGACTACCTTTCTGTAATATTTTTATGTAAAATTCGAATCCATTTGAACGTAAATCTGTGCGCAGGCACTCGTGACTGAAATAAAATGTGCGAATAAATTGGAATTTTAATTTCTCGCGTTATAACAAAAAACTCGTATAAAAAATTCAATTCTGCTAAATCTAACGAAAAAGAAAAATCCGTCAAGTTCCTGTTTCACGCGATGCAAGTATGAAAAGAGATCGTCTCCACGCACCATACAATTTAATCACCTGAATGATTAACTCTCTCTCACTCTGAATTTTCCACCGAAAAATCCTCCAATCCCGAGGTAACCTGTCCGAACCGCCTGGAACCATCAATTTTCAAAACACTCGTACCATAAAAGTTCTATCTTCTAATTCGCGCGATCGTGTTCGGGCGATCCGGGCAGTCCGTTCGAAAGCAATCTCGTTGGTCGAATAAAGAAGGGGCGGCGTGCTCGCGCGACTTGGGGATTTCCACGTCGTCGAAGCGGCTGGCGTCGAGGGCCGTGCTGAATCATGCACGAACAGAGGGTGCAAAAGGAACGGAAGGACGGGGACAATATCGGGGGAAACGAGAACGTCGGAGGAAATAAAACCGCGCTCCGGATCCGGACGCGGTAGACACGGTCAACACGGAACGAACGTTTCCCCCCTCTCTCTCTGTCGTCGAAAGCTCCTGCGGAGAAACGATACACACTCGCAGGAAATCCCGAAGAAGCGGCGAAGTTTGCGTCTAATTGCGACCAAACCGAAAGAAGAATCGAGGACGAACGACGCTTTTACGATTCATTTTTGACGACGTTCGCGCGCGAAGAGAAGAAGAGAAGAAGAGTCGAATGGCACGTAAAATGAGCACGCCACGAAGAGAAACGCTTCTGACCGGAGCGTAAAACGCGCAGGAACACAAATAAGGAATGACGGTTTGGAAGAAGGGAACGGGTGATTCGATGTACGGCCGGCGTGATAGCAAAGAAACTGTGGAAAGGGAGACAGAGAAAGAGGTTCGGTTTTTACGAGGGAAAACTGCTGCACCGTCTAGTGTACCCTGTGGTGTTTTAGCGCGGTTCCAAGTTAGAGGACCGGCGAAAGGAAACCGGAAGAAACGGTGAAGTCGAGCAATCGTGGAAAAAGTAGCAGATGAAAAAAGTACGAGGTAAGAATTTTTAACGTGAAAAGTGTCGTTACGCGTTTCTACGCAAAATCTTCCGTCTGTAAATGCAAATTTATCCTATAGATCCATACAGGAAAGCAACGAAAGAGAAAAGAGTAAGAGGGAGTACATAAAACATCAAGTACAATAAAAACGTTCGAACGAAGAGATTGTTAAGCTGGCGCGAAACAAGTGGAAAATTCTGGGCGAGAAGAAAAAATTTGATTTCTTACCAGAGCAATTTCGTAGTCGACGAAGAGAACCTCTGTGTGTCTGTGTAGAGAAGTTGGAACGTGGCAGGAAGAGATCGGCAAGAAATCACAATTAAGCCGGGGACAGTTGACTAACGGCGTCGATAGGTGGAACACAAGCGGCGAAATAAGAGGGAACAAAACTGGAGGCAGCCGAGATTCGAGGCCGGCTGAACGGTCAACAAAGGACTCGACGAACAATTCTCGACGTAACGATACACCCTCGAAAAGCGACGGCCAGGATAGAGAGAGGGAGGATCTCGTTGTCGGGGAGACAGGCCCGAATGAGGATAGAGAGAGGCTCTTTTCCCTCCTCTCAGCACACCCTCCTCCATCCCGTTCGAACAAGAAGGAAATTCGCTCGAGTGTCCTGTTCGAGGAGCGAAATAAATCAAGATCCAACAGTCCACCTATCTCCGTCGCAAACTAAACAAGATGATATATCGCTGCGTGCGACGACGCGCGTTTAAAAATCGATCCCGTGAGTCTCCCGAGGTACTGCGTCTTTTACACAGAGAGTGATTGGACGAAAAATGGTCGGATAGGAATGTAAATGAATTTTCTGTCCAGATTTATTTTGCTTTTTTTCCTTGGCAATTTTTTGGTTTCTTTTTGAATGGAATTAAAATTGGAGATGTACGCTCTCTTTGATAAGTATCGGAACACTTGCTGCATACGTCATTGTCGATTTTTGAGTACCGAAGAGATTTTTGAAAAATTTTGTTGGGCTTTAATTTTTGCTTTCTTTTTCTTGAAGTATTTTTTCTTATTTGCGTATATCTGAAGAGCAACGTAATATTTTTTAAATTCACTCTCAAAGTTTCCTTTTCAAAAATAATACGAAAAATGGTAACTCAAGTGTTTAATTCGCGACAAATTCTGCACGTCAAATATTTTCTACGAACAACTTCAATTCCAACTACAAAACGTAGTCTAACTCCGAAACTCTCCAACATTTAGGTGTCCTTTTTATCGCTCGCCTAACGAAACAATAGCAACAACCGCACAAAAGCGCATCTAACTCGCACATATTGTTCGGCAGATTAAAAGTGCTTCGAGTTTTTCTATTCATCCCTGTCGCTCGAATATGATTCCGTTCGAACAATGTTCTTTTGCCCCCGCACAAAAGTTTCGAATCGAATAATGGAACACGTGCGACGGGAGAGATAGTCAACAGTCGAATTCGAAGCTTTTCCTCCCCCACACTCGTCCCTCTCTCTCTCTCTCTCTCTCTCTCGCGGTATCACCCAGTCTTTCTTTCCCCGCCGCGTTTTATAATGATGGATATCCGATTTCTAATTGTAAAAGCGCACGCTGCTTGAATAATCAATAATGCGTGATGTTTTAACGACGTTGTAATTCAATTAGAACGAGCTCACCGGCGAGGATGCTTATTACAGTTTACTGTTTCCAGAGTAAAGAAGTGCCAGTCTGCCGGCGGCCAACGAACTCATTGGAAAACCTTACACAGATCGCCACAACGCGAACGCCTGGCTTTGATACCCCCTAACGAATCGCGCTTATTCGAAACTTTATCGGGGATACAACAATGTAGAGAAGGCTGTAACGAGAGCGAAGTCAAAGATCTGCGTTGTGTGCGTGTTCGTTCGTTGAATCAATAGTGATTCCAGGGGGATGACGAGATAAGAGGAGGAACTGGGTGAGATTAAAGTCTGTGCAGGATGTTCATACCGCGATGGTTGGTAACGAGGATTTTTGCAATTTTGCGATTCTCTGGAGCTTGTGATTTGGAGAAAGGAGATGTTGAGATGTAGTCATTTTCTGTGTCGCGATGTTATTTAAAGTAATTAGACGTGATACTCGGAGGAAAATTTGTGAAGGGTTGGTGCAACCCGAAAGTTCTACCTAAACGAGTAGAAAATTCATAATTATTTGCAGTATCGTAATTTTAAGGAAACGTAGTTTTAAGAAAACAGTGTCGAGAATGAAAGAGAAAGCGAGAGGGGGATGAAAGGCAGTGTTGTTTGCAAAGTCGAGTAAATCCAGGTAAAAATTCCACATATTTTTAGACTCTTTGTCTACGTTGTTTTGCATATAAATAGCTCCATAATTGCTCACATTTTACCTCTACCTTACGCAAAAAAGAAATAACGGATGCTTAAAAATTTCAAACATATCCCGATCCATAGTTTCGTCGTCAGTTTATAAAACAAACGCATCCGTCTCGTCGTTAGTCTCGATGCACTTCATCGCATAGTACAGTGGCCGAGTATCGAGCGGCTCGAACTTCGTCGACAAGATTATTATTTTCCGTGACATGGTAATTTTTCTAATTAATAGTCCGGATAATTTGTCAGCGAGAGGACGAAGAGCCTCCGACAGGGCGGAGAAAAATTGCGGTTCGAGCTTTATCGCGCGCGTTAATGGGACTTATTACTGCTCGATCGAGGTGCATTAATTACGGCCACCGTGGCCGTGATTTAATCAATCAATTACGTAACTCCGTAATCGAGGACGGAACGTGATACCCGTGGTGTGTGCCGCGAAGATGTATCACGCTTTGGGAACTCGCTCGTCGATCCGATTAGACGCGTTCTCCACGTTTAAACTACCCGGGTCGCCGTTATCCAAAATCGAGTTCAAAATGAAAATTATCCGTTGATCAACCAACCTGAACCTACTACACGTTCGTCTAACTTAACTTCGTTCGGAATTTCGAGAATTTAACGCGAAACAATCGGACTGCGACAACGATCCTCGAGGATTCCAACGATTTTGAGACAAATTCGTGTTTGGAGGATCCTAGATTTCGAGAATTTTTAAATCTAGAGATTATAGAAAATTTTAAAAATTTCGAGAGTATGGAATTTACTAAGTCGTTAGAGTTTCCGAGGGCATAGAAAGTCGCTAAACTGATGACAATTTTTCGGATCAATTCAGTCGAAATTTCGGATAATTTTACAGTCTCGATATTCTACAGAATTTTTGAAATTTCCAGCGTATAGAAAGTCGCTGAATTGATAATTCCTATTAAGTAGCTAAATTGGCAATTCCTTGTGGAATTATCGAAGCCAATTAGACGATATCGAATCCCCCAAATATCAATTTTACAGCCTCATTTTTCACCGACACACGCCACGCGTCGGCGGAATAATTAAAAAATTCGGGAGACGGGGGATCATTATTCTCGATTCGATACTTCCGCGGCGGACAATGGGTCTCTCTGAATGCTCGAAAATTGGTAATATTATATTTTCCGAGTGTGCACGACAGATGAAAGGTGCGCGTAACGCGTTGCCGACGCTAATCAGAAACAATACGTTCTGGAAATGTCACGGTGAAAATCCTCACGTCGTAACAAATTACGCGAATACCGGCGCCAACCCGCAACTTGTAACATGATTACCTGAACATTTATCGCAGAAACATGTACGATTCAACGTGATACCGTGCTCGTTTCGAAAGGTGTAGAAACAATCTATCTATATTGCGGTGGATCTTGTTGGCTTCTTCGAATTAAACGAAGCAGCAAGCACCCGAGAAGCCTTTTAATTATTCGGTACAATATTCTAAGGCATCTTATTTTGCAATAGTTTGTCGTAGAAACTCTCTTGAATTGGACATTACTGCTCGACAATTTTTTTTCGTAGAGTTTCGCTATATTTTGTGAGTTAGTTTTGTTTCTTTGACGAAGCCAAGTAAGTGAAGTATTTTGTCGTGGTTCAGATTTTCTTTAAGAGAGGGTTCTAGTTTGTATTTGTTACAGAAGAAGCTATACTTTGAGCAGGTGTGTAACACTCTTCCCACGATCCACAATTTTATCCATTTCGTACGAAAAATCGTCAAGAATCAGACACGACGAAACTTAAACAATATGCAAATTTATGTACGTTATCAAGACCACAGTTCTACGTTGCAAACTCCGCGGTAAGTCACGAAATTCCCTTAAAAAAAAAGAGCCAGTAAAAGCAAACGAGCTTTGTCACGAAGCCGATTAACTTTCTCCGCAAGTGAAACGTTCGCGAGAGGAAATCACAGGACGAAACGAAGAGAATCACACGTTCGTTACAATTTTTCCACTTTCCCCCCCGGTGTATTCCACCGCAACGTGTACGCCGGGGTCTCCGCTCGAACGATCGCACAGGCTAGGTCGCGAGGCCGCAACGCGAGTTTCCACGCTGAAATATCGTCGCTGTAAATCACCAGGCGCTCGACCGTGTCGCGATTGCATTATAAAATGCAGGTAAATTAATTTCGACGGGGAGGGTAAAAACGGGGAGAACGAAGTCAAGGTACGCGGCGACGATTGATCCGCGGCGCACACGCCACCGAACGCCCCCGTACGTGGCCATCGAAATAGAAATTTATGGCCAACACGGCGGACACTTGCTCGTTGCACGGGCGTCGAACGATATTTAATGGGTTTCCCTGCGACGCAAAGTGCGCCCTGGTTTCATTAAATTTCATGCGAAAGCGCGCTTCTCCGGCCAGATGTTTTTCAAAGACACTTTCACAGCCGCCCTCCTCTGCTTGCTTGACAACAATTTTTTCCCGCAAGTTCAGACCGTCCCCCGCCGGCTGCTGGCAGGATAGTTTTCCCGGTTCTTTTTCGAAAGAGATAGATGGGTTATTAATGTGAACCGCTTGCTTTGCACTCTGAGTGTTTTCGTCCAGTTCGAATCAATGAATTAGTGGCTTTCGTAGCGTAGAAAGTAGCTTTTGGTTTATGTTTGCACTTGGGAGATATGTATTTTGAGAGAAAATTTTAAGAACAAACGCGTCTACACGGAGGACGAAATTTTAGAATAATTTTTCGACAGATGTGTCTTGCACTTGAGAGTTTTGATGATTTTAAGCGATAATATATTAACGCTTAAAAGTATTCGTTCATCTGTTGATTTTTCATTTAGTTAAGGATTTAACAAGTTAAAGGTACGTCAGGTTTCTCGAAGATTTTCAAAATAAAATGACCTAGATTGAAGATATTCTAAATTAATAAGTCGATGGGGGAAGTTTGATCTACCAATGACTTGAATTACATTAAAAAACAAATATTTTCTATGCAAAATGTCACATAAACGAATACCTGAATGATCTCGACTTCAATAATACAGACAATACTGTAGCAGTTCAAGGATCTACACCAATTAGAGCCACCATCAATTCACGACACCCTTTCCTTCCCCTCAGTATTAGTAAGATTTCCTCCTATATACCCAAATAATCCTTCCTAACGAATTCGCTGCATACACTGCCAACAGTTTAGAACCACTTGTCATCGATCCTACAATTTACTTCCTCTCGGTTGATTATAGTACCAAAAAATTCCTTGAACGTTCTTTAACCGACTACACACTTAATTGGGTCTTTTTTGACCCAAAGACCTAACGTGCAACAATTTCTGTTACCAGCTTGCCATACGGACCTAGACAATCAAATTTCAAGGAAAGTTGTTCAGAAAATAAGAAAACCGACGTGTCTTACACTGCACAGTGGTCCAAAGTTTCGAAAGGCAACGTACATTCCCCATTATCCACCCAGCTGAATCGGCAAGTCGCAACGGTTGAACGTAGCAAATCGTCGAACGGAATGATTCGCAACGTAACGAAGGGCAGCGCGATAAATTAATCATCGACTGGCGATACGGCGGCAGCAGCTTTCCCACGGAGCGCATTAAAGGATGATATTCCGTGTAACGCTGTTCGCGGCGTTATAATCCCGAAATTACGAGCAGAAACACGCGAGCTTCGGCCGGGCAAAGATTATGGCGGGGCAGGGGGTGGCTCTGAAAGTTCGCGAGAGGCGGCCAATTAGAATCTCGTAATTCCCGCGAGTCCGTGTAACAACGTTAATTCGAGGCGGGCGTGAGCGCGCGGAAAACGCGGTGCGATCACTGGAAATCCCGTGCAGATTCGCGAACGCAGATGAATGCAGAGGCGATTCAGCGTTTGGAAGGAGAGCGAAAGAGACGAACCAGAGAGAGAGAGGGAAAAGAAACGTTTCCTCCTCCCGTGAAAATCATCGCGATTATTGCACGAGAGCAAGCAGCGCCGCGCGCAACGTGTTCCACATAGCGAGACCACTTAAATCACGAGTGGTTCATTAACTTTACACCGGTTACGGGGCAGAGATCGCGGCCCTCGAGCAGCCCGGACCAGGAGAGCCCAATTAAAATTCTGTAATTTCAATAAAGTATCACCGGCGAGAATTCATCGCGGAACCGATTCGAGACCGCGACCCTTCCTCGACCTCGTTGCCTCCCTTCCCTTCCTCAAGATTCCATGTCCAAGATCCCACGTTCTCTCTATTATTTCACTGATTGTCCTTCCAGGTTCTCTGAGTTATACGATGCAACTCAAAAATACAAAGAACTACCCGTTCTTTTTTGATAATTAGTTCAAACAACGAAGTACGATGACATAATATCGAGCGAGTGATGTAACGTCAACTAGGCACTGTTGATAATAAATTTTCGAAGAACACCAGATGTACTTCATCCTCTGTATTACATAATTAGCATGTACGACTTGCACATGGGATGACATAATCGCCGTCAATTAATTTTCACTGCTACATATCGCGTCATCCCGTAAGTTCCTGTCAAAGAAGAAAAAGAACTCTCTTGGAACAAGTCTTACAGCGACGTGTTACCAAGAAAATAGGAAGAACTAGTCCAACGGAGAAGATGATTAGCTACATTTGAAATATTGCTCCAAATAACGATATAAAATTCTACTCTGCCACGACTACTCCGTGTTCCATAATAAATTGCAATCGTCGTTCAATACCAAACCACGCACGAAGAGGGAAGAAACAGTCCAAGTACATTTTACACCGTCGCAGAAGCATCACTCTCGAGAACCGTCAAAGGGAACCGTCTCCGCGAAATCCCGCAAGATCCACCGATCTTTACGAGACTCGATATCCAATTAGACGCATCTCTGAAATCCAGCCCTCCGTCGTGGAACGAACTCGGCAGAATCTATCGACGCGCGTGAGATTCCATCGAGGTCGCTCGAGGGACGTTTAAAATCCCGTGGAAGGAACCACGGTCGTTCGACCGGAAACTTTTTTCGCAATTTTACGTAATTACGTGCTGACGCGCGCGAATCCACGCGGAAAGTAACGCGAGCTCGCGAAACGTAATTGGCCGGGACAGAGATTTCCATCGCGCCGCCGGCAATCGGGCGGATAGGCGAGCCGGAGAGCGAAAGAGAGAGAAATAGCACAGAGAGGACGGAGGGGATCGATGAAGCGATTCGAGAGGGCCCACTCGAACAATGTAATTCGTCGTTGGACGGCGGTGGCGCGGCCATTAATTCGCGAAATTAGACGGATAAATCGAAGATGAAGCGGGAAAGATCCCGCGGAGATCGGCTAATGGCAGAATCGGAGCAAACGGGACGCGCCATTATTCCTTCCGTGTCCTACGAACTGCTGGATCATCGCGCTTTTTTGCAGATCCACGCTCCAACTTTATTTTTCCACTATTCTCTTCTCACGTCTCGAGAGAAGGTGCACCTACCGCGTAATCGAGCAATCCGAGATTCGTTTGCGACGATCGGACTTCCATTTCGAAGTTTCTTTGGAAATTCGACGTTTCTTTCCGCGGATTCGAGGAGTAATTCAATTTTTTCGTATCGGTAAATTACGGGAACAGGAAGGATCTAGTTAGGCGAATTACTAAATTGAAAGCAATCTGGCTTGGAAAAATGGAGACCGAGGCTGGAACGATGAGCGTAAGTGATCAATCAACATCGGGCTTCCGCGTGATTGTGAAATGATCGTGTTCAAGTTGCACCGTTTCGAAAAATCAGACAACTATTGATTACCCTACCGTCGTTGATTAATGCGATACACAAAGTGAAACGCTACTTGTCGTTCCCTATCCGACAAAATAAATACGACATCTAACCGCGATATTTATTCGTATCAACGAAAGATCGTGTCGTACTTGTTTGATCGCGACGATCGATAAGATAGCAATCAACCCACGAGAATAGCTATTCCATAAATGAATTCCACAGCGTACACTTTCAAGGCGGTCGTGGCCTGTACACGGTTTATTAGACGCTTTATCCGCGTGTCTATCACGCTCAATGGAAGTTATCGTCGTCATTATGCCACGAAATCATTGTCAGAACACGCGTAAACCCTGGTAATTCCGATAACCGTACGAACATCCGTAATTACATTGTTCTATCGTAGCGAATTGTTAATTGACCGGTTGAGTGACACTCTATAGACACGTAGCTAAGGTAGTTACAAGTTGCGATGTCGAATTACACCACGTTCAATTTTGATAAAACAAAACGAACAGGGAGAGGAGGAAAGTTCAATGCACATCTAGAGAACGCGTTATAGTTATTACTCAACGGTTATCACTGTGCTCGCAGGTGTAGAGGTACTCTCTCAGCTAGAAATAGTTTTTCCCATGGAACAAGCGGGGCTCTTTTATGAAACGTACCGGCGGAATACTTGAAATAATTCCGCGAGCGAGCGGCTTAAACGCTCGAATCAAAGTTCAGACTGTATACAACCGAAACAGCCGGGCGTTTTCGGCGAATAAGTTATAACATACTTTGGAAATAGTTGCGCCGTTATATACCGTTCTGCTGTTGCGTAGCGCAGCTCTTACGATACCTTCTCGCAGCGTCCATTTCACGGGGAATAAGAGAAGCGGAAAGGAATTTTCTTAATCTTCAAATTTATAGATCGTAAAACCGTTTGGAGAGAAGAAAAGAGAGAAGTTCTTGTTTCAAGATGATTGTTAGGCAAGTCGGTCGGTTAGCTTAGGTGGAATACCGGCTAATGTTTAGTATCTCTGCTTCATTCATAAGATCAAATTCCCCTGGTTCTCGGGGTATGGCAAACAGTCTCCTAAAACATTCCTAATCAAATCCCAGAAATGAGCACAGCTCAAATATTCCTTCGTGAAGTTGAATTACTCGCGGCTGCGAGTGTAATCTTGGTGGATAGAGAGACAGGAAACTGCGGGAAGTTTACTAATTCAATTTCCTATCAATCTTAATGTATAATAATACCCGGCTTCTACCTTCGTTTAAGAGTGAATTTCTATTACGGACGTGTACCTTGGGATTTAACTTAAAAATATTCGACTTTTGGCATTTACATTTCAAATGTAACTCTTTATGCTGCGATCGTATGGCAATTCTTTGAAAAATTTTTTAAAAATAGAAGACGGTGATGTGAAGTAACGATTCAGTCCCAAATTTTACTAAAGCTTACTCGACCTCAATGTGCCTAATTTAAATATATCTTCAGTCCTCAGATTCACTGTCAAAGGGCTCTCGCTATCTATCTTCCACCTTTTGCTAATCAAATTTCTCCACTTTTCAAGGTCTCGAAAATGAATCTCGATACCAAGAGTCACTCCGCGATCCAAGAATCTCCAAAATTTGCTCAGCTTCGAAGAATAACCCACAGCACAAACGCGGACAGGCAGTTCCAGGTAAGAATCCCGAAGAAATCGAGCGGAAGATCGAATCGGATGGCCGATTTCACTCGCGACGAATTTATAAGGCGCTTCCCGCGCGAATGGCCTACATATCGCCGCCCTTAATATTTTATCGACGACATTCCGGATTCCGGCGTGGAAAACAGCCGAGTGGAACGGGCGGTGCATTGTGATGAAGTGGAAGCTAGGGCTAGACGAAGAGTTGCGTCCGGGGGACAGGTGAATCGTGAGGCAAAAGGGAGGCCAAAAGGGAAAAGGGGGCGCGTTTGAAAGGTGCGATATCTCGCCTGTCGTTCGAGTACCATCGACCCCTCGACGCGCGTCTTGCTAAAAGGTGATACGACACGCCGCCTCTGCTGCATTTAACAATCGGCCCCTCCCAACCAACGCGATTATTCTGTGTCCTTTCGTTCGCGATCTTACCGTGAATATTTCAGACATCGTTCCGGGTGATTCTCGCTTAATTTCGTTTCAAAGGTTTACGAGTGCTTGCCAAAGCGAAAGATTTGAGGATGTCGCTTGTAACGGATGCTGGAGGATTTGACGGTGAGCTGAATTTGAGTTGGGGGATGAAGTTTCGTGTGTATTCACCTAAAATCCTTTCATATTCGAGGCTAAAATATTTGGCGAGTTGATTTTTATCCGTGCGATTTTTTGGACGAGATGTCCGAGGTGCCGAATTCGCGAGAAATAAAGGGGTTAAGTCTTTCTTTTCTCAGTGAAAATTTTGAAATTTTTAAAGATTACCCAAATTGCAAAAGAAACCTTTGGATATTGTGTAATTAAAGGAATAGTAATTTACGCCAATACCTGAAATGTCAAATTCGCGAAATATCCTAGCTTTACCTTTAAAACAGCAATTTTATTTTTATTGAAAAAAACATTTTGAAAGATATCGAAAATTTTTACAATCGAAATCTCTGGATATCGTATAACTGAAGGAATACTGATACATTTGCACATATAAATTGATCTACACCGGTAATCTAGTGGTTCATAATATATAACACTCCGAAGCACAGATTAAACTATGATTTAGAATTAACGTCGAAACGGTCCGCGTATTATTATTTAGTGGACAGAGCGAGGAAAGCGCATTCCGGGTCTGTCAGAACGAAACGAGGAGAGAGCGATGAATGGCGGGTACGCAAAACAGAAAGCGGATAAAGTGTACGAGTAACGATGGGAACGCTAAAGTTCCATTCAATTTGACTCGACTCGAGTGTTTCTCACGCCTTGAGCACCTCTTTCGTTGAAAGTATCGAAATGGGCCAGGCTCGTTAGATTAACTACGCCGCGTCATTGCAAAAATGGACTTACCGATATTGTGGCTTGTGAGTAGAAGGGAATGGCTCCTGGTCTACGTACCTGTAACACATGTAAACCAAAAGAATTCGTTAGATAAAAGAATTCTATCAAAAAATATCGTCAAAATTAAAAAACCAAAAATATCCAAGCTCGCCAAACACGCAGGGGGGGAAAAAGTATTTACAACGTGAAAGCATCGAAATATCTCGAATATTCCGGAAACATCTGCGCGGAAACGCTGGAATTATCACTCTTTCAAGTTGCAGAGAAAGGAATGCGACGCATTTTAATGAAAAATCTAGCACGTGCAAATGTACATATACACACATAGATACACCACCGGCCAAAAGTTTCGAATCACCACCCAATTTTCATCAGTACTGAATCTGCTAGTGTAGTAGGATTTTTGGAGTGCAAGGATATTCTTTGGTATCTGGGAAAATCACACAAAAGTTTATTTATCTTTGGTCGATATATGTTAAATGTTTGGTACAGAATAATTTCGAACAAATCAGTGCAGTGTTCGAGCTGTTGCTTTTGCTTTCGGGCTTCCGGCTTTAAGCAGCCGTACTCTCCCGTTACAATATTAACGAAACGGATAAAACGATTTATAACAATTACTGTGGGAAGGCGTCCGGTGAGCCTCCTGTACTCTACTCTCTGGAAGGCGCCCGGTGGATAGTCCAACTGTTCTTTCCATTCCAGGAGCGACCCAGGTATAGCTCCCGTACTCTCCTGTCACAATATTATGTTAGCTCTCGTACTCTCCTACCACAATATTTAAGCGATACGCGTATGATCGGAGAGTCCACCCGCACTTCTCCTGGTAGGCGACCGTCGGATAGTCCAGCCGTTCTTTCCATTCCAGGAGCGACCCAGGTATAGCTCTCGTACTCTCCTATCACAATATTCAAGCGATACGCGTATGATCGGAGAGTCCACCCGCACTTCTCCTGGTAGGCGACCGGCGGATAGTCCAGCCGTTCTCTCCATACCACCAGAAGTACTAAGCAATCCTCTCCGAGCTTCCTCAGGCGTCCGGTTGATCTCCCTGTCCCTCCTCTCTCAGAGGCGACCGGCGGATAGTCCAGTCGTTCTCGACTCCAGAGAGTGACCCAGGTATCAGTCCCCGTACTCTCCTGTGCTGCAAGGGCGTCCGAAAGCTGGGCTTCGTACTCTCCCACTCTGAAGGACGACCTCTCTCCCAGCAGAATACAGCAAGACTGCTTGGCCGCGTCCGCGGCCGTGATATTTATACTTGAGCGTTGTTAACTGTTTTCCCGCGCGAAAACGCGTCTCCCTGTCCCTCCTCTCTCAAAGGCGACCGGCGGATATTCCAGTCGTTCTCTACTCCAGAGAGTGACCCAGGTGTCAGTCCCCGTACTCTCCTGTGCTGCAAGGGCGTCCGAAAACTGGGCTTCGTACTCTCCCACTCTGAAGGACGACCTCTCTCCCAGCAGAATACAGCAAGACTGCTTAGCCGCGTCCGCGGCCGTGATATTTATACTTGAGCGTTGTTAACTGTTTTCCCGCGCGAAAACGCGAGACTCCCGCGTAAAACCGCGAGTTTAACTGTTTTCCCGCGCGAAAACGCGAGACTCCCGCGTAAAACCGCGAGTCTCCCGCGTAAAACCACGAATCTACCGCGGATCGCAAGCTAATTTCTTCTACAAGCTTCTATCGCTTCGCAATTATCTGATTGACGATGAGGATAGAGAGTCGTCCCTCTCACTTCCTCTCGCGGAATGGAAATTTTTTGTCGCCGTCTTCGTTGATGGTTGTTACAAAATATTAATGATAATAAACACTCCTAACTGTCATCACAGAGTGTACCGTGAATTTGTTAATTCACTTCAAGAACGTGTATTATTATAAAACGTTGATTTCAGGGAAGAAACAAGCACGAAATCAATCACAGCTGTTAGTATTAATATCCTGAAGAGTTCGATCGTTTATAGGAGACCTGACAAATATCGTATTTCGACCATTCCACATAAAATTTCACACTTTCGATATTATTTTTAATGCATAAATTATATGCAGACAAATTATTTTGTGATATTATATCAAATAAACGCTGAACCAACTTTCGATCTGTATAAACAATTATTCAACGTGATAATAATATCATTACCATAGTAATTTTTAGTCTATGACCATAGGTCAACTGGGTTTCTAATTTTTACCAACTTGATTTCACCTCGAGTAAGTAATGAGAACGTTAAAACGTACTTTCTTATCGAAAAATGTTCTAAAAATGTATGAATTATTGTACGTAGCGTTATAACAATTTACCGAAGGTATAAATTTATAACAAAATTGCGAAACTTAATAAATTATACCGCATTATAATATTGCAATAAAAATTCCCGCGAAAAGTAATCGGTTTCCCGCGAAAAGTAATCGGTTTCCCGCGAAAAATTGTCGATTCCCGCCTGATCTAACCGACGATTTTGCTAATGACTTTGGGGAGAGGGTACCGCAGG